>NC_050466.1:72474841-72795912 GCF_903995425.1 Onychomys torridus
TTTAAGGAATTGCTCAACACCCTTAGTCATCAGGGATGAAAATCCAAACAACTCTGAAATACCATCTTACACCTGTAAGAATGGCTAAGGTCAAAAACACTGAAGATGGCTTATGTTGTAGAGGATGTGGAGCAAGGGGAACATTCCTCAACTGTTGGTCAGAATGCAAACTTGTACAGCCACTCTGGAAATCAGTATGGCAGTTTCTCAAAAAATTTGGAATAAGTCTTCCTCAAGACCCAGTTATACTACTCTTGGGCATATACCCAAGGAATGCTCAATCTTACCACAAGGACACATGCTCAGCTATGTTCATACCAGCATTATTCATATTAGTAAGAACCTGGAAACAACCTAGATGCCCCTGAAATGAAGAATGGATAAAGAAAATATGGCACATACACAATGGAGTACTACTCAACAGTAAAAAACAATGATATCATGAAATGTGGAGGCAACTGGATGGAACTAGAAAATATCATCTTGAGTGAGGAAACTCAGACTCAGAAGGACAAACGTAGTATGTACTCACTCATAAGTGGATACTAAATGTGATGGAAGGGATGGCCAGACTGCAACCCACAACTCCAGAGAGGCTAGCTAACAGGAAAGACCCTAGGAGAGACACATGGATGGATCTGTGAAGGAGAATTGAATGAGATGTATATGAGTGGACTGGGTGTGGGGGGTGGCAGAGAGCGAGGAGTGGTGGTTGAGAACATAGGGAAATGGGAGGGTCAAGCTGGAAGAGAGACAAAGTGGGAGGGCAGGGAGGAAGATACCGTGATAGATGAGGACATCATGGGAATAGGAGGAGGCAGGGTGCTGGGGAAGCTCTCAGGAATCCACAAGGTTGACCCAACCTTATTCTGCTGGCATTGGTCTATATGGTGCCTGGACCAGTCTACTCTGGTGACCAGCCTAACAAATAACCCAGCTGTTATCATAGAGCCTTTGTCCAGTGACTGATGGAGGCAGATGCAGAGATCCACAGCCAGGCACCAGTCTGAGCTCTGGGAATCCAATTTATGACAGAGAGGAGAGAATCTACAGGTGAGGAACATCGAGATCATGATGGGAGGATGTGCAGAGATGACTGGCCACACTATTGGAAGCCCATGAACTGTGGACTGGTGGCTATGGAACCCCCATGGGACTCGACTAGGCCCTCTGCATACAGACAACGGTTGTTTGGCTTGAACTGTTTGAGAGGCACCCAGACAGGGTGCTAGGGATCTGTCCCTGGTGTATGGCCCGGCTTCTGAAATCTGGTGCCTATGGTGACACCTTGCACTGCCTTGGTGCAGTGGGAAGGGGCTTGGACCTGTCTAGGCTCAGTGTGCTATGCTCTGCTGACTCCTCATGGGAGATCTCAATTTGGAGGATGTGGGGATGTGGGGTGGCTTGGAAAATAGGGCTGGTAGTGGGAGGAGGAAGGAGGGGTTATATGTGTATAGTATATGGAGTGAGTAAAAAATTTCTTAATAAAGAAAAAAAAAGAAAAGAAAAGAAACTAGACATCAATAAACCAAGAAATCCAATTAAAATTGGGGTACAGGTCTAAACAGACTTCTCATCAGAGGAATTTCAAATGGCTGTGAAGCATTTAAAGACATGCTCATCATTCTTAGCCATCAGGGAAACGCAAATCAAAATGACTCTGAGATTCCATCTTATACCTGTCAGAATGGCTAAGATTAATAATACAAGTGACAGCTCATCCTGGCCAGGATGTGGAGAAAGGGTAATAATCTTCCATTGCTGGAAATTTGCAAAACTTCTATGGAAATTGTTATGAAGGTTCCTCTGATTATTGGGAGTCAATTCAATCTACCTCAAGTTCCAGCTATACCACTCTTTAGCATGTATCCAAAATACATTTCATGCAAACAGAATGGCCCTTGCTCAACTATGTTCATAGCAACTTTATTCATAATAAGCAGAACCTGTAAACAACTTAAATGACACTTAACTGAAGAACTAATAAAAAAAAAAGCATGGTTCATTTACACAATGGATTATTACTCAGCTGGAAAAAAAGACAATGAAATTTGCAAGTGGATGGAACTAGAAAAAAATCATCTAGAGTGAACAACCCCAGACCCAGAAAGACAAACATAGTATGTACTCACTTAGAAGTGAGTATTAGCTATAAAGTAAAGGATAATCACACTACAACCTACATATCCAGAGAAGATTTATAAAGAGGAGACCTCTTGAAGAAATGCATGGATTTCACTGAGAAGCAGAAATAGAGTAGATTTTCTGGGTGGACAGTCCCAAGTTGGGGTGGGACTAGGAAGGAGTGCATATGGGGAAAGATGACTGGAATATGTGGGCATTTAGCAAGCAATGTGGAAACCTAGTACAATGGAAACTTCCTGGAATCTATGAGGGTGATCTGCCATCTTCTGTAAACAGCCTTGGTTCCTGTTGAATTCTAGTTAACAGTAAAAACTCCACTTTTGTTCCAGTTTGTACTGCTCTGAGCTATTAACCATAATTTTCTGAGAATAGACTAAATCCTTCAAACTTAAATAGGTGTCAATCCTCTTCTTAGAATAAGGTCAAACCACAAATGTTCAATCCTCTTGAGTGAGTGGTACACAATGGAGTCTGGGCCACCAAACCACAGGATCCCCTGGTAGGATAAAAATGTACTATTATGAAAAGTCTCCAAGTGCCTTCTCCCTGTATTGCATTATGATTGGATGGGAATTTGGAACTGTCTTTTTGTGGTCTTTCTCTATAAAACTTGCTGCTAACCATGCTCCAAGGAGCCCAAACTGCCACCTCCCTAACATCTGTTTTGTCTTAAGAAAGCTTCCCTTGCCCAAACCTGGATAGATCTAGAAAAAATCATCCTGAGTGAGGTAACTCAGACTCAGAAGGACAAACATGGTATGTACTCACTTATAGGAGGATATCTTGTATTTTATACCTTTTTTCTCCTTGTAAATTATAAGCTTTTTGTAGTCAGAGATTGTTGTCTACATTTTTCTGCTATAAATTAGCGTTTCTAAAAGATTTGTTTTGTTTTATTATTTTACGCAACATTTTATCTGCCTGTATCTATATGTACCACATGTGTGCCTAGTGAATAGGGAGGTGAAAAGAGGCCATGATATCCCTTAAAACTGAAGTGAAGGGCCACCATGTGTGTACTAGGACTCATTCCTGTGTTGTTGAATATTATTTTAAGGTGTATTACTTTTGTTTATGCTTCATTTGTTTAACTCTGTGAGGCTGCATTACTTTGCCTCTACAAAGCACCTGATGATCTAATAAGAAACTGAATGACCAATAGCAAAGTAGAAGAAAGGGTAGAGGGGCTGGCAGGCAGAAAAAGCATATAGAAAGAGAAATCTGGTAGGAGAAAAGAAGCAGCAGCCAAAGAAGGAGGAGGGCTTCAGGGTTCAGCCAAACAGCTACACAGCAAGCCACAGAGTAAGAGTAAGACTTACAGTAGTAATAGAATGGGAAAAGCCCAAAGGCAAGAGAAAAATGGGATAAGTTAAGTTAAGGAAAGCTGGCAAGAAACAAGCCAAGTTAAGGCCAGGGTATTTATAATTGAGAATAAGGATCCATGTGTGAGTTATTTGGGAGCTGGATGGCAGCCCCTCAAAAAAGTAAAAAACAAACCAGAACACTTCTGGGTTCTCTGCAAGAATAATATATTCTTTAAACTTCTGTGCCAACTCTCCAGCCCCTGAACCAGCATCTTAAAAGTATATCTGATGCATATTAAGTGTTTAATGTTTGTATGTTAGCTTAATTATCTGACAACTGATCATTGTAATATAGAGCTTAATTTGCATTTTCCTAGAATATTTGCATATGTCTTAAGTATATTGGTTCCAAATATCAGTTCCACTCACATCTTAAATGTTAGCTATTAAGGTGATCTTCACCAATTGCACAGTAATCTATTCACTTTTTTGTAGTACTTGGGTTTGAATCTAGAGTCTCACAAATGTTAGGTAGGTGCGTTATATTGAGCTGTATCACCAGGCCTCCATGTACTTTTTGAGATAGGATGTCATTGCCCTTAAACTTGTTAGCCTGCCTCAGTATCCTAAAAGCTTAATTATGCCTGGCTTTCTTTAAAAAAAATTCTAGACATGTGTCTTTCTTTGAACTTTGCAGTATCTACCTAAAACCCAGCTTGACCTTGTCTTTTCTGTTATTTTATACTTTAAAATAGTTACTAAATTTATACATTTTGACAGTATTTTCAAGTAACTTTTTATTCTCTAGAAAATAAAATTTGTTTACATTTTCCAATTTGTGCCAAAAAATTCTTCATAATTTTTTTTATATATTGAGCCTCATTTCTACATTTGCAATTTTATTCTATATTGTTTCTTTATCCTGCTATGCTTCTTTGTTGATTTTGTTAGATGCTGTGCATTTTATATCTTTATCTTAAAAAAAAATTAAACAACATTTGTCTTATTGAGTCTTTCAATTGTGTATTTTTTTTTTTTTTTGAGCTGAGGATTGAACCCAGGGACTTGCGCTTGCTAGGCAAGCATTCTACCACTGAGCTAAATACTTAACCCAACTGTGTATTTTTTAATGAGTATATTATACTTTGTTTATGACCTTCTATATTACATAAGTGTTTGGTTTATTCTGTTGATATTATTTTACCCTAGCTAATTTTCACATTTTAAGTATCTTCATTTTTTTTCTATTTACTAAAATTGCTTACAACTTCTACTGAAATCTATATATGTAACTGAGTCACATTAGGTACTTATGCTTCCTCTTACAAGAATATTTCATAAGTACTCTTTTGAAATTCACAGTGACTATTTTACTTTGTTATGAATTTTCTGAATGATAAATTGAATATTAAATATTTAAAAACACGAAGAAGTGGAACCAAATACCATAGGAATGCATCAGTTCCTATCAATGATGAAATTATCAATCTATCAATGATGTCTAATGATGTTGAACATTTTTCATATGTTTACTGGTCATTTGTACTTCACCATCTCAGAAGTATTTGCTCATTTTCTCATTTATTGATTAGGTTGTTTGTACACACACTAGGGAGAAAATGTTCAAATATTTGAACATATGTAGGACATTTTTCATTTGAACTATCATACATCTCTGTAATATATGAAGCCACAGAGCTTTGATTATCTAATAAATATCTAGTCAGCCAAAACTCAGGCATAGATAGGAAATATGACATCTATGCCCAATCTTTTATTGAGGACTTACTGATATTTGAGAGTTGCTGGGGAAGAGATAATCATCCTTTTCTGAGTTTGTGGTTGCTGATAATTTTTTTTATGTTCCAGAATTAGTGGTTTAATAATGATAATATTAATATCAGTGGTTTATGCTGTGGGAGATGTAGAGTTGGAAGAGAGAACATATTGGGATAGATATAATCAAATTTCATTGTACATAGGTATGAAATTCTCAAAAATTGAGAAACAGTAAAAAAGAAGTCATTTCTTAGGGATTGGGAGATGATGTAGTGAGGTAACAGTCTTTGTTACAGAAATTTGAAGATCTGAGTTCAAATACTCAGACTGCTTATACAAAATCTAGTGTATCCACACACATGCTGGTAACCCTCGTGTTACGGGGACAGAGAGAGGAGGATCCTCTTGGGCTTACTAGTTTGGAGCTTAACACCAGGTTTAGTGAACCTCTATCTCAAGGGAATAATGTAGAGAATGATGAATCAGGGCATTTGATCTCCTCCTTGGGCTTCTGCATGCATATGCATGTTGAGACATACACACTGACATGCATTGCATGCACATCCACCCACATATATGCATGCACACATGCATACATACACACACACACATACACTCACAAATAGATACACACAGAAAAAAATCACTTCCAGCTCATTTTCATTTTTGATTCACAATCCTTGATTATATAAAGGGAATATTCTTAATCTTGCTGCTATATTGACAAAAATGGCTTGAACTTGAACTTGACGATGTGGAAAATGGCACACATACATATAAGTATGGAGATTACAAGGTACAGCTAACATTGTCACATAAATTTCTATCATAGTTTGGCTCTTTCTTATTCTAACAATAGAATTTAGTGTCCCCAAAGGTGACAGGATTTTCATCACTGTACTGGGTGTTTTTTTATTTATTTTTATTATTTTATTTTATTTATTTGTGTGTGTGTGTGTGTGTGTGTGTGTGTGTGTGTGTGTGTGTGTGTGTCAACTTGACACAAGCTAGAATCATCAGAGGAAGGAGACTCTTGATGAGATATGGCTACAAGGCATTTTCTCATTTTGTGATCAGTGCAGGAGGGCCCAGCCCATAGTAGGTGGTGCCATCCCTGGGCTACTGGTCCCTGGTTCTATAAGAAGGTGGGTTGAGCAAACCATAGGAAACAAGCCAGTAAGCAGGTCCCCTCTGTAGCCTCTGCATGAGCTCCTGCTTTCAGGATACTGCCTTGATTGAGTTCCTATTCTGACTTCCTTCAGTGATGAACATCAATGCTGAAGTGTAAGCCTAATAAACCCTTTCCTCTCCAACTTATTTTATGACCATAGCATTTCATCAAAGCACTAGAAACCCTAACTAAGACAATCACCATTACTGATATTTGTGAGAATCAACTTTGAAAGTTAAATGTCCATAATCAGATTCTTTGTTGGGTATGTGATAAGGTAGTGTGTGTGTCATGGTGAAGACTGTGGGGTAATGATACTCTGTTTATCTCATGGCATTGGAGTATAAAAGAGAGAAGATTCTGGAGTACGAATTCCCTTTGAGAATATATTCAAATATCTAGAAGAACACACTAAACTCTGCTTCATTTAGTTTTCTCTTCTTTCTAATTTCTAAGACAAACAGAGAAGACTTTGTGGAAGAGTCGCTATTCAAACTCCACAATTCTTTGATGAATGATACTTAAAGGCTCTACAACATATATGGTATCCACATCTTACTTAGTCTGAGGCCTTTCCTAAAATAGCTCTTGTTTTAGATTTAAGGAGCAACAGAGACCAAAGATATGCATGTCCAGTATTGCTTTTGGTTCTTTTGTAAAATGCTTCTAGCTATATATAACTTATGCATACATGTATGTAGACTACCAAGTATCTGTAATCCAAAATTAGTTTCTGCAAGATTAATTTCCCCTTTTATATTTATCTTAATTATTTTGAGCTTCTTTCCATTTTTGATTTATTTGTTTAAAAATGAGTGATCTATGCTGGTTTGATCTCATATATGTTTATCCCCACTTGTTTCTTTTGTAATTCATATTATGTTTATATTAGAATTTAATTGACACAGTGTATAATCAGTAGTTCAAACAATACCCAAACAGTAGAAAGGTCATACAGTTATTTTCATCATTGCAGTTTTAACACATATCATATTATATTAAGCTGATATTTGATTTTTAGCTTTACTTATTAATTATTTTTGTTATTTTTATATCTTATATAGAAAATAAATATGTCTCCATCTTACTCTATTTTCTATGTGTTCTATAAAGATTTCATCCTTTAGAAACCCCTGTGTTGGAAATTAATCTATAGTAAATCTTTCAATTTTCATGTATCTTAAAATGTTTCATTTACTCATATTTTTGAATATGTCAACAAAATTGATAAACATTTTCCTGAACAATTTGAAAATAATATTCTGACTTGCATTATCTATAGTGAAAGCATTCTTACTTCTTTTCTTTTGGTTTACATTATGGTGTGTGTGTGTGTGTGTGTGTGTGTGTGTGTGTGTGTGTGTGTGTATGTGTGTGTGTGTATGTGGGTATGTGCACGCACACACGCACACATGTGTTTCATAATTTGTCTCTGATAATCTATCACTTCTAATTCATTTAAAGGTCTTTAATGTTTGGTGTATTTTAACTTTAAATGTTTATAGAAATTAACTTATGTTTCTTTTTCACTATGATATGTTTAATATTTTTATTTTCCAACAAAGTATTTTTCAATACTTTCAGCATACTATGTCTGGCTAAAAGTATAGGGGTTTTACATAGCACTTACCCTCCTTAGCCTACTCTACATATTTCACTGTGTTTCATTTACTCTAGAATTAGTTTTCTTTTAGTTGGTGGACATTGTAGACAAAGCCTAAAGATTCTAGAACATCAAGATTTCTGTGCATTTATCATCTTATACTTCAGGCCTGTATGTATATTTATTCTAAATTGAAACATTCTCTTCTGGAGGGAGATTTATTAAGATTTGTGAAGTACAAAAACAACAACAAATCTTGGGAAGCTCCTGAAACGTAGAAGATTTAAAAATACATATTATCAAATATTGTAAACAGTAACTGTTGCCAGGGTGAAAAGATCGTTTGACAAACTAAGCTCAGTGTAAGCTTTGCAGATATCTAGAGATTTCTGAAGTCATGTCACATCTTTCAGTATTCTTTCATATTATGAGTTTGCTTTTGCATCCACCATGTTTTTCAAAACAACTTCTCACCCATACCCACTAAAATTGACACAATATCTTACTGGTTTTCCAAATAAGACTTGGATGGAATTTTTTCTTTGGAAAGTCATTTATGCCCTGTCACAATTTTAAAGACATTTGTTGGTATTTCCTCACGAAAAAAAAAAATCACAATACTCACAGATCCATGTACTATTATGATGGGTTCTTGAAAATCATATTATCCAACATACTCATATTTAATTCAAATAGATATTATCCAAGTGGACCACAACTATTCAATATTTATTTACATATTTCTTCATTAATTTAATATTGTTTTTTGAGACAAAATTTCATAGGTTGCCCTGTAATTTACCACATTCTGTGACTGAAACACATTAAGGCAATTTTAGATACATTCAGAATGCTCAGATTTAATAGTCGTCTAATACCATTCTGTGTCTTTTATTGACATATTAACATCTTGATTTTAGGAGACTTTTATCTTGACTATTTTGGTGGTAGCTTCAAGTATATGTTTTCTATCAAAGATGTGAATAAATACTGTATTTCTGACAGCAGAATTTTAGACATTGTTTTCACCCAAGAGGTCACAAACCAAGGAAGATAACATATGTTTAAGGAAATTTTTCTAATGTCTGTAGAAAAAAAAGAACTGAAAAGGGGGGGGGGTCATTAATTAAAGGATACAAAAGAAAGCATTAGCAATAATTGATGCTATATTATCTTGAATTTCTGTTCATAATCGGTGTTTTAATTCAGAAGTATCAATTTCATGGTGCTGCAATAGATAAAGAGAAGGACCATACCATATTTGTTAACATTTCTTAACATAAAGTACATAAATCTCTGTCCAGTATATATCTGTCTTCTCTAGATGTCAAAACATATTTTTGACCTTATGTGGCTACTACGTTTTCAAAGCATATCCCTTGATTCATTTCTAGAATGACAGAACATTTGATAAATCCTAAATAATCAGTATCTAAAGAATCATGCCAAAGCTGCTAGATAATGTCCACTTCATTTTCTCTAATGTCCATCTTAATCTTGTGACAGTTGGGATATAATACATTTTTTTTTTTCAGTGATAGATAAAAGTATCACTAGGGCTATAGGCTAGAAGTACAAAAAGTTTTATCTAGGCACTAAGCTTCATTGTCCATAATATAAATTTATTAATGATTAATTTTGCTTCATGGTATAATCAGAAGAGCTCAGGAGTTCATATGGAAAACAGAAAGAAAAGATACATGGTTATAAAAATAGTAGGAGATAACGAACGATATTGTAGGCTCTCTAGGCTAGAGTGGTCATAACATGAATCTGAAAGAATAGATTTTACTTTACTCTGAATGCATTTACAAAGATTAAGCTAGTTAAAATGGACCTTTTTCATGTCCTCATTTGTCTTTTCTAAATTTCTCATCTTGTCCTTTTGTAAAACTCAAGAAAATTATAGCCAGATTAAATATTAAAAATCTCCATAGAGTTCAAGAATAAATGCAGTGGCTATCTTGAAAGGCATTTCAGAATGTAGCAATGGAAGTTATATGAAAATAAAGGTTACAGATTACTTAACTGGGATAATTATTGATAACTAAAATGATAGGTGTAAGAGCAACTACGATTTACTTAGTCTTTTGCTTGTGATAGGCATGCAGTTAAGCAGTTTATAGAAAATATTTAATTTAACATTTGACAGCATTTTCTAAATATAATAAGTAGGCACACAGCGAAGTGAAAGAACAATTTGTTAAAGGTCCTATATCAAGTTAATGGTGGGAAAAGATTTTTTATACCATTTACCTAATTCAAATATTTATAATCCTTGATATACTCACTCTCAGCAATTTCTAATAATTTGAAAAGTAATAGAAACTGAAGGCTTTTCCCCCCTCAAGGTTTACATTTTATTTGACACTATTTCGCTAATGGCATCCTAACAACTCCTGTTCTAAATGGGTAGATCACTTTGTGAACCATATGATTACACATTTACTGAATATGTTTTATGCCACATGATGCTAGTGAATAGATTTTGAGGGTGATAATGTAAAGTATACTAAAAAATGTAAAATTCAACACCTGCTCCACCAGCGGCCATACTAGCACCCAGATTCTGAGCCCAAGTCACCTTATCCAAGCTCACACCTCCAGCAGAAGCCCCTGCTCTACCAGAAGTCATGAAAGCACTATAACCACAGAATCCTCCTGCTCTACCAGAGCCCATACAGGCACCCAGATTCCCAAACCCCTGTTCTGCCAGAGGCCAGATTGGCACCCAGAACCCCAGAACACACAGGTAGACCATAGGCCATCCCAGCTGCCAAACCTCCAGACAACATCTCAGACAGAGGACTTCTGAAACCCTATTCAACCACAGGCCATTCTAGCCAGAAGATCAGAGAGGAAAAAAAAAACAAAGGAAAAAAGAAGCCATCCAACAAAGATAAACCCAGGAATTGGCACGTAGACCTGTAATCACTGGAAATCCATTCACCCAGCCTAGATGCCAGTGTAAACACAATCAACAACAGCCAGGATAATACATCATCATCAGAGCTCACCCATCCTACTACATCAAGCCATGAATATTCCAACACAGCTGAAGCAATAGGAAAAATACTTTAAAACAAACTTTATAAAGATGATAAGGTCCTTGGAGAAGAAATGAATAAATTCTTTAAAGGGAAAGACAAACAATAAATTAGAGGTGATGGATAAATCCATTAAAGATGTCTAAGAAAGCTAAGAAAAAAATTCTTTAAAGAAACAAATAAAACTATTCAAGACTTGAAAAACAGAGAGAAGCAATAAGAAAACAAAAACTGAAGGAATTCTGAAAATGAAAAATATAGGTAAGCAAAAAGCAACTACAGATACAAATGCCACAAACAGAAGACAAGATGTAGAAGAAAAATCTCAGACATTAAAGATATGATAAAATAAATAGTCACATCAGTTAAAGAAAATGTTAAGTCTAAAACATCCCTGACACAAATATGCAGGAAATTTGGGACACCATTAAAAGACAAAACATAATAACAATAGTTATAGAAGATATAGAAGAATCACATCTCAAAAGCCTAGAAAATTTATTTAAGAAAGTATAGAAGAAAAATTTTGTAATCTAAAGAAGAACATGCCCATAAAGGTGAAGAAAGCTTACAGAACACCTAATATATTAGATGAGAAAAGAAAGTCCTAGTGACGCATAATAATCATAACATTAACACACAGAACAAAGAAAGAATATTAAAAGGTGCAAGGAAAAAAGTTCAAGTAACATATAAAAGCAGATTTTTTTAGAATTATACCCAAATTCTCATTGGAGACTCTAAATGCTAGAAGAGCCTGAACAGACTCTGAGAGACCACAGATGCTACCCCAGACTAATATACCCAGGAAAACTTTCAAGCACCATAGATGGAGAAAACCAGGTATTCCCTGATAAAGCCAAATGTAAACAATGTCTATCCTCAATCCCAGCCATAGAGAAAGTACTAGAAGTTAAACTCTAACCCAAGGAAGTTAACTACAACCACTAAGATACAGGGAATAAATAATCTCACAGAAGCAAAACCCTAGGAAATTAAAAAGTGAAACACACACACACACACACACACACACACACACACACACACACACACAATATGACCACTAACAGCATAATAACAGGAATTTAAAATCATTGGCCATTGTTATCTGTCAGTATCAGTGGACTCAATTCCCCAATAAAAAGACATAGACTAACCATATAGATGTGCAAACAACATCCATTTTTCTTTGGCATATAAGAAACACACCTTGACATCAAAGGCAGACATTTGCTCAAAGTTAAAGTTTAGAAAAAGATTATCTAAATGAAGGGTCCTAAGAAAGAAACTGGTGTAGTCATTTTAATATCTAACGAAGTTGACTTCAAACCAAATTTTATCAAAATAGGTTGGTAAGGACGTGTCATACTCAAGAAATGAAAAAAAGATCAACTGAGACAATTTTTCAATTCTTAACATATATGCTCCAAACACAGGTGCACCTATATTTGTAAAAGAAACACTACTAAAGCTGAAACCATACACCATCCCTCACACATTGATAGTGGGAGACTTCAATACCACACTCTCACCAATGTACAGATCATCCAGACAAAACATAATAGAGTAAAACTAAAGCTTATAGATGTTATGAACCAAATGGACCTAGCAATTACCTACAGAACATATAACCCAAACACAAAAGAATATATCTTCTTTTCTGCATCATATGGAATTTTCTCCAAAACTGAACACATATTCAAACACAAGGCAAGTCTCAACAGATGCAAGAAAATTGGCAGAGCCCCCTGCATCTTATCGGACCACTGGAGATTAAAGCTGGATTTCAACAATGGAGAATAAAAGGCCTAAAACCTCATGGAAACTGAACAACTGTTAACTGAATGATTATGGGATCAAGAAAGAAACTAAGAAAGAAATTTAAGACTTCCTAGAATTCAAAGAAAATGAATGCACAATGTAAGTAAACTTACAGGACACAATTAAAGTAGGGCAAGAGGAAAGCAAATAGCACTAACTGCCTACATAAAGTTATTGGAGTATCTCATACTAGAAATTTAACAGTGTAACTGAAAGCTAAAAAACAAATAGAAAAAAAACACATCCAAGTGGAATATATGGCAAGAAATAATCAAACTGAGAACAAGAATCAATAAAATAGAAACAAACAGAACAATACGAAGAATTAATGAGACAAAGTGTAGTTCTTTGAGAAAAATCAACAAGACAGATACTTATGCAAACTAACAAAAAGACAGAGAGAGAATATTGAAATAAACAAAATCAGAAATGAAATGGAGGAAATAACAGTAGACACCAAGGAAACCCAAAGAATGATTAAGTCATACTTCAAAGCCATGTACTCCTTAAAATATGAAAATCTGAAAGAAATGGACAAATTTATTGATATATGTATATATATATATATATATATATATATGTATATATATATATATATATGATTTACCAAATTTAAATCAAATTCACAAAAATATTTCAAATAGACTTACAACCCCTAATAAAATAGAGAGTTATTATAAATTTCTAAACCAAAAAAGAAACAAACAAACAAACAAAAAAAAAAACAAACAAACAAGAACAACAACAAAAATCTCCAATCCAAGTGAATAAAAGACTTCAACATATATTCAGCTACACTGAACCTGATAGAGGAGAAATTAAGTAACAGCATAGAAAGCAATGGAACAGGAGACAACTTCCTAAACATAACACCAGTAGCACAGACACTGAGAGCAACAATTAATAAATGGGACCTCTTGAAAATGAGAATCTTCTGTAAGGTAAATGACACAATAAATGAGAAAAAATGATG
This sequence comes from Onychomys torridus, assembly GCF_903995425.1. Taxonomy (NCBI): domain Eukaryota; kingdom Metazoa; phylum Chordata; class Mammalia; order Rodentia; family Cricetidae; genus Onychomys; species Onychomys torridus. Next base: position 72,488,685 of record NC_050466.1, read on the forward strand.
GCCTACAGAATGGAAAAGAATCTTCATCAACCCCACATCTGACAGATGGATGATCTCCAAAATATATAAAAAACTCAATAGACAGCAAAATACCAAACAGTCTAATTTAAAAAATGGGCTACAGCTCTAAACCGAGAATTCTGAATAGAAGAATCTCAGATAGCAAAAAGACATTTAAGGATTTGCTCAGCATCCTTAGTCATCAGGGAAGTGCACATCAAAATAACTATGAGATACCATCTTTTACTTGTCACAATGGCTAAGATAAAAAACACTGATGAAAGCTTGTGTTGGAGAGGATGTGGAACGAGGGGAACACTCGTCTACTGTTGGTGAGAGTGCAAACTGGTACAGCCAGTTTAGAAATCAGCATGGTGTTTTCTCAGACAATTTGGAATCAATTTATCTCAAGACCCAGATATACCACTCTTGGGCATATACCCAAGGGGTACTCATGCATACCACAAGGACACTTGCTCAACTATGCTCATAGCAGCATTTTTTGTAAAAGTCAGAACCTGGAAACAACCTAGATGCCCCTCAACCAAAGAATGGATAAAGAAATTGTGATACATATACACAATGGAGTATTACTCAGCTGTAAAAACCAATGACATCATGAAATTTGTAGACAATTGCTGGAAGTAGAAAATATCATCCTGAGTAAGGTAACCCAGACTCAGAAAGACAAACATGATATGTACTCACTCATAAGTGGATACTAGATGTAAAGCAAAGGATAATCAGACTACAACCCACAGCTCCAGAGAAGCTAGGAAACAAGGAGGACCCTAAGAGAGATGTACAGTTCACCTTGGGAAGGAGAAACAGAGGAGATCCTGAGGAGTAAACTGGGGATAAGGGACGGCAATAGAGAGGAGGGGGAGGAGGATAAGAACATGAGGGAATGGGGTCATTGAGCTGGGGTAAGAACATGGACAGTGTGAGAGGGCAATGAATGAGATATATTGATACAGGAAGACATTATGGGGTAAGAGAGAAATGTGGTACTAGGGAAATTCCCAGGAATCCACAGAAGGACCCCAGATTAGACTACTAGCAGCAGTGGTGAGGATGCCTGAACTAGCCTACCCTGGTAATAAAATTGTGAATACCCTAACTGTTATCATAGAGCCTTCATCCAGTAACTGATGGAAGCAGATGCAGAGATCCACAACCATCTTCAGGCTGAGCTCCAGAAGTTCAGTTGAAGAGAGGGAAGAGGCATGATATGAACAAGGGGGTGGTGGTGGTCAAGATCATGATAGGGAAATCAACAGAGAAACTGAACCAAGCACAGAGGAACTCATGTACTTTAGACCAACAGCTGTGTAGCCTGCATCAAACCAGACTAGACCCCCTGCATATGGGAGATACTTGTGTAGCTTGGTCTGTTTCAGGGGCCCCTGGCAGTGTGATCAGGATCTATCCCTGGTGTAGGAGCTGACTTTCTGGATCCCACTACCTAGTGTCAGACACCTTTCTCACACCAATAAAGTGGGAGGGGCTTGGTCTTTCCTCATCTGAATGTACCAGGTTTAGCTGGCTGCCATGGGAAAACTTACCTTGTTGGAGGAGGAAATGGATGGAGGTGGGGGAAGCAGAAAGAAAGATGAGAGGACAATCTGTGGTTGGTATGTAAAACAAAGTAATAATAATAAAAATATGAGCAGAACGTTTTAGGACACAATTCTATCAGACTTTCAAAGAAGAGCTAATATCAATTATCAATACTCATTAAATTATTCCATAAAATAGAAATAAAGGGAACATTGACAAATTCCTTTTATGAACCTCTAATCACTCTGATACCCAAATCACACAAAAATTCAACCAAGTAAGAAAATTACAGACCAATTTCACTCATGAATAATGATGTAAAAATACTCAATAAAATACAGATAAACCAAATCCAAAAACCTATCAAAATGATCATCCACTATGTTAAAGTATGCTTCATCCTTGAGATGCACGGTTGGTTCAATATAGGAAAATCTGTTGATGTAATCCACCATAGAAACAAACTGAAAGAACAAAACACATGACCATCTTATTAGATGCTGAAAAATCCTTTGACAAAATCCAATACCCCTTCATGATAAAAGACTTGGAGAGATCAGGGATACAAGGAATATATCTAAATGCAATAAAGTCAATATAACCAAACCAGTAGCCAACATCAAGTTAAATGGAGAGAAGGTTAAAGCAATTCCACTGAAATCAGGAACAAGACAAGGCCGTCAGCTTTCTCTATATCTATTCAATATAGCACTTGAAGTTTCAGACAGAGGAATAAGAAAACTAACGAAGATCAAAGGGATACAGATTGGAAAGGTAGAAGTCAAAATATTTCTAGTTGAAGATGATATGATAGTATACATATGTGGCCAAACAAACTCTACCAGAGAATGCTTATAGCTGATAAACACTATCAGCAAAGTGGCTTAATACAAGATTATCTAAAGAAAATCAGTATCCCTCCCATGTACAATCTACAAATGAGCCTAAAACGAATTCAAGAAAACAATACCATTCATAATAGCCACAAATAACATAAAATGTCTTAGAGGAGTAACTCTAACCAAGCAAATGATAGACCTATATAACAATAAATTCAAGTAATTGAAGAAAGAAATTAAGAAAGACATAGAGGAAATAGAAAGATATCCCATGCTCATGAATTGGTAGGATTTGTAGCTAGAGTTTTTCTGGTCCTGTCTGGCCCATGGTCAGGACAAATCTCTCTCACCAGTCAGTCCCATAGCTGCTCAGACACAACCAAGTAAACACACAGAGACTTGTATTATTTACAAACTATTTGGCCATGGCAGGCTTCTTGTTATCTAGTTCTTCTATCTTAAATTAACCCATTTCTATTAGTCTATACTTTGCCATGTGGCTCATGGCTTACTGGTACCTTACATCTTGCTTGTCATGGCAGCGGCTGACAGCATCTTTCTCCTCAGCCTTCCACTTCCCAGAATTTTCTTCTCTGATTGTCCTGCCTATACTTCCTGCCTGGCTACTGGCCAATCAGCATTTTATTTATACAGAGCAATATCCACAGCAAGGATTAATACAGTAAAAGTGGTTTCCTACCAAAAGAATTCTACAGAATCAATACAATCCCCATCAAGATACCAACAAAATTATTTCAGACCTTGAAATAGCAATATTTAACTTCATATGGAAAAATGAAAAGCCCAGAATAACTAAGACAACCCAGTTTAATAAAAGTAATTATGGAGCATAATTATCCCTAATCTATTGTAATAAAAATCAAACAAACAAACAAACATGGTATTGGCATCAAAAGAGACAGGTGGATCAACAGAAGTAAATCAAGGACCAAGACATAAATCCACACAGCTATTCACACATGATTTTTGATAAATAAGCTATAAACATACAATTAAAAAAGAAAGCATCTTCAACAAATGGTGCTGGTCTAACTGGATTTCTGTATATAGAAGCAGGTAAATAGATTCGTATGTATCACTGTGCACAAAATTCAAGTTCAATTGGATCAAAGACCTCACCATAAAACCAGATGCACTGAACCTAATAGAATTTTATTGGCAAAGGAGACAGCTTCCTAAACAGAACACCAATAGCAGAGACACTAAGACTGACAATTAATAATTGGAACTTAATGAAACTGAAAATCTTCTGTAAGGCAAATAACACTGTCAATAGGACAAAATGGCAGAGTACAGAATGATGAAAGATTTTTACAAAAATCCCCTCTTGACAGAGGACCAATATCTAAAATATATAAAGAATTGAAGATACTAGAGAGAAACAAACCCCAATAATTCAATTAAATATGAGTAACAAACCTAACCAGGGGATTCTCCACAGATAAATCTGAAAAGGCCAAGAAACAGTTAAAGAAATGTTCAACATTAGCTCTCATGAAAATTCACATTCAAATGACTCTGAGATTCCATCTTACACCTGTTAGAGTGGCTAAGATTAAAAAAAAAAAAAACACATGTGACAGGTCACGCTGGAGAGAATATTGAAAAGGGGATATTTCTCTATTGTTGGTGGGAGTGCAAAATTGTCCAGCGAATTGGGAATGAATATGGGAGAATCTCAGAAAATTGTGAAGCAATCTACCTTAAGATACAGCTATATCCTTCCTGGACATATACACAAAAGATACTCCATCCTACCACAAGGACACATGCTCAGCTATTGTCATTTTTTTTTTTTTTGCAATAGCCAGAAACTGGAAACAACCTAGAGGTCCCTCAACCAGAGAATGGAAAAAAAGTGTGACACATTTACACAATGCTTTTTTTTTCTCAGGTGGTAAAAATAATAACAACATCAAGGACTTTGCAGTCAAATGTAGGGAACTAGAAAAAAATCATTCTTAGTGAGCAAACCCAGACCCATAAACACAAACATGGTATGTACTCACTTAAGAATGAAGATTAGCTGCCAAGTACAGGATACTCATGCTATAATCCACAGACCAGAGAGACTAGGTAGCAAGGAGGGCTCAAGGGTGGACAACATGGATTTCTGGGAAGTAAAAACACAATAGATTTGACTGGGGGAATGTGGGGATAGGAACAGAAGTGATTATTTAGATAGTTGGAGGGAGAGATTTGGGGGAGAGTCTATTGGCACTGAGGTAGAAACTTGATGCAATGGAAACTCTCAGGAATCCAAGAGGGTGGGGAAGCATAAACAGTCAGTCTTCAGTAACCAGGCAAGCCTTCCAGTAGGGAGACTGGGACAACAACTCAGCCATAAAACCTTCAACCCATAATTTGTCCTCTCTGCAAGATACAATGGGGAAAAGGTAGCCCAGAACTTGTGGGAGTGGCCAACCAATGACTGGACCTACTTTAGACTAATTCCGGAAGAGGGAGCCACACCTGCCACTGCCTAGAGGGCCAGCACTCATAGGCTAGATAGCCCAGAGACCCACAGCCAAACATTAGGCAAAGCCCATGGAATACTGCAAAAGATTGAGAGAATAGATTGTAGAATCCAGAGGGTTTAAGGACAACACAAGAACACACAGCCCACAGTTTCAACTAACCTGGGCTCATAGAGGCTCACAGGGACTGAACTGATAATCAGGGAGCATGTATGGGTCTACCTAGATCATCTGCATATGTTTTATAGTTGTTTACCTTGGTGTTCTTATTGAAATACTAATAGTGGAAGGAGGATTCTCTGATGCTTTTGCATGTTTTTAGGACTCTTTTCCTCCTACATGGTTGCCTTGTTTGGCATTAATATGAAGAGATGTTCCAAACCATATAAATTGGTTTGCATTTTTTTTTTATTTCCATGGGAAGTCTATCCTTTTCTGAAGGGAAAAGAGGAATGGATCTGGGGGGAGAGGAGACATGGAAGGTGGGGATTGAGAAGAGAGGAAAATTGGGAAACTGTGGTTGGGATATAAATATATGAGAGAAGAATAAATAAAAATAAAAAGAAAGTAAAACATCTTATTCCAATTATGTTATAAATTAAGCTGACAAAATTTGAGGGGATGAATATAAAAATAAGCTTTATTTTTGTAGATAAAAATACTTTCTAGCACAAGCTTAAATTAAAGCTAAAATATATATTCATGTTTAAAGGAATAAGTACATACTCATATTTTCTTCTTCTGTGCAATTCCCTTAGCTTTTTTGTGCTTTTATAGTTTATCTGTTAATTTGAACATCATCTTAATGGAGTCAATGTTTTTTGTTTTGTAGTATTTTAACCGATATCCTGAACATGAGAATCCTATAATCATTCATTTAAAATTTTTAACATGTTTCAATACATTAAATAGAAACGTTAAACTGTCTATTATAGGTATTCTTTTTCTTTTATTTTTTACTTGTCTTTTGAGACAAGGTTTCTCTGTGTAACAACTCTGCTTGTCCTGGAACTCTCTCCTTAGACCAGGCTGGCCTCGATATTCATATATGTAAATAATATGTATATAAATACTGTATTTTCAAAAATAATATGCTGGGATTAATAGTCTAATACTTGTTGAGAGTTACATTTGGGGTCACCAAAATGCAATTGCCTTTGGTTTTCTTTAGTTTTTTTAATGAAAATATTCTCTTCTCATACAATATATTCTTATTACAGTTTCCCTTCCCTCGACTCACAGTTTCTCCCCACTTCCAGTACCATCCACATCTACTTTCTTTCTGTCCCTCATTAGAAAAGAATCTTTGTAAGAGTTAATAACCAAACATGACAAAATAAAATATAAAAACAACAAAGCAATACCATCACATCAAAAAGTAGCCCAACAGAAGTAAGAGTGCCTGAACAGCAGGCACAATAATCAGAGACCCACTCATTCACATGCTCAGAATTCTCATATTAATACTACCTGCAAAGCTATGATATATAGGCAGAGGACCTGGTGTACACCCATGTAAGCCCCGTGCTTGCTGCTTCAGTCTCTGTGAGTTCACATGTGTCTTGCTTACTTGATTCAGAGGGCCCTGTTCTCTTGGTGTCTTCTATTGCCACTGACTCTCACACTCTTTACATCACTTCCCCTTGCACAGAATTCCCTGGACTCTGAGGGAAGGGCTTTGAAGAAGACATCCCATCTAGAACTGTGTGCTCCAAGGACTCTCTTTCCTTGTAATGTCTGGTGGTGTGTCCATGTATCTCTTTGTATATGCTGCAAGAGGAAACTACTCTTACAATGTATAGCAGAAGAGCTATAGGAGTCATTTTATTGATCCCCCCTTTTTAGACTAATATATTTGATTTCACCCAAGGTCTCAGGGCTATCTAGTTTCTGTTTGCTGGTCCCACACAGTGTCGAGTATAGGTTCCAACTCATGTAGTGGTCCTTTAATGAGATTAGACATTGGCCAGCCATTCCCACAAGTTCTGTACTGTCTTTACCCTAGCATATCATGCAGGCAGGACAGATTGTAAGTCAAAGGTTTTGTGACTGGGTAGATGTTTATGTTTCTCTTTAGGTAACCTGCATATTGCCTTCTTGTACCAAAAGCATTACAATGTAGGACTGACAGTTCCATGTAGGAACCTTCCCATCTTCAATGAGCTATGTGAGTGTTATGCTCCTTATAGGAACCTCCCCACTTTCAATGAGTGTATGAGTGCTGTATTCAGCAATGGTATCCCTATTACTAGTCTGCAGAAAGCAAACCATTGTCTTAACAACAGCCTGCATTGTTTAGGGGGTCTACACTGGACTTTGTTGACCAAGAACTCAATTGAATACAACCCAGTCCCAATATTGGAAGACTCCATAAGAGATAAGAGATGGCCAATGGAAGTCCATCTCTCCCATTATTAGGAGAGCTCATTAGAATTGCCTTCATTATTTTAGGAAATTGCTACTACACTGGATTTCCATATCATTCCTCAAATACCCCTCAATCCCAGCTGTCTCTTCCCAACAACAAATTGTAGATTAGTTATCATTTATTTCATAACTAATATTTACATATAAGAGAATTATGTAGATGAAATTCTAAACAGCCTTAGCAAATAAGAAACACAGAGACAAATACAGAGGAAATAGCGAAAGAGATCAGAGCAATAGCCAAGGCTAGCTTTAGCTTACTACCAGCAGTAGCTTCCACACAGAGAGAGCTTCTTCCTATCTGACTTGTCTTTTTATTGCCTTTCTGTTCTGCCTTCTCATTGGCTCTAAACCCAACCACATGACCTCCTCACACTGACTGTCTATACAGACCTCCAGGTCTTTATGGTTTGTACTGGGATTAAAGGTTCACATCACGATACTTGGCTGTGTCCTTGATCACACAGAGACTCTGACTGCCATGTGATCAGATTAAGGGCATGTGCTACCACCGCCTGACTCTGCTTATGGCTTCCTTTGACCTCTGATCTCCAGACAACTATACTTATTAACATACACATAAAATCACATTTCAGCAAAAATAAAATATCACCATAGAATATGTACCACATTTATCTTTCTGGGTCCCAGTTACCTCACTTAGGATGATTATTTTCTATTTAAATGTATTTGCCTGAAAATTTCAGTGTCATTTTTAACAGTGAAGTAATACTCCATTGTATAAATGTACTATTTTCTTTATCTGTGTTTTTGTTGAGAAACATATAGTTTGTTTCCAGCTTCTGGTTATTAACAATAGAAGAGAAATAAACATTTTTGTGCTAGTGTTCTTGTGGTAGAATGGAGCATCCTTTGAGTATATGTCCAACAATGCTGTAGCTGGGTCTGGAGGTAGATCAGTTTCCATCTGTCTGAGAAACTATCACAATGACCTATATAGTGGCTTTACAATTTTGCATCCCACAAGCAATGGATGAGTGTTTCCTTTATTCCACATCATCTCTAACATTTTGACACTTGTGTTATCTTAGCCATTCTGACAGGTGTAAGATGGCATCTCAGAGTCATTTTGATTTGTATTTCCCTAATGGCTAAGAGTGTTGAACATTTCTTTAAGTGTATCTCAGCCATTTCAGATTACTCTAATGAGAATTCTCTGTTTAGATCTGTAACCCATTTTTAATTGGATTAATTTTATTTTAATATCTAATTTCTTTATTATATATATATATATTATATATATATATATATATATATATATATATATATATATATATTGGACATTAGTCCTATATTGGTTGAGGAAGTGATAAAAGTTTTTTCCTGTTCTGTAGGCTATCATTTTGTCATATTGATGGAATCTTTTGCCTTACAGATGCTTCTCAGTTTCATGAAGTTACATTTATTAATTGTTGATCTTAGTTCCTCTGCTATCAATGTTCTATTCAGGAGGCCTTCTCTTTTGCCTATGAGTTCAAGGCTATTCCCCACTTTCTGTTCTCCCAGGATCATTGTATCTGGTTTTGAGTTGAGATCTTTGCTCCACATGAACCTGAGTTTTATGCAGGGTGACAATTATGGATATATTTGTATTCTTCTACATGTAGCCATCCAGTTGTATCAGCGCCACTTGTTGAAGATGTTTCCTTTTGGTTTTGAGACATCTAGATTGTTTTTAGTTTCTGGTTATTATGAATAAAGCAAAAATAAATAGTGTTGTGATAGTGTCCTTGTGGTGTAGCTTCGGGCATGTGCCCAAGAATGGGACAGCTGGGTCTATTGGTAGATAAATTCCTATCTGCCTGAGCAATTATAATTTTGCTATTTTTATGAGTCACAAAGTAAATATCTGATATGTCGAATATGTGATAAACAACGTCTAAAGGGGTGATGACCCATAGGTTAAGATTTGCTGTTCTGGAGCTTTCAGGTGTGTTATTAATTTGCTCCACTTTTTATATGTATGTTGTTGGTGCTATGAATTTGCCCCTTGGCATTGCTTATGTTGTGTCCTATAAGTTTGGGCATGCAGTACATTCATTTTCATTGAATTTTAGGAAATCTTTTAATTTATTTCTACGTTTTGTCTTGACTCAGTTTTCATTCCATAGAGATTTTGTCAGCTTCCATGAGTTTGTGAGCTTTTTGTTGCTTCTGTTGTTGATATCCAGCTTTAATCCATGGTGGTCTGATAGGATTCAGGGAAATATTTTAATTTTTTTTGAATCTGTTGAGACTTTTTATTGTGTGTGCCTGAGTATGTGGAAAATTTTGGAGAATGTTCCACTTGGTGCGGAGTAGAAGGTATATTCTTGTTGTTGTTGTTGTTTGGGTGAAGTGTTCTATAATTATCTGTTAGGTCCATTTAGTTAATAACATGTTAGTTTCTGCATTTCTCTACTTATTTTTTTTGTCTAGATGACTTGTCCATTGGTAAGAGTGTGGAACTGACATCCCACACTCTCAGTGTGTGAGAGTCAGTATATAATTTAAGCTGTTGTAGCATTTCTTTTTACAAATATTCACGCTATTTGTTTGGGGCATAGACTCTAAGAATCGAAATGCCATCTTGTTGGATTCTCTCTTTCATGAATATGTTTCCCTATCTCTTTTGATTTGTTTGAGTTTGAAGTCTATATTGTTACATATTAAAATGGTTATACCACCTTGTTTCTTAGGTCTATTTGTTTGGAGTAACTTTTTCCAACCCTTTACCCTAGGGTAATATCAGTCCTTTATTTTGAGATATGTTTCTTATATGCAGCAGAAAGATGGATCTTGTTTTTATATCCATTCTTTCAGTCTTTTCATTGGGGAATTGATACCACTGTCACTGAGAGGTATCAATGATCAATGATTGCTTTTTCCTGTTACTTTTTTTCCTGTTTTGGTTGCTGCTGTTGTTTTTCTTGTTGATGTTGTTGTTCTTGTTGTTGGAGGTGGTGGTGGTGGTGGTGGTGGTGGTGTGTGTGTTTGTTTGTCTGTCTGTCTGTCTACTGTTCATCTGAGATTATTTATTCTCTGTGTTTTCATGATTGTAGTTAACCTCCTGAGGTTGGAATTTTCCTTCTAGCTCATACTGTAGAACTGGATTTGTAGATAGATATTGTTTAAATATGGCTTCTGGCTTCATCATGAAGTATCTGGTTTTTCTTTTTTTTTGCTGGGTATATTAATGTGAGCTTACCTTTGTGTGTGCAATACATATTTCCAGATCTTTCTGCTTTTTAGAATCTCCATTCAGAAATCAAGTGTAATTATATCTCTGCCATTATGTGTTATTTGGTCTTTTTCACTTCCAACCTTTAATATTTTTCACTGCTCTGTATGTTTAGTATTTTGATTATTATTTGCCAAGGGGAGTTTTTTCTGGTACCATCTATTTAGCCTTATTCATGGTTCCCATACTTTTGTAGTTTTCTTTAGGTTAGGAAAATTTTATTACATGATTTTGTCAGAAACCTTTTCTGAGACTTTTTACGTGGGACTCTCTTCCTTCCTTTATTTCTATTATCCTTAGGTTTGGTCTTTCCCATTTAGAGTTCTGTGTTCCAAGGATTCTCTCAGTGTAATATCTGGCTGTAGATTGTGATATCTGTTCACTTCTGCTGGAGCAAGAAGCTTCTCTCAGGTTGACTGAATGAGACACTGATCTATTAGTATAGCAGAATATCATTAGCAGTCATTGTATTAATACACTTTTTAGATTAGTAGTGTTTGATTTTACCAAGTCCCCAACTCCAGGAGGCATGTCCTGCTATCCCACAGGACATACCTCAAAAAAAAACTGTGTAGGTTGACTGCAGATCTTCTTTTCACCCCTTCTTCTCCAAGATCCAGCTGCTTAGTTTTATCCTCAGCTCTTCAGCAGAGTGCCTATTTCAGTCTTACCTTACATCACCATCCCATGTCCTGTTGGTCCCACTGATTTTCCCTCTCCATCCTCCTTCCTTCAACTTGTTGCTCTATTCTGGTTCCCAGCTACATCAAGCAAACACAAGGCATACCTGAAAACCAGGAAGTCTGCCTGCACATTTTCTTCCCTCCTTCTCTTCTCATAGATCCAGTCCCCCATTCTCATCCTGACCTCTGAAGTAGAAAATATAGTACAGCCTTCTCTGGGCCTCACTCCATGTTCCCTTTGATTTGGTTTTAACTGAGTCTGTCTTAAGGAGTTTTTTTTTTTTGTTTGTTTGTTTAATTTAGGAGCACCTGCACACTGGAAGGAAAGCATAGTTAGAAAGAACTAGGATGTGTCCAACCAAATTTAAAGAACTATACTGGAAAATGTACAAGAAGTTCTTTAAGATCATAAAGAAAAAAATCTTTCAAAAAACATGTTTTAACTCATGAAAGTAGCTTAAACAGCTTTATAGTTTGCTGCCTTGAGGAAAATGTTTGTCAGTATTGTACTCAGGAACTTGACTAGGTAGGGTAAGGGACATTTTACATTACTTTAGATTTTGTCCATTTCCTACATATAAGAATTGTTTGGGTCATTGAGGTACTCTTTCCTAAACAAGTAGAATAAATTGTATTTCTTAGGAATATGAATGTAATTCCCTATTTAAAGAAAATTAATGTAATAGTACATATTTACTAACTGAAGTAGACTTTGAAAATAGCATGCTAGTCCAAAAATGGAAAAGAAAAACTCCTTCAAATTCTAATCACACATCTGATTTTCAGACACACTCACATGGAAAATTTATAATCATTATCAGCCAGAACACTTTCACACATAAATCCCAGTCAAATATACTGCTTAATTAATAACACTACATTCTCTTAATAGTCCTTGATATTTGATTAATGCCTTTCAATTCTAATTCATTTTTATATTAAATATATTAATAATTAATAATAACTAACATGAGTAAGTGGGTACATTATTATCATTTTATATTTTTCATAGTAAGCTTTTTATATTTTTATTAAATATATTTGTATTAATTCTTTGAGTATTTCATACAACTTATTTTGATTGTATTCTCCCTCTATTCCTGCCCCCAACTCCTCCAAACTCTACACATCTTTCTTGTCCCTCTGTAATCCCTACCACTTTGTGTATTTTCTTTTTTCTTGAGAATAGACTGTTTCTCAGGAGATGTTGCAATCTTATGGTTACTACATTCTTGCCAGACTTTCAGTCTGTTTCTGGAACCTCAGATGTAGAAGTTGTATTATAAATGCACCTTTTAAACATTTATCTGACAACAAAGAATAATTTCAATATAAATCCATGAGTCTTTCTACCATTCTCTCTTTCCAAAATTATTTTCACAAATCTGTCTCTCTAGTCTCTTCTAAACATATCAACAAAATTTAGATTCTCCCTTCCCATCTTATGTCATCTCCATAACTTCTTTTCCTCCCTCTTTATCTTGTCCTACTTTTTGTTGTTTTGTTCTTTGATACAGGTAGGTTTTTGCTCTATACCAACGTATGGTATATATCTTACTACATGTCCCAGGCTGGACTTGAACTAGTGACAGTATTTTTGCATCAGCTCTTTAATGATGGGTGTTTTAGGTAGGGTTTCTATTCTTATGAAGAGACATCATGACCATGGTAACTCCTACAAATGAAAATATTTAATTGGTATAGCAACTTACAGTTTAGAGGTTCAGTCTCTAATCATTATGACAGGGAACACAGCAGCATACAGACAAATGTGATGCTTGAGAAGTAATTGAGAGTCCTACACGTTTCAGGCAACTGAAAGTTGACTGAGACACTGGGTGGTATCCTCAGTGTAGGAAAACTCAATGCATGCCACATTGTAACACACTTCTTCCTACAAGGCTATATACACTCGAACAAAACCACACCTTCTAATGGTGCCACTTCTTTTGAGATCATGTAGACCAATTACAATCAAATTACCACATTCCTGTCCCTGTCCCTCATACACTTATAATAATATCATAATGCAAATTGCAATTAGTCCAACTTCCAAACTCCCCGTAGTCTATCACAGTCTCAACAATGTTTTAAAGTTCCAAATTCAAAGTCTCTTGTGCTATTCATGCAGTCTCTTAACTATAATTACCTGTAAAAAGCAATAAAGTCAGGTGATGGTGGCAAATGGTTTTAATCCCAGCACTCAGAAGGCAGAGGCAGGCAGTGGATTTCTATGAGTTTGATGCCACCCTGGTCCACAGAGCAAGTTCCAAGACAGGTTCCAAAGCTACAAAGAGAAACCCTGTCTTGATAAAACAAAATGAATTAATGAATGAATAAATAAATAAATAAATAAACAAATAAAAATGAATCAAAAAACAAACCACATAATTCTAACATATAATGACATATATGACTCTCTAGAAATTTCGACCCAGTCTGATGACGAAGTCTGGTTGTTCCAAGTTTTCATTCTTACCTATTTACAATTCTTTTCTTTGTAGGCAGTGATACCTGCAGGGACATCACAACAAAACTGAAATGATTTCTTAATGAGAATCATTTTTAAATATATAATTTTATTTATATATGTGGAGGGATCTACTCATTTGTATGCCACCTGTTGAGCAGGCATCAGAGGAAGCTAAAAGAGGGCATTAGATTCCCTGGTAAAGCAGGTTGTGAGTCAGTTCACTATGGTGCTAGAAATAAAACTCACTTTCTCTGGAAGATTATTAAGCTTTCTTAACCACTGAGCCCTATCACCAGCCTCAAGAAGCATTTTTTAACACATTTTTCTAGTATATTATAGAATCATTGATTAAAATAATTGAATATTTTCTTTGTTCTTCCCCCCCTGCTTGCATACATTAGTTATACATAATAAAATTTTATTACAACATATGAATAAATGCATATAGAGTATGACTATCATAGGTTTCTCTTAGCTCTCTCTTATCTCATTATTGTTGATCCTCTTCATCTTCCCAACTTTCATGGTTTTATTACTTTATTGCCCAGAGCATGGAAGAGTGGTAGTTTACAAGATCATGGACAACTTTGCAGGGGCTAAACCACTGAACAAAATATATGTGATTTTCCTTTCCAGCAATCATGAACTGCTTCTGCATCCTTAAGGAGAAGTTGGGTTTTGTGAGCCCCTTCACCTAGCAATAGTTTATTACATACAAATCCTCAGGGAGAGGCAGGCAGGGGATCATAAGCTTCTCTTGTCTCTAAAATGGTGGAATATTTTCTATATTTGGAAGACATTATTCTATATTATGTTGATTTCAGCCTTGGAATAAAGTGAGTACATAGTGAATTCATTGGAAGTACCTGAAAGTAAGTGTGGGAGTACATTTAAATGAATTTTTCTGAGTATTCACAAGTGTTGTGGAATATTATTTTAAGGTCTGTTACATCCACTTATCCTATGGAATATTTGTTTAATGATACTAAGATGTGTTGCCTTCTTTCATGACACATTTGTTTAACTGTGTGAAGCTGTCTTAATTTGCCTCTCTAAAACATATGATTGGTCTAATACAGAGCTCTATGGCTAATAGATAGGCAGAGGAAAGGATAGGCAGGGCTGACAGGTAAAGAGAATAAATAGGAGGAGAAAGCTGGGAAAAGAAGACCAAGAAGCTAGAGAAAGAAAGGAAGAGAGGAAGACTCCATGGTCAGTGCTGTGGGATGTTCAAGTATGTCAAATGTGTTGCTCTGATTGGTTAGAATAAAACACTGATTGGCCATTAGCCAGGCAGGAAGTATAGGTGGGACAAGCAGAGAAGAGAAGTCTGGGAATTGGAAGGTGGAGGCGAAGAGACACTGCCAGCCACTGCCGTGGCAAAGAAGATGTAAGGTACTGGTAAGCCACAAGCCATGTGGCAAAGTATAGATTAATAGAAATGGGTTAATTTAAGATAGAAAAACTAGATAACAAGAAGCCTGCCATGGCCATACAGTTTGTAAACAATATAAGTCTCTTTGTGCTTACTTGGTTGGGTCTGAGTGACTGTGGGACTGGCGGGTGAGAGAGATTTGTCCTGACTGTGGGCCAGGCAAGAAAACTCTACCTATAGGCCAGCCACCCAGATGCAGAGCAATCCTTGGATTAAGAAGTAAAGAAAGGTATATAGTAAAGTAAAAGCCCAGAGACAAAAGATATATGGTACAACTTAAGAAAAATTGGCTAGAAGCTGGGCAGTGGTGGTGCACACCTTTAATCCCAGCACTTGATAGGCAGAGAGAGGCAGGTGGATCTCTGTGAGTTTAAGGCCAGCCTGGGCTACAGAGTGAGTTCAAGGAAAGGTGCAAGGCTATACACAGTAACCTTGTTTTGAGGAAAACTGGCTAGAAACAAGACACACTAAGATCAGAAAATTATAAGAAAGAATAAGACTCCATGTGATTATTTGAGAGCTGTGTGTTGGTCCCCTCAGAAAGCAAGCAAGTAAAATAACCAACAGCAAACAGGTATTGCTATGTACCCTATGTTGCTTGGGAAAATCCAATTCTATGCATAGGATTATATCATGTATGTTAGGGATGCAGAGGAATATGACATATCTTCTTTTGAACAAAGGAATAATAGATTCCAATGGGAAATTCATTCCATGGGCTGGGGATTTAGCTCAGTGGTAGAGTGCTTGCCTAGCAAGCACAAGGCCCTGGGTTCAGTCCTCAGCTGAGGAAAAAAAAATGTAAGTAGAGGAAATCCATTCCAAATTGAGTAATGCAGAAAATGTTGGTGACTTAAGGGGAAAAAAAAGTATAAAATGCTAGTATTGAACATATTCCTCACAATATATTTATTTTTAACAACATTTTGATTTATTAAAAATCATCTATAATATATTTGTCCATGTTCTCCATGACAAAATGTCTATATTTTCAGGAATTTTTGAATATTTCTTAAGAGGGAGGGAGAGAGTGAGGAAAAGAAGGAAAGAGAGAGAAAGAGCGTGAGAGAACTGCCAAAATAATACAGCACAGATGGCTTTTAATCAAAGCAAATTTATTGACCAAAAATTCTGTAACGTAGTCTAGAAATGTAAAATAAAGCATCATTGCAGTTAATGAAGTGACTATGCATGTATATAGTAAAGCCAGAATGTACACAGAGAACTTGAACTTTCTCTGAGCTTTGATATCTGTACTGAAAAAAATATTAATGTCATTACTATCAGTAATCACTCATTTAGAAATTGAAATTAGAGTATAGCAAAATAAAAAAAAACAGTATTAGGAATTATTGGTCAAGTAATAATAAAATGAGTATTTTCCCATCCACTCTCATGTTGATTATCCTACTTTATACCTCCTGCTGTGAAACTCATTCTAATGTAATCTTCACAGTAAAGTACAGGTTTACATGACTTCTCAGAGAAACACAGATGTGTAATTGTCTGGAATATATTTCTAGAACAACATATGATACAATCCACCCTCACATACTATTTCTTGAATTATTTTCTTTAGAGTACTCTTCTTTAAAAACCTATTCCATAATTTCAAAGTTTAGAATATGCAGAATATTTTATTCTCCAGTGAACTGTGATTCTTTTTATAGTAAAACCTGAAAATACCCAGAGTAAAACAAACAAAAATGCTGCCAATTCAAATTGTATATATATTTACACACACAAGTAGAAATACAAAAATAATATTACCATGAATCCAGTTGTTCATGAGGCCACTATTATTATTTTGTAGGTATGTCTTGAAAACAAACCCAGCTTATCTGAGAACTAACTGCTCTTACATTATGAAGGAACTATATTTCCAAGTAAGAAATGATAGCTAGGGTAGCAATATTTGTGATTCTGAATTTTAATAGATGCAGTTATTTTATTTTATACTTTTTATTATTTCAGTTTTGTTTTCTTTTCTTTAAACTCTATATGAAGGAGAAATTAAAAATATATATCTTATTACTATAGCTATTTTAAGTAATTACAATAGTGCCTGGAAATGTACTGTGATGATAATGTATGCTAGCTTTCATTCTCTTAGTAGCAAACAGAAAAAGACAAATCAAAGTGTGAGACATGATCCTCAAAGAAGAAATGCAACTAGGCTCAGGAAACATCCAAAAAAATTGTTTTATCAATTCCAATAACACAATCACTGAACTGCTTTTAAAAAATTATTTTCCTAAGCAAAGGTTCATAATCCTGTTTTGAGATTCAAAAATAAAAGCTTTTGCAGGAGGAGTCAATTCATATATTTATATAAATATGAAGCATACAAAAGCAAAATTTAAGTATAGGTGTGCTGGTCTTTGTGATGCTCTTACCCTGCGAGGAAAAGTCATGAAAATTGACAGAATCCACTAACAAGTGTTTTATTAAGATAAGGCAGAGGGACAGATGTGCACAGGCCTTCAGAAAGACACATGAGTAAAGTGGGACTGGGAATCATGGCGCCAGCTTATAAAGGCTGGGCCCAGGTGGCTATTTCACACTTACAAATAGATCACATGGTTGTGCTGCATGCTTTATGCAGCCACACAAAGCCATGGGGTCCCAGTCATGTGAGACGTTTTGAGCCAGAAATGAATAGGCAGAAGTGACTTAGTCCCACCGGGCATGTGTGACTATGCCCAAACATGGGATGTGTTGTGAATCCATATCAAGGTGTATATGTGCAGACATATTAAAGTTACTTATAGAAAGAAATTTTAAAAAGTAGTAAAATCCTAAAAGTCATCAATTTTTTTTAATTCATGTTTGCTTCACACTTATGATGACACTAATTCATTTTAGTCTTTATGCAGAAAAAAGGATAAGTCTGATTTTCTATTACCACTGTTACACAGGGTTAGGTAGCTAAAGATGTAGTTTGTCATCTTCTAAGGACCTTATTTCATTCCTCAGAATCAACAAATTTTACTATTTCCATAATTTATTGAAAATTTATTGTCATTGTGTGTCATTATGTGGGTGTGTGGGTTCATGTGGGTTCATGGAAAGAAGACTCAGAGGCATCTTAAGAATGAATGTAGCCTTTCATGGCTGCAGGGGGGTCCAGTCTCAAAGGAATGAAGCACTATCCCTTCACCTAGGACATTTTTATTACTATCCAATACAGTTTAGCCAGTTTATTTCCATATGCTCAGAACAACCTGAAAGGAGCTCCCAACAATAAAATGCCAAGTACAAATTCCTCTGTTTCTCAGGTACCACAATTTTCTGAGTTTCCTGAACCAAGTTTTGCACATGCCTTTGTATCCTTAGGAGATTCTAAGACAAGATTCACATAGAGGGCAACAAAGGAAAGAAAAGTTGTCCTCTAAACAAAAGATGGATTAGGGCTAGGTACTACTCTCTGGAGCCAGGCCAGGTGCAGCTCAGCAGGAATGCAGTCATAGTTTATAGATAAAATTAAAGATGTCTTCATTTTAAATTGTTCTCATCTCTGTTTTCTTTACATTTTCTTCAAATGAACCATGTTTTTATACTGTGCACAGACCCTAAGGCCCCACAATATCTTCTACCCCACCACAATGCCAATTGTTTATAAGAGAAGGAGGTTCCAAAGAGTTTGAATTGCTTTTTCCTCTCCACCCTTCATAGATCTTGAGCTTTGAGAGCATGATGGCAAGGGTATGTGGAGAGAATCATGTCCACCTGCGACTTACAGAAGACATGGCTCTATTGCTTAATGTAAATATTTTCCACACAGAAGTTGTGAAGGCCTACACTTGACTTTTACAGGCTCCATCCTAGGGAAAGAGCTACCATCTCAGACCACCTGCTGTACTCAGTTCCAGGAAGGACCTCAAGAATGTGCCATAGCAACTTGAATGGATACAGACCAGATACTGTCTGCAGTTTATGACCTTTGAAGATATCTAGATAATCCTTCTGAGCAATCCAGATAATCATGTTCAGTGGGTTGTGGTTCCCCACTAAAAGTCTAACCCAATGGCTTCAAATGTGGTTTCATTCCCAAAGTCTAGACCAATAATTTCCCCAAATCACCTTGCCCCATATCCCTTCTACCCAATGTCAAGTATGTAATTCCCAGCTTGCATTTTTTCCCTATAAAAACTGTCTACACTTAGGCTTGTGGCTGCTGCCACATTTTTTTTCATCTGCTGTGTGGTGACCCAGGTTGAACTTGAATAAAAGGACCCTTCTGTGCTTATATTGGAAACCAGCTCCTTGGTGGTCTCTGGTGGTTTCGAGAAATGGGTACAACAAAGTCAAGCTTTAATTTGGCTGAGACCAACATAAGTTTATTTAATAAAACAGTCAAACCAGAAAAAAAAAATGCTAAACCAGTTGCAGCTGAAATATGGGCTTTTGGCCTAATCACTCATGGAATAGTCATAACTGCAGTGTTAGCATCTCCCTTCACTTCTCCTTGGTGCTGTAGACCAGACTGTGCTTGCCCACAAGGTACTCATCCATGTGGATTTCTAAGGCCCCCATCTTGCACAGCTGGGTCATATAGTTGCTGGTCTCACTGAACACTTCCATCTGAAGGAACAAGAAGTTGTGCTTCAGGAAGTCACACAGGTGGGTGTTGCCTTTTCAATAACCAGTTCATGCATGTCCCAGAGGCTCTGGTTGACTTCTTTCTCCAACTGAAAAGCACACTCTTTGGCCTGGAGGCCACCAGTTCAGTCATTATCAGTTGATTTCAAGATGTCATGGAAGGTGATGTGGCCACCTTACTAATTGTGTGTGAACAGAGACATCTTAATGTATGCCTTCTACTTCTGTGATTTGCACAAGAAAAAAAAATTGAAGTGCCCCAAAACAACCATCTGATGGTCACCGTGAAAGGTCTTAGACAGGTAAATATATGAGAAATACAGCTTCAGCTGGATGTGACTCTTGACAGCTAACTCATAGTCTTGGTAGTAATTATGTTGCACTTGAGATGGGTGCATCAGCCATCATGATTTCTAACACTATGAGATAGGTAGTATGATCACTAAAATGATATCAGTATTGGCTTTGGAAGAATAAACAGTTCAGGTATAGACTCAGGTATAGAATTCAGGTATATGATCAGCTTCAGGTAGAGTCCTCCAGATGGCCCAGAGTGAGGCTATACAATTTCTAAGAGGGTTTTACAAGAAGTAGAAAATGGAGGGCTGGAAGTAGAAATTAATTGATGTTTGTATTGGGATATCCATTGAGAGAGAGTCAGTATTCAGGGATTGGGGATCAGAGTGTTTTCCAGGAGCAAACCTGGAGAGTCTATTCAGACTAGCTTAGTTGTTATAATATTAATGAGTCATGTGCATAGATTTTAAATAAATTACCTAGGTCCTTTACTTAAGTATCTCATTTAAACATTGCCCAAATATTATTTAATTAAACAGTGTTATTTGTGATGATCAATCAATTTAATATCACAAAGATTTATTTGAATGACTGCTCACATCAGTGACTACATATATTGGTACTTATGACACACGATGGAGAAGCAAAGGACTAAAGCAGGCTGGACTGCAGATGATCCATCAACATCAGTTCCATCAACTACTCTGGCAAACAATCCTATAACTTTGAAGAAACTGCAATTTTCCCTTTTTTATTTTATGTGCTGTGGAAGTGGGTACTCATTTCTTTAATGAATGTTCTTTGCACGTTTGTGGAAAATCCATTAGCTATGGGTGAAAAGATTTACTTCAAGGTTCTCTATTCTGTTCTGCTTGTTTATGTGTGATTTTCTGAGAATTTTTAATCACTTCACCTGTGTAGTTTGCTTTGCAGTTAAGTAGCATACTTGTTTTTTTCCTCAAAGTAACTTGTGCTATTTGGTGTTTGTTTGTTTGTTTGTTTGTTTGGTTAATAGTTCTATACAATTTTTTCCTATTTCTTTGAAGAATGTTATTTGCATTTATATAGAAATTGTGAGAGAATATCTTCCAATTCTTATAAAATGTCTTTAATTTATTTCATCAGTGTTTTACTAATGTCATTATCTCTTTCATCAATGTTTTGTTTTATAAATATTATTGTAGATATCCATTGCCACTTTGGTTAAATATATTCCTAGATGCTTTGTAGTATTGAAAAATGGACTGATTTGCTGATTTCTACATAAAACAATCCACTACTGGTATTTAGCAGTGCTCTAAATTTTCATGCTTTCTTTGTATACTACAATGCTGATAGATTAGTTATTAGGTATAATATGTTGTGATGGAATTAGGGGGAATTCTTCTTTATAAATGGTCATGACATCTGCATGCCATGACAATTTGATTTCTTCTTTTTTCAGTGCACATATTCTTAATGTTATGCTCATTTGATGACTAAGATATCAAACACTATGTTGAATAAAAGAGATAAAAATGGTCATACTTGCCTTTTTCTAGGCCTGAAAACAAGAGTTAACATTTCCTACTTCAAAAATTCTACAGATAGTTTGATACGAATGAATTTAGTTAGGTTAAAGTATGTTCCTTCTGCTTCTTTTTATAATTTAATTTTACATATCAGCCATGGGTTCCCCTGTCCTCCCCATTACCACTCCTCCCCTGCCTTCACCCCCAGCCCATCCCCCATTCCCATCTCCTCCAGGGCAAAGAAAAAAAAAAAAAAAGAAAGAACACTGGAAGGAAAAGAAAGAAAACTGTGTCAGCTATTTCTATAATTAAATAAAACTAAAATCTAAAAAAAATATGTTCCTTCTGTATATAATTTTTTCAGAATTTTTAGTAAAATTTGATATTGAATTTGTAATATTTTTATCAATGACTATGATTTGACTATTCAGAAATGTAAAATAATGCTTCTTTATGCTTATATTTAGGCTAAAGTTTCATAATGATATTTGTCAGTGACATTTGTCAGATAATTAGCCCCCCCCCTTACATAATACTTAACTTCTGTGGAAGAGTTTAACTATAAAATTTTACTCTAATTATATGCTATAACTAAGGGATATTGACATTAAAATGTACATTTCTAAGTAAAACCAGTAAATAAGAATGGGTTAGATACTCAAATTTCATTGGAGAAATTATAGGTATATCTAAATATATAAGTATGGCATGCTTTTTGCTGCATCAGCCAATATAAAACTGAATATTAACAGACTCTCAGTGATTAACTCTCTTCTATTTATTTAACGCATTTACATTATGCAAGGTATTTTATAAGCACAAACAAATTTTTCTATAAAGTCTTCACATTTGAATTTTCTTGTAGTTGAGAGCTATGAAATATTTCATATATTCTCTTTTCTTAAGAAGTTTTATATACAGGAACATCAGTGACATAGTCATAAGAAGGCTGACCATAATTAGTGGATGTTGACATGGATTTTTTCTTTACATGCACAGTGGCACACACACACATATGTATATTTCTACTTGTAAATGTATGTAAAAATGTGTGTGCCTATATACATAAATGTATACATATGACTAAATAAAATAATTATTTAGTAAAATTAGTTAAAAGTGATACATCTAAAATCAGTGCTATCTCCAGTTTATTCATTTTACATTATCTTAGCACAGAAATTTCTTAAGCTAACTTTTACTACAAATTTTAAACTTATCTGATGAGATCTTTTTACATATTTTTAATGTATTTTGATCATATTCATTCCCTATTCCTTCCAAATCCTCTTGGATTACTTCCCTGTATCCCTTTTCCAGATTCATATCCTCATTTTTCATTTTTATAATTCATTGAGTCTCATTAGTGCAGCTCATATGTGTGTTTATATGGGGCTATCAATTGGATAATGGCCAATATACAAGACAGCATACAACTGAGAAAAACTGACTCTCTCCTATCCCTAACAGCCATGAACAGCCAAGTTCCTTTGGAGTGAATGCTCATGTGCCTCTCATTCTTCTGTGATGAAATACTGATTAGCTTGCTCTTGTGAAGATCTTTTCCAGGCAACCACAGCTGTTGTGAGTTCATGAGTGTAATGGTCCAAGTCTTTGACATTAACTTTTATTGCCATCAGTATTTTCACAAAACAAAGTTATAAACTAAAGAATAAATAATGTGCTGAAGTGAACATTTTTAAAAATGTGTTATTTTGGTAAACATGCTTGGTATTGGAATTACCTGCATAGCACAAATTTAAATATATCATAAACTGTTATTTCCAATAGATACAATTTGCATACATCTCTAGGGCTACTTTCGTTCTTTTCCTCAATTGAATTTTATCTCTAGATTGGTAATTCCCATCCCACACACTTAGCGCTTGGCATGTGCAAGTTCATTCTTTGATTCTAAGTACTTCACTGCTTTAGATAATTAATGTAAGTAAGATCATGAAGTCTTTATATTTTTTAACTTGCTTATTCCCTTCAGTTCCCTTCTAAGTTTCTTTATATTGTCATAAATTGCATATTTTCTACTTTTTCAAGGCCAAATATCATCACTTTGTATATGTGTACCATTTTACTTCTGTTCATTTGCTTATGGGCATTTAAGATGTTTCTCCATCTTTGAATCATACAACATATAAATAGCAGAGTCTGACATACTTAAATAAATTTTACCCTGAGTCATTTTAATAATGGCAGCACCATGAACTTAATAACAAAGTATGTTTGTTCTGTTATAAATTATACATATGGGTGGCTCATACATATTAGTTATTATACAGAGTGGCATCTTATTCATTATATTATCACTATTTCTTCAGGTTAAAATCATGAGTAGGTATGTATATGTTATATGTGCTCTCCATATGGTAAGAAAAATCAAACATATCCAATGATAATAAATAATTATTTTAAATATGTTTAGTGTTCAGGCATATAATATCAATAGTAAAAATATTTATCACTAATATAAATTTCCTAGAATCACTCTAAATTCCTATCTCTACATCCATAGATTACTGCAGCTTTCAGAACTCATCTGAAATGTTTCATTGTTCAGTGGACAATGAAGACAAACCTTAATCTAAACCAATTAAAAAGCAGAGAGAATATGAAAATTAATATGATCAAAAAAAAAAAAGAAAAAGTGGTCATAACAACAGGCCCTGTGGAAATCAAGAGAATCTTTAGATTACACTTCTACACGTATGCTGTAAAAAATGGAAAATCCTAAAAGAAATGGTTAATTTTCTTGATATATATCACTTAAAAACATTAAATGAAGATCAGATGAGCATTTCAAATAGACCTATAACCTGTTATGGGCCAAATGCCATTGTTACAGGCCAAACTACCTGAACACTTCTTGGGGGAGTGGGAGAGAAGGTAAAGAGCCAATAACAAAGACACTGGAAATCCAATGAGAAGCAACTGCAAAAATTCTTTATTGTTGGTATGGGGTGAGCCTAAATATCCCCTCCTGTCACCCCACGGGTGGTCAGCTATTTTTAAGCTGGGTTGGCTTCTTCTCATTGGCCCCATCAATCTGAAGTATGTAGGTCACCAATCACAGAGTAAAGCAGCAGCCTCCAGGTTGACTTAAGGGAAGTTGTTATTGTGTATGCTTATGCATATGCTTATATAAACTGCCAAAGTAGCTGAGGCCCTACCAGACTTGCTGGCTCCTTTTTATCCCCACAATAACACACAAGAAAATAAAAACAGTCATTAAAATCCACCTAACCAAAAAAACCAGGGCTGTATAGTTTTAGTGTAGGATGCTACAAGTCTTTCAAAGAAGCCCTTATAACAATACTCCTCCAATTATTCAACAAATACAAAGCACTAGGATCATTATTAAACTCATTTTGTGAGACCACAGTCACTCTGATACTCTAACCACACAAATATTCAACACTGAGAATTATAGACCAATTACTCTGATGGATATTGATGTAACAAAACTCAATAAAATACTTGCAAACATAATCCAAGAACACATCTAAAAGACCACCAACCATGGTCAAGTAGGCTTTATTACAGAAATTCAAGGGTGGTTCAACATAGGACAATGTGTCAATATAATCCACCATATAAACAAACTGGAACAAAAAAGTCACATGGCCATCTCTTAGATGCTGAAAAAGCCTTGACAAAATCCATCACAATTTCATGTAAAATTCTTTTACATGAGATAAAATCATGAGCAATCAAGGGTAAAAGGAACATACCTAAAGATAACTAAAGCAATATACAGCAACCTGATAACCAATATTAAATTAAATAGAAAGAAACTCAAATCAATTCCACTAAAGTCAGGAACAATACAAAGATGTCTGCTCTTTTCATATCTATTCAACAAAGTAATTGAAGTTTTAGCTAGAGCAATAAGACAACTAAAGGAGATGAAGGGGATAGATAATGGAAAAGAAGAAGTCAAAATATTATTTTTTGCAGATGATATGATAGTATACATACATGAACTCAAAAATTATACCAGGGAACTCCTACAGCTGATAAACATTTTAGTGAACTTATTAGATACACGATTGACTCAAAAAATTATTAGCCTTCCTCTATACAAACAACAAACCAGATGAGAAAGAAACCAGGTAAATAAAGCCCTTCACAATAGCCACAAATAATATAAAATACCTTGGAGTGACTCTAACCAAGCAAATGAAAAACCTGTATGACAAGAACTTTAAGTTATTGAAAAAAGAAATCCAAGAAGGTATCAGAAGATAGAAAGAACTCCCATGTTCTTGTATCAGTAGGATTAACATAATAAAATGGCCATTTTCCCAAAAGCAATCTAGACATTCAGTGCAGTTGCCATCAAAATTCAAATAAAATTCTTTACCAACATTAAAAATGTACTGAATTTCATATGGAAAAAGAAAACAGGATAGCTAAAAGAATCCTGTGCAAGAAAAAACTTCCAGAGGTATTACCATCCTTAATTTCAAGCTCTACTGTGGAGCTATAGAGATAAAAACAGCATGGAATTGGCATAAAAACAAACAGGTGGATCAATATAATCCAATCTATTTCACAGATATAAAACCACACACATATGGTGCCGCAGACCACCCAGAGGGAGACCACCACTGCGGGAGAACCAGGGAGAAGGCTCAAGGAGAAGTCAGGAATCGGCGAGGAGAATGACAGACAGACACATGTGTTGATGTGCTGCTGCAATTTTACTTCTGTATAGGCAATGCTTATATACTTTTACAATCAAGGAACTTGGCAGGGGGTTACATCAGGCCATTATTTTTTACAATTACTCAGAATCAGCAAGAAACAATAACAAGAGACATCCATATCTATTTTTGTGTATCACTTCCGCAGCGGGAGTTCACCGTGGCTATTGTCTGAGGGCATGATCTCAGAATTTTGTGAAATCTGTCTCGCCAGTGACCACATCTGTGGGGAGCCAAACTCTTGCCAGCCTGGGTTATATTTTACTATCATATGCCCATTTGCTTTCCAAGCCGTTCTTCATAATTTACCCATCTGTTCCCAACTTCATCATAACTTCCTGTATATGGGAGTGGCTCTAGGTAACTTCCACCTTCGGGGGTCCACCTAGGGGCTGTCCACCAGCTCCCTCCTAAAAAGTATTGTGTATACCCCCCGGGAAGTGTGTGCTGGGGAATTTTCTCTAACTCTTTCTCTCTAGAAGGGTCTGGCATGCTATGTTTATTCCCTCGTAACATTTTTATTTTTACTTTCATTTTTGGGCTCTCTGGCTGTTTCTGACAAGAGCTCGCGCTGCTCTACTCTAAACAGGAACGACCCCAGAGATGTATTTGAGGAAGTCTTTTGAGCTTCCTTATACACTGGTCTGATAAATGGAGGTGCTCCGGGTACAGGTGACCTGGGTCAGTCATGTTGGTGCCGACCTGTACTGGTTGTGCTGTTAACTGGAGAAGACACAGATAAGACATACAGAGAAAGATCGTGATTAGTGCCAACAAGGACTGTCGTCAAGGCCATTTCATTCTCCAGGGCTTCCTGGGATCCTCAGGCTGCATGACGATTGCTGATTGTGGGGGAACCGCCTGAGGCCACACTCCGGGAAGCTCCAACCTCAACCCTTCAGCTGCTGGGCCCCAGCGCAGCGGCATACTTGCTACAGCTACACAGGTGTCACAGCTGTGGGAGTAGCAATATGGTCACTTGAATTTTGGCAAATAAGCCAAAATCATACAAAAATAAAGCATCTTCAACAAATGATGTTTGTTTAACTGGATATTGGCATGTAAAATAATTTGAGAAGATCTATAGCTATCACCCCTAACAAAACTCAAGCCAAAGTGAATCAAAGACCTTCACTTGAATCCAGATACATTGAACCTGATAGAAGAGTAAGTGGGAAATAATCTTGAACACATTGGCACAGGAGACAATTTTCTGAACAGAACACCAATAATGAAGACACTATATCAATAATTAATTAATGTAACCTTATGAAAATGAAAACTCTGTAAGTCAAAGGACACTGTCAATAGGGCAAAATATTATCTTACAGTATGAGAAAAGATTTTCATCAACCCCACTTATGATAGAAGGCTGATATCCAAAATCTATAAATAACTCAAGTAACTAGACATCAGTAAACCAAATAATCCAAATAAAAAATGGAATACAGATATAAGCAGAAAATTCTCAACAGAAGAATAGCAAAGGCATGGAAACAATTAAAAGATGTTCAACATGCTTAACCATCAGGGAAATAAAAATCAAGATGACTTTGAGATTCCATCTTACATCTGCCAGATTGTTAAAAAAAAAAAAAAAAGACAATGCTGGGCAAGATGTGGAGTAAGGGGAACATTCCTCCACTGTTGGTGGGAGTGCAATCTTGTACAGCCACTTTGGAAATTGGTATGGCAGTTTCTCAGAAAATTGGGAATTGCTCTACCTCAAGACCCAGCTATACCACTCTTGGGCATATACTGAAAGGATTCTCAATCATACCACAAGGTCACTTCCTCAACTATATTCATAGATGCTTTATTAGAAATAGCCAGATCCTTTAAACAAATTTGATGCCCCTCAGCTGAAGAATTGATAAAGAAAACGGGGTATTACTAAGCTGATAAAACAATGACACCAAGAAATTTGCAGGCAAATAGATATTACTAGAAAAATCATCCTAAGTGATGACTTAGAAAGACAAACATGGCATGTACTAACTTAAAAGTGAATATTAGCTATAAAGTAAAGGATAACCATGCTACAAACCACAGACCCAGAGAGGCTGGGTAACCAAGAGGCTTAGGGCAGGCCACTTGGATTTCTCTAGGAAGTTGAAATAGAAGAGATTTCACAGGAGGACTAAGAAGAGGTGAGGATGGGAACATGAGGGATCAGGTGGTGATAATGGAGGTGGTGAATACTGAAAGACAAGTGGAAAAGGGAGGCATTTGGGGTGAGGTACAATCCTAACACATGGAAAACTCTTAGGAGTCTATAAGGATGACCTCAGCTAAGATGCCTAGCATTAGGGGATATGTAGCCTGAACTGGCCATCTGTTGTCAGGCAAGACTTCCAGTGAAGGGACTGGAACACCAACCCAGCCACAAATATTTTACCTATATTTTGTCCTTCCTATGTGCTATGCTGAGGTAATGGTGGTACAGTATTTGGTGAAGTGGCTTAACAATGATTGGTCCAGCCTGATACCCATGCAGAAGGGAGCCCACCACTGTTACTGCCTGGACTGCCAGCACCTAGAGGCCAGTGATTCCAGAATCCTAGGATACAACCAAACATGAGTAGAGAAAAAAGTCAATGTAAAGATGCCTAATAATATTCTGCTGTACTCATAGAGTTGTGCTTAGACCAGTTGTCATTAGAGAAGCCTCTTTTCATCAAGTGATGTCAGATGCAGAGGCCCACCACCAAACATTAGGCAGAACTCAGGGAATCCTGCTGAAGAGGGGGAGGAAGGATGGTAAGAGCTAGAGGAGTCAATTATACCATGAGAAAACCCACAGAATCAGCTAACATGGGCTCATGGAAGCTTACAGAGACTGAACTGATAAACAGAGAACCTGCATGGGACTGACCTAGATGTTCTACCTGTGTGTGACAGTTGTGTAGCTGGTCTACTTGTGGGACTTCTCATGGTGGGAACAGGGCTTGTACCTAATGCTTTTGCTGGCTTTTGGGACCATACACTTCATACTGGGTTGCCTTGTCCAGCTTTAATACAAGTGGAAGTGCTTAGTTTTACTACAACTTATTATGCCATTTTTTTATATCTATGGAGTTCCTGCCCTTTTGTGAATAGAAAGAGAGGAGTAGTGCTTTGGGGGAAGAGGGGAGGAGAGGGGAGGTAGTGGGTAGAGGATAGAAGGGGGGAATGTATAGTCTGGATGTAAAATATATTAAAAAAATAAATAATATTTAAAAAGAAAAATCTGTGAACACAAAGAAAATATAAGAAGCAGTTCTATACAAAGATTTTTTTACAGTTTCATTAACTGCTTATCTATAAAGGTTTATTTATAAAATACAATAAATATTGTGTAAATCAAACTCTACTGTGGATATACTTCAAGTCTAGACATATATTTGGAAAAGTAGAGCTAGTCAGCCTACATGGATATTCATTCACTACTCATTACTTTATAATATAGTGAGCTGTATTGTGTGCTGCTTTGTGGTCAGAGTCTAGCAAAATGTACATGTATAATGACAAACTATTTCCTACAGACAAGACTACTAGTTTGAATGGAATTAGACACCTTAATTGATTCATCGTATAGTCTCACAGAAAGTGGCACTATTAGGAGGTGTGGCTTTGTTGGAGAATATATGGCCTTGTTGGAGGAAGTGTGTCACTTTTAGGGCAGGCCTTGAGGTTTCATATATTCACATATATATTCACACATATATTCATGCAGGATACCACCCAATTAGTCAGTTGATTCCCTATTGCCTGAAAGATATAGCAGTCTTAAACCCACCACCACCTCTGCCTGCATGCTGCTATGCTCTCTGTTATGACAATAATTGACTGAACCTGTGAAACTTTAAGTGAACCCCTCAATTAAATGTTTCCTTTATAACAGTTGCCATGGTCATGGTGTCTCTTGACAACAATGAAAACCCAAATGAAGGCAGAAGTTGGTGCCAGGGACTGGAGTATTGCTGTGATTGGCCTGATCATGTTTTTGTTTGAAGTAATAAGGACTTTTGTTCTTTGGGTTAGGAAAGCAGTGGAATGCTTTAATCACTGCTTAATGGGGTATATGAGTAGGAACATGGAAGACAATGGTGTTGATAATGGTTTGAAATGTAAGGAGCAGGCTCAAGAGGTTTCAGAGAATTTTAGTGCTTTGCCTAAAAATCATTTTTGTGCTATTTGGTGGTGGAAGTGGCTGTCTTTTGCCCTTGCCTGAAGAGTCTGACTCTGGCTAAAGTGAAGAGTTTTGGAATAATTCCATTTGCAGAGGAAATCTCAAAACAGCCCAGTATAGACTCTGTCATGTTGAAATTACTAGTAACTCTATTGAAGATTTATAATGAAAAGAGCAAGCTAAGTAAAGAAAAATATTTGAGGAAAAAAAGGGCACCAGAATGTGGAATCAAACTAAATCATTTGTTCAAGGAGATAAATGGATTTAAGAATTAGAATAAAAGGAATGGTGAACTCAGGTGGTGGTAGCACATGTCTTTCATCAGTCTTAGCACTCCAGATGCAGAGGCAAGCAGTGGTAGGCACATCTCTCTTAGTTCAAGGCCAGCCTCATCTGCAATGCAAGTTACAGGACAGCCAAACATAGGCAGTGAAAGACAGAAAGATCATGAAGACGTAACTAAACAAAGTACCCATGTTCCAGCTCCAGCAAGCAGCAGAACTTGGCAGCATTGGCCAAGTGGTTCTGGCTTTAGAGTTAAGGTTGGAATGCCAGGCAGTGGTGGCACATGCCTTTAATCCCAACACTTGGGAGGCAGAGCCAAGCAGATATCTCAGGGAGTTTGCTAAGTGAGGCCAGCCTGGTCTAAGGAGTGAGATTCAGGACAGGCACCAAAACTACACAGAGAAACCCTGTCTCAAGAAAACCAAAAGGGAAAAAAAAAGATAGAAGAAAGGAGTTTAAGATCTGGTTAGTTTTGGCTTAAGAATAAGCTGTGATTAACAAGATACCAGAACTACTGTAGCAAAATTTTTCTTTGCTGGGATACTTGATGCTGGCCAGCTGGAGCTAAGAAATTAGCAGTGATTAAAAAGATACCAGCATCACTGAGGTGAAATCTTCTGGTAAGTGTTTCCTGAGAGCACAGAGAAGCTCTGTTCCAGAGAAAACCAAGGTTGTACCTCATGTGGGCAACCAGACATGGTAATATGTAAACATCACCCAGGTGGTTTGGAAGGCATAAGGGGGTCATGGAGAGCAGCTGAGACTTGGCACTCTAAGAAGCCAGGAAAGGATATTGGTGAATGTGTAGCCTCAGTGGCAGTTGAAGGCCCAGGACTGAAAGGGTTTTGCAAAGAATTTGAGGCTTGGCACTATGAGGAGAGCCTGGGAAGCTATTGGTGAAACTACAGCACAGAATATCCTAGGGATTAAGAAAATCCAATACCATTGGATGACCACCAAAAACAGTAGCAGCAGTTGAGTGAGCCATGCAGAGCATAGAAGACTGTGTGTACTGCAGAGTGCACAGCTGGAGAATTGACCCAAGCCCTTTGGAGTTCAGAAGAATGTGAGTGGATCCCAGATATTGGATGGTTGTAATAACTCAAGATGTTAGAGATTCTAGAGTCATGTGATACATCCTGAGGAGAGGTGCTAGCAGGGGTGGAACCAGCCCAAGAGAAAGAAATATGTTGCAGTCAACAAAGTTGAATGAAACTGGAGATGTGAAGAGCATTTTAATATCAGACATGGAGATGCAGCGTTTGGAGTTTGCTCAGATGGTTTCTGGTCTTGCTTTGGTGTGACATTTCCTCCTTATGCTCTCTTCCCTGCATTTTGGAGTGGTAATATGTATCTTGTACCATTACATGTTACAAGTATATGATCCGGTTTTTATTTTGACATTTTACAGTTGAGTACAGTTAAGAGATTGCCATGCGTCACAGAAGAGACTTAGTACTTTGTACTTTTAGACATTATTGAGGCTGTGAAAGAATATGGGGACTTTGGAAGTTTGACTAAATGCAATTTTCTTTATGATATTGTTACAAGCTTATGAGGGCCTGGAAGAGGAATGTGGTAGTTTGAATATAATTGGCTCCCATAACTCCATAATCCCATAATCTCATAAGGAGTAGCATTATTAGGAAGTGTGGCTGTGTTGGAGTAGGTATGGCCTTGTTATAGGAAGTGTGTACATATGGGGGTGTACCTTGAGGTTTCAGATGTTCAGGATACTGACCAGTTTGTCAGATGATTTCCTGTTGCTAGTCTCAGCTCCACTACCACCTTTTCCTGCATGCTGCCACTCTCCTGAAACTCTGAAACTATAAAGGTGCACCTTCAATTAAATGTTTTCTTTATAAGTATTGGCATTGTCATGCTCTCTTTTCACATCAATGAAAACCCAAGTCAAAGACTATCAGAAATCCTGGAAATAACTATACATTGAATTTTAGGCATACTGGTCTTACTGTATTTTTTATTATATGATTTATTGTTTTGAAGTTCCTTTTCATGCAATTTTTTTCGCATTACTACATAATATAGTGCATTAAATAATGAAATTTTATTAATTCCATTATTTTTGCCATTATTGTCCAGAATATATGATTCTTATTAAATAATAACTTAGACATTTTTATTTAAAATAGCTTTACTTTAAATATGTAATAAAAACAAGTACATAAAATAAAGGTTTCTATTATCTTATTCCATCACCATCTTATAGAGGACAATTTCCTAATCACATTTAGAATAAATAGCCAGGCGGTGGTGGTGCATGCTTTTAATCCCAGCACTCGGGAGGTAGAGCCAGGTGGATCTCTGTGAGTTCGAGGCCAGCCTTGTCTACCAAGTGAGTTCCAGGAAAGGCACAAAGGTACACAGAGAAATCCTGTCTCGAAAACTCAAAAAAAAAAAAAAAGAATAAATACTGGTGATGCTGATTATTAACTAAGAAAATGAACCATAAGGGATACATTATGCTAAAGAATAGTTATGAGGCATATTCCCAAGATATTTGTCTCTTTAAATCAGCCCACAACTATAGTTACTAAAATAATGTGCTATCATGTTGTAAATTATTGTTTTAGGATTTAGGATTATTTATTTGTTTGTTTACTTACTTATTTTATATATGTGTGGATATGCCATAGTATACATATGTGAAACACATGCATGAAGCTGCCTTCAGGAACTTGAGGGTGTCAGAACACTGGAAATTGAAATTAAAGGTAATTGAGAGTTACCTTAGATGTTTGCTTGTAACCCACCTGCACCCTGTGCAAAAGCAGCAGAGTGCTCTGAACCAATAAGTAGTCTTCCTTATCCTTCCTGTTAGAAATTATTACACTGCATAAGTAAATATCAATCACTGCATTTATGAACTAGCCATGCATTCATATTTTGAGAACTCATATATCTGAAAACTGAAGTCCTCCCTTTACATAATTTTACTTACAATGTATGCTCTAGTACCTGGCAAAAAGTTATAAATAGCTATATGATAAAGTATCAGCCCTTGGAATTCATGATCTCTTTTCTCAGCACACATCTCTTCCCTTAAGGTACAAACTGAGTGCAGTTAGTTTTATTCCTACCTAGGAGATGGGAAAATGCATGTGATTCTATTGCAAATTGTTCTCAATTAGCTAAACTCTTCTAAGCTGTGTCATAAAATAAATGATTCATTCATAAGAAAAAATTGTTAATGTGAGACTGCAAAAACTATAGTGATTTCTTTAAGATTATTCAGATATTACACTTAGCACATTGTTTATAATCAGCATATGATTATTAATTTACAAAGTAGACTGCCCTTGAGAAAGTATTCAATTTATTATCTAAAGTCTTACCCTTATTAAAATTTTGTCATATTCAATTGTGAGTCTAGAAGACAAAAATAATGAGGTGATAAGACCCTATGACAAAAAGCAACTTTGGAAGAAAAGGATTTATTTTTTCATATAAATCTCATGTCACATTCTACTTGAGGAAAGTCAGGACAGATTCAAGGCAAGAAATGAAATACAGAAACTGAAGCAGAGGCCAATGAAGAATGCTGCTTACTGGCTTGTTCTTCACAGCTTGCTCAGTTTTTTTTTTTTATAGAAGCCTGAACTAAGTGCCTAGGAGTGGTACCACCCTCAGTTGTCTGGACATTTCCACATAAAACATTAATCAAGAAAATGCCCCCAAGAGACATGTTTATGGGTCAGTCTGGTGGAGGTATTCCTCAGTTGAGGCTCCCTCTTCTCAGTTAACTCTAGCTTGTGCAAAGGTGACTAAAAAGAACAATATACACTTTTAGTTAAACAAAATCAATGAAGTCTAGCTATCTGATGTATATCATTATGCTTGTTGCTAATAATAGACAATTATACACTAAAATTTTATACTCTGAATGAATTCCAACTGTTCATACAATAAAAAATGGGGAAGCACATGTAGATTTTGGCCATTCACAGGATGAAGGAATAATATTTTTCATAAGACTGATCATTTTATGACATACACTAAATCTGTAAGCTAGAGCCCAGAAAAGGTCTACACCTAAATGATGAAAATAATTATTAGTAAATGATTATACTAATATGTTTTGCCTTGTCTTGATGCCCATAGTGATGTTCACTCTGAACTTCATGTATTTACTAATTATAAAATAACTCTGTTTACTACTTATTGAGAAATGATAAGTACCACTGATTCTTTTGAGGTAAGTATGGATTATACTATCTAAAAGAATAGATGTTTTTGAGGTGAGAAAATTTTATTAAAATGAACTCATAAGAATTGAAGTTTCAGTGTCACAGAAGTTAGCATTATTTATTCTAGCTTTCACATTACCCAAACAAATATAAGAACAGTCACACGACAATCTAAGGACCATAAACTTTAAAAAAAGAAATAAAAGCCAATCATTTTTTTTCTGTCACTACTTAATTTACTTATTCCACCATCATGAGTTTATATAGATAGTTTAAGTACAGGTTTATCATTTATTTACTTATTTAAAAAATGACAAAATAAAATATAAGATAAAACAAAAACCATTGTGTAGCAGGTATCTTAACAGGCCTTATTAATAAGAACAAACCTGAGGCCAGTTATTGGGGTGAATGCTGGAAGATACGAAAAGTAGAACAAGCCACAGCTTCCTCACCTCGCCAGTTCCTCAGCTGATTCTGTTTCCTCAGACTGGAAGCCTCTCAGCCCTCATCCAGAATGGGTCTCAGGTGAACTGTGCTGCTCCAAAGCCTGAATGCTTAACCAGCCAAATGCTGCTAGTTTCTGGTCTTCATGCCTTATATATCGTTCTCTTTCTGTGGTCATTCCCTGGGATTAAAGACGTGTCTCTCCATGCTAGCTGTATCCTTGAACACACAGAGATCCCAAGTGCTGGGATTAAAGGCGTGCACCACCTCTGCCCAGCTTCTGCTATGGCTTGCTCTGACCCATTTTCTAGTCACCATTTTTGGCTCTGTATCTAGTGGCTGTCTGTTCTCAGACCCCAGATAAATTTATTAGGGTGCATAATATTTGGGGGAACACAATACCTCCACAAAGCCACCTGACTCAAGAAAAAGAGCCCATAAAGCAGGCACAAGAATCAGAGATACACTTATTCCCATACTCAGATGTCCCACAAAATACTAAGCTAAAAGTTATTATATAGATATAAAGAACACCAATTGTAGACCTGTGTAGGCCCTATGCTTCATGTTACAGTTTCATATGAGCCTTCCTTAGTTGATTCACAGAGCCTTGTTCTCATGGTGTCCTCCATCTCCTCTAGCTCTTATGCTCTTTCTGCTTCCTCTTCCACAGTGCTATCTGAGCTCAGAGTGGAGGGCTTTGATGGAAGTACCCCATCTAGAGCTATGTGTTCCAAGGACTCTCTTTCCAAATAATGTTTGTCTGCCTGTGGATCTTTGTATCTGTACCCTTCTGCTACAGAAGGAAGTTTCTCTGATGATGACTGAATAATGCTCTGATCTACGAGTATAACAATACATCACTATGAGTAGTTTTATTTTAAGACCAATAGTGTTTGGGTTTACCTTAGGTGTCTGAAGTACACAGTCTGTGGTTACTGGTCACAGGAGTATGGGTATGGGTTCCAACTCAGTGAGTGTGCCTTAAATCAAAACAATGCTATGTATGAGTTCCACTGCAATGAGTGGGCCCTAGATCAAATCAGACATTGTTTGGCTATCCCCACATGTTCTGTGCTATCATTGCTCCAGCAATCTTTCATGCAAAAAAGTTTAAAGTCAAAGGTTTTATGGCTGATTTTCTGTTTGTGTTTCTTTTTTGGTAACCTGAAGAATAACTTACAACTTCAAAGAAACTAGAAGATTTGGGTGCAGGCTCCAATTAGGAACCAGCTCAACTTCTCCACTTTCAGTGAGCTATGTGGGTGTTGTCCTTGGAAATGTGGCCCCTCTATCAATCTTCAGAGATCAAACAATTGTCTTAGCAACAGTCTGGGTTGCTTGGAGATTTCCATGGGACCCCTTTGGCCACCAACTCAATTGAATGCAATCCATCTGGATTCCTTTCTTAATGACAAGGTAGCCAGTTTGAACTCTGTCCCCATCATGATTTAGAGACCTCATTAAGATTACTTACATATATTTTAGGAAGTTTCCATTGCACTGAATTTCATATTATGGTAGTTTGAATGTAAATGCCCCCCCCAAAAAAAACTCATAAGAAATGCCATTATTAGGAGTGTTGATTTGTTGGAATAGGTATGGCCTTGTTGGAGGAAGCACGTCACTAGAGGGGAGGCTTTGAAATATTCTATGCTCCAGATACTTGCCAGTGTCATAGTCCACTTCCTGATGAATGCATATCAAGATGTAGCCAGCACCATGTCTAATTGCATTCTTCCATGCTCCCTGCCATGATAATAATGGAATAAACCTCTGATACTATAAACTAGCACCTCAATTAAATATTTTCGTTTAAAACAGTTGCCATGGCTATTGTCTTTCTTCACAGAAATAGAAACCCCAAGTAAGACACAAATTATCCCTCAAAACACCCTCAAGTCCAGCTGTCTCTCTATACATTCCCTTTCTCAATCCTATTTCCTTTCCTACTTTCCACCTCATCCTCCAGTTCCAGTCCTCACCAGCCATAAAATATATTCTATTTCCCTCTCCCAGCAGATCCATGTGTCTCCAGTAGCCCCTTCCTCTATACCTAACCTGACTGTGCCTATAAATTGTAAGTTGATTATCATTTATTTAATTACTAATTCCCACATATAAAGGAATATATTATATTTATCTTTTTGAGTCTGGGTTAACTCACTCAGGATGATTTTTTTCTTTTAGTTAAAATCATTTGCCTACATGTTTTATTATGTCATTGTATAATAGGTGAGTAATACACTATTGTGTAAATGTACGACAATTTCTCTATCTAATCTCCTATTGAGGCATATCTAGGCTGTTTCCAGGTTCTGGCTATTATGAATACAGCAACAATGAACACGGTTGAGTAAGTGTCCTTGTGGTAGGATGAAAAAGCATCCTTTGGGTAAATGCCCAAGCGCTTCATAGTTGTACACCCAGCTTTAATGGATGGTAGTTTAATGGGATACAGGGAGTTATTAAAAATTTTTTTGGATGTGTTGTGCTTTGTGTTCAAGTTGGGCAAATTTTGGAGAAGCCTCAGTAAGTTTCAGAGAAGAAGGCATATTCTCTGGTGTTTCAGTAAAATGTTCTCTATATATCTGTTGAGTCCATTTGGCTTATAACATATGTGATCTCCCGTATTTCTTTGTGTATTTTTTCATCTAGATGACCTGTCAATTGTCAAGAATAGGATATTGAAGTATCCCACTATCAGTGTGTGAGAGTCATTAGGTGATTTAAGCTGTAGTAGTGTTTCTTATATTTTTGGTTGTGAGCCTAGCCTTTAACGGCTGAGCTATCCCTCCAGCCAAAGCAGTATTTCTTTTACAAACTTGGGTATTGTTTTGTGTGGGGCATAGATGTTAAGAAATAAAATATCATCTTGGTGGATTTTTCATTTGGTGAGCATAAAGTGTACTTCCATATCTCTTTTGATTAGTTTGCTAGAATTCTATTGCTTTTTAGGACTATTTACTTGAAATAGTTTTAACAGTTTATCCTGAGGTAGATTCTATCCTTGATATTGAGGTATTATTATTGCATGCTCCTGTTTTCTTTTACATCCACTCTTCTAATGTCTTTCTACTTGGGGCACTGAGACCATTGCTATTCAGAGATTTCAGTGACCAACTGTTGTTGATTCCAGTTATTTTGTAGTTGTTATTTGTGATACTTTTCAATTTCCTATCTAAGATTGTTTCCTGGTTTTCATGGTTGTAGTTAACCTCATTAGTTTGGAGTTTTCCTTCTAGTACCATTTGTTAAGCTGTATTTGTAGACAAATATTGTATAAATCAGACTTTATCATGTAATACCTTATTACATCTTTGTTGATTGAACGTTTTGCTGGGTATAGCAATATGAGCTGGCTTCTGTGGTCTCTTAGAGTCTGCAGCACATCTGTTTGGGTCCTTCTGTATTTTAGAATTATGTTTCCATCACAGCTTTCAATATTTTTCTTTTTCTGTATTCTTAGTGTTTTGATTATTATGAGGAAAGCAGATTTTCATTTTTGTTACAATCTATTTGGTGTTTTTCATGCTTCTGGCACATTTATAGGTTTTCTGTTCTTTAGATTAGGATAGTTTTCTTCTCTGATTTTGTAGAAGATATTTTCTGGGCCTTTGAGCATGATGAGTTTTTCCTTCATATATTTGCATCATTTTTTGTCCTTTTCATGGTGTTTCAGATTTCCTGGATGATTTATGTCAGGGGATTTTTAGATTTAACATTTTCTTTGAACAATGTATCCATTTCTTCAATTGTGTCTTCAATGGCTAATTCTCTCTTCTATTTTTTATATTGTGTTGGTGAAGTTTTCCTTTGAAAATTTTCTAAATATTCCATTTCAAGAATTACTTCAGTGGCTGGGCAGTGGTCGTGCATGCCTTTAATCCCAGCACTTGGGAGGCAGAGGCTGCTGGATCTCTATGTGTTCGAGGCCAGCCTGGTCTCCAAAGCAAGTTCCAGGAAAGGCGCAAAGCTACACAGAGAAACCCTGTCCCCCAAAAAAATCTTAAAAAAAAAAAGAAAAAAAAAAGAATTCCTTCAGTTTGAGTTTTTATTGATTCAATTTCCATTTTCGGGTCTTGAGCACTTTAATTCCTTTCCTTTGATTGCTTGTTTGTGTTTTTCTGGAGTTCTTTAAGGGATTTAGTCATTTCCTTTTTAAAGACCTCTATCATAGTCATACAGGAAGTTTTAAGGTCTTTTTCTTGTGATTCACTATGTTGGTCTATTTAGGGCTTCTCTGGTAAGATAGTTGGGCTCTAATGGATACATATTGCCTTGGTTTTTATTTCTTGTGTTTATATGCTGCCTTTATACACCAATGATTGGAATGATTATAGGTTCAGGTGCTGATTTCTGGATTTGTCTTTGTTGTGTGGGTGTTATTTTCCCTTAGTTTCTGTTTTCTCTCTGAATTTTCAGAAAGTATGATGACTGTGTGTTGCCTAGTAGGGATTTTTTTTTTTTTGGACCTGACAGCTATGGGAACTGGGGATTCCAGGTAAAATATGTCTCTGAGTATTGTAAGATGACATTTAGAAATGAGATTAGGCTAGATATCTGAAGGGGTTCACAGGAGGGAAAAATTCAGAGTGTTCATTGAGCATCTGTTTATTCTACCTCCTTGGAATATGGGAAGTGGGTGAAGAGATGTCATACCACATGCTATAGTGCTGAATATGAGAGGCTTAGGTTTAAAGAAACAGAGAGGTGGAAAGATCTACAGAGAGCCTACCTTCTTTTATTTGTCAAGGGTAGTATGTTTGTTAGCAGGGAGTGCTTGTTGGAGTTGGGGACTGGGATAAAGCCACAAGTAAGAATAGTAGGGTAAAGTCTATAGGATCTGCAGGTGATGTGGGCAGAGGGAAAGGAAGGCTGCAGCAGTTATTGTGTTGCAGAGATAGGAATGAGACTAAGGGAATGGGTTGGGAGGAGAGTACGGTTTTATGAAGTCTTCAGTTAGTTCACCTGTCCATCTGGTGTGTTCAAAAGAATACCTGCTGGTATTGGAGGCTGGGATACTGTCATGAGTTAGGGGAAGGAAAGTTGGAGGAGAAAATTTTTTGTGATCTGTTAGGGATGGCATCAGCAAGGAAAGGGAGACCAGGCAGGTTTTCTGCTACAGAATTTAGAATGAGACTGGGGGTATTGGATCTATAGAAATAGAATGAGAAGTGTAGATCTGCCTTAAGCCTACTTGTTGCCCTGGAAAGAGCAGCCAGTGGGTTAGCAGGGGATTTCTGTTGAGCTATCACACTGGAACAAAGCAAAGTATTTGGGGAGGGTCTTAGAAGGGGAAGATCTGTGGGATCCACAGGATGTGGGAACAGGGGACAGGAAAGGCCACTGGTGTTGTTCTGTGGAGATGGGGATCAGATTTGAAGAATGGATCTGGGAGTTCCATCTGTATAGGATAGTCAGTTTCAGATAGCAAATAAAAATGCAACTATATTACCTTTATTTATTTTTTACTTTTAAAAAATTCCATATATATATATATATATATATATATATATATATATATATATATATATATATATATAACATATCTTGGCTATATGCATGCCACATGCCCTCTTGCCATCTGTCTCCATCTCCATTACCCCATCCAACATATATTGGATCACCCTTATAACACCATGTCTTTTGTTTTTGTCTTTTTTTTAAACACTTAATTTTCTCCAAGATTCTATTTTAGAATTCAAAGAAGTCATGTTACATTGTACCTCTGATATTACAGAATTAATATGTGTTTCCATGTATACACCTTGATCAAGAGTACTTGTAATGGGTGAGTCTAAGTCTTGCAGTTTGGTCTATTTATTTTTCTTGCTTCACATTGTCTGGAAGAATTTGAAACTGAGAAAAACACAGATTAAAATAGTTTACAAATGTGACTAGGTTTCTTATCTACCAGGCTGAAAATAAATTTTGAATATGAAAAAGGTATTTATTTATCTCAGAACTATTTTATTTTTGGTTCATATGTATTCATTATGCAAAATTGGAAGAC
The DNA here is from genome assembly GCF_903995425.1 of Onychomys torridus. Lineage (NCBI taxonomy): Eukaryota > Metazoa > Chordata > Mammalia > Rodentia > Cricetidae > Onychomys > Onychomys torridus. Next base: position 72,530,096 of record NC_050466.1, read on the forward strand.
TAAGTTACATATTTCAAAAAATTTATAGCATATGTATTGGAATGCAGAATCATGTTACCCATCATCTTCCAAACTCAATTATCATGACAATTAATTATATATTCAGATTGGCATTGTCTTTAGATTTCACCTCAAAAAAGAACATGTGGTATTTGTCTTTCTATGTTGTATTTATTTTTTCATCTTACATCTGCTATTCTCCTATTCTTTCTCTCTCTCTCTCTCTCTCTCTGTCTGTCTCTGTCTCTCTCTCTCCCTGTGTGTGTGTGTGTGTGTGTGTGTGTGTGTGTGTGTGTGTGTGTGATCCTTCTGGCATTATACTAGAATTTTAAAATTAAAATAATTTAAAACTTTTTTCATACATTTTATATATTGTATGTTGAACATATTCTCCTTAATTATACCTTCCTATTTCTCACATTTTCTGTTTTGCTTTCTCCTATTTGTATTCCTAAAGAGTTTTATTTCTCATTTTATGTCAGGAATCTTTTATGAATCTATATAAACTCTAAATCCACAAATAAGACAACATATATTGTCAGCCAAGCTATACCACTCTTGGGAATTATCCCAAAGGATTTCAATTCAAAATATCACAGAGATACTGGACATCATTTTTTATTGTATCACCACTGCAACTAAATTATGGAACTAACCTGGGTACTTGTATCAGTTGGGGCCTTCTAGAATACTTATACAATAAATATCTTTGTATATATAGAAAGGGGTTTTATTAGAATGATTCATAGGGTATAGTCTAGCTAATCCAACAATAGATGGCTGTGAATGGAAAAATCCAAGAATCCTCAAGTTGCTCAGTCTGTGAGTCCAGGTATCTCAGCTAGTCTTCAGTATATACTGATTCCCAAAGAGGTAGGTTCTAATGTGAGTGAAGAAATGAACTAGTTAGCAAGGCAAAGGCAAGAAGGTAAAGTGCAAATTCTTTATTCTTCCATGTACTTATATAAGCTTAGAGCAGAAAGTGTGACTTACATTGGATTTGGATTAATGGCCTATCTTTTCTCAGGTCAAGAGATCTGGATTACAGAATTGTCTTGCTACCTCAAAGATCTGGGTTAAAAGTGGATCATCCTATTTCTAATTAACCAAAGTTCCTCACAGGTGTGCCCTCCATTTTGAAAGTTAAGGTCCAGATGTGAAGTAGTCAAGTTGACAACCAAGAATAACCATCACAGTGTCCAGCAACAAAGGGAAATATGCTACTTCCACTATGGATTTCTTTACAGACATAAGAATGAAGTCTTTTTTGTAAGAAAATAAAATGCAGTTGTACATAATTTCAATAAGTATCCTATTTCACTTAATGTTCCCCAGTTACATTGTGCTGCAAGTGATAGAATGTCATTCATTTTTATGGAAGAATGTTTTGCTACCTATGCACACACTGCACATGATCTTCTGATTCATAAGCATAAATTGACTTCATATTTAACTACTTGTTATGAATAGTTATACAGTAAATATGGACATGCAGCTGTCTCTTCAATATATTGATTTATTGATTTCATTTCATTTAGATACTTACACAGAATTGGAAAGGTTGGATCATATTACTGATTTATTACTAGTAGAATATCATTTATCTTCTGAAGTTCAACAGAACAAAATTCATTTAATTCCCATTGAGATCACAGTTTATTCCATAAAGACATAAAATATGTCTTGAATGGTCCTTGTTGGCAATTTCACTTTTCATGTATTTTTTATGATTTATCTTTATTTAAAAATTGTTAATCTTGAGGTAAAAAGGTTTACTTGTAGAATGTTCTAATTAGTTATTTTATTATATATGCATATATATTATATTATATATCCCAAGTATTAGAAGTAAAGAATTTGCTAAACCTGGTACTTTGAAAAACTTTTCTTTGTAGTTTGATATTTTATTCTGACAGGTCTTTCATATTTAGTACATTACAATTTAAGAAGTGATAAGTAAAGGGACAAAGCTAAGTGATGACTCATATTTATAAAATATTCATATCTATACTGGGTTGTTTTGTGTGTCAACTTGACACAAGCTAGATTTATCAGAGGAAGGAGCCTCTGCTGAAGAAATGCCTCTTTGAGATCCAGGTGTAAGGCATTTTCTCATTCAGTGATCAATGTGGGAGGGCACAGCCTATGGTGTGTGGTGCCAGTCCTGGGCTTCTGGTACTGGGTTCTATAAAAAAGTGGGCTGAGCAAGCCAGAGGAAGCAAGGCAGTAGCCAGCTCACCTTCATGGTCTCTGCCTCAGCTCTTACCTCAGGGATCCTGCCCTGTTTGACTTCCTATCCTGACTTGCTTCAGTGATGAAGAGTAATGCTGAAGTGTAACCCAAATAAACCCTTTCCTTCCCAACTTGCCTGTTATTCATGGTGTATCATCACAGCAATAGAAACCCTAACTGGGACAACATCTCATTTAATATTCAAAAATTTGAACAGTATAAGTATTGTTCTCTCAACCCAAGATGAGGACACAGATTTGTTTTTTATTAATATTTTCCCACCTGATCACAGTTTCCCCTCCATCCCTCCTCTCCTCCCAGTCCCTCCTTTCAATCTTCTCTGTCCCCAACCCCAATCCACTCCTCCTTTCTTTTCAGAAAATTGCAGGCCTCCCATGTGTATCAGCCAGCCATAGCATATCAAGTTGCAGGATTACTAGGCCCCTCTTCTCCTATTAAGGCTGGGCAAGGCAACCCAGTAGGAGTAAAAGATCCCAAAAGCAGGAACCAGAGTCAGAGATAGCCCCTTCTCCAACTGTTAGGAGTACCACAAGAAAACCAAGTTACACAATTGTAACATATATGTGTAGTGTCTAGCTTAGTCCTATGTAAGTTCTCTGATTGGTGGTTCAGTCCCTATGAGCCACTATGAGCCCAGGATAGCAGATTTTGTGTGTTTTCTTATGTTGTCCTTGGCCCTTCTGCCTTCCATAATCCTTTCTCATTTTTTCTACAGGATTTCCTGAGGTCTGCCTAATGTTTGAGTGTGAGTATCTGCATCTGTTTCCATCAGTTGCTCAATGAAGTCTCTCTGATGACAATTTGGCTAATACAATTATCTATAAGTATAGTTTAATATCATTAGGAATCATTTCATTGACTAATTTTTTGCCAGTCATGTTTTGTTCCATCCTAGGTCTCCCGGCTCTCCAGCCTCTGGGTCCTGGACATCAGTGGTAGACTGCCTCTAATAGTATAGGTCTCAACCTGGACTAGTCATTGGTTGGTCACTTCCATAATTTCTGCACCACCTTTGTCCCAGTGTATCTTGTAGAAGGTCACAGATCATGGCAACACCAAAATATGAAAACATATTTGCTATGATTCAAGCACTATACAAATTACTATTCTTCAATATGAGCTCTCAGATATGAGAAGTAATTTCTCTTTTCATTTGTTAAAGGACATGTTCCTACAGACAAATATTGCAAATATTTTTAATCTCATCTGACATTACATTTTGATTGCCCATTATAGTAGGTATGGAACAAATCTCTGACTTTTGAACATCATTGTATTTTTATAAACCTACATGGACATGGACATTATGAAACGAAAATTCAGTAGAGAAGATCTTCACTACAGTTTATTTTCTATTTTAAAAATCTATTTAAAAGGATTTTATAACGCAGGTGTTAAAACATGCTACAAACCTTTAAAGAACTGTTTAACACTAATTTTTGGCATAAGTATAATAAAATGTTCCCAAATATTAGATAAGATTGGATATAATGTTTTTCCCAAGAAGATTCAATTTTATAAACAAAACTAAGTGCTGTGCTTATCAGCAAAAATGCAGTGAAAAGATAATAATTTAAAAAATCACACCACCTAGAGTGGCTATCTGTTACTTCTGTCACCAAGTTTTTCTTATTGTGTATGCTTGCTGAATGAATACTATTATACATATAAATACTTATTTATTCAAATACATATTTTTATCACTCACAATAAACTTCCTGAGGTTATTCCAGTGAATTTTTGAAAAGAGTTTATCATCCTTAACTTCTACTTACATAGCAAAAGTTCTGAAGGTCATGACTTGCGTGTCATTGAATATATACTCAAATTCTACTTGCTTTACCCCTTTTTATCTTTCATTGTTAAATTTATCAACATTCAAACAACACAACTGACAGGTCTGGTAGAAGAACCATGTGTAATGAGTTCTAGAGAAAGAAAAACGTATCTTTGTGCTTCCTCAATTAGAAGCCCAGATGCATATGCTCTTATCCTGGGTCAATATTTCATTGTCCATGATTATGTTGATTGTTCCTGGTGAAAAAACTCACAAAATTAGAAGACATGAACTATATATCTCACACTTGATTCTGACCTTAGGAAATGTAGATATTGAGAGTTTTCTCAAGTATAGAGTAAAGATACTAATACTTTTGTGGTGCTGCATGTTGTAAATAACATGAAATCTTACAAAAACAATAAAAATAAAGAAAATAAAGCTTTAAATGAAATACAAAAAATAATGCAAGGAATGTGCATGAGCTCTCAAAACTTAGAGATTACATTAACACTTTTCAACAACAAGCTCCCCTGAATTCTCTGTTCTAAAACTATTTTTATGCCATATTGTTTGTGGGAGTCTCATAGACATTACAAAATAAAAGCCCCTTCAAATAAAATAAAACACTGCTAATGTTTATGCCTCTTTGAGAATATATCCCAATTTGGATAATTACAGTGTGGAGAAACTTATATACGTGCCAAACAAGTAGCTATTATAGATACACAATAGAATGTTCTATCAGTAACTATTATTAGTTTTTTAATTGACACATAAAAACTGTACTTATGGAATACAGTGTGATAATGTTAGTCATCAATACAATGGGTAATGAACATTTAAAAGCAATTAGCAGTTCTCTATCCTTAAACATTAATAAATTCTCACCAGTGCTGTTGGCACAAGCCTGTAATCCTAGCCATTCTGGAAGTTAAGGCATGAGTATTACAATTCAAGGCCAGGCAGGGAAAGTAAGTAAGAAACTGTATCAATAAAAAGGCTAAAAAATAAAAACAAGTTTGGAATATAGTTCAGTAGTCCAATGCTTGGCTAGCATCTTGAAGATTTTGCATTCAAACATTGGTACTGCAAAATGAGAACATTCACCTTTGTGAATGAAATTTAATTCAATAGACTATTCAATTCAGCACATGTCATATCAATTGATAAATTTGGTGCTTTTTTATTTTACAAGTACATGTTTGCATTTTTGGTAATATTTAAGATTAAAAGAATTACAGTTTAAGACTCTCCATATACAAATAGTTTGAAAAGTTTTCATTTGAAAAGTTAACTTTTCTTTTTTTTTACATTACACCTTTTTAATATTATTTTCCCCAATCCATTATCTCCTGATTTTCAAAAAGTATATTCAAAGTCAATAATTCAGGGATGTCTGGGCAGGAACAATGAGGAATGATGCTTGCTAGTTTGTTTCCTGGTTCACTTAGCAGTTTATGTCACTATTTTGTAGAGGCCAGCCTCACCTACCTAGGGATGCTGCTTCCTACAATGGCCTGAGCCTGCCCACATCAATCAGCAATGAAGACAATTTCTCAGACAGGGAGAAAAGCCAATCTTATCTGGGCAATCTTTCAACTGAGAATTCCTCAGACGACTCTAGGCTATGTGAAGTCGATAACAGAACCTAACTTGGACAATAATCAAATCTTTCAATATATTCCATGTTGGGGCTGATGGAAATCTTCCTGTTTTATAGATGAGGATATGAATCCCATGAAGCTCAACTGTATATGACTTTGTATCTTATTCAAAAGAACTGAGTGTTGCACTTTCAAGGGTAAGAGTACTTGCATCATAAAATGCCAAAGAACCAAAGAAACAATATATTGCTGACCCACATCACACAACACTATCATTTCTGATCTCTTAATAAAAAGCTAGAGTAATTTCCTCAGTTTTGAAGGGCTTAGTGCTTCATTTATGTAGAACATTCAATAATTTTTTTTCAGTAGAAGACTAGAAAATGAATGTCAAAAATAATAAGGTCTTAATTAAACTCACATCTAATTGGCCTCAATGAGAAAAACAACAAAATTGGATCACATGGCTAGAAGTAAGGTAATTCTGTTTTATTTATGTTTCTACATATTTTTCTAAATAATTCATAAAATACTCAAACTTACAAAAAGGTGAGATAAGTACATATTAGTGTGGAATTCACAGTTGATAAATTATCTAAAATATCATCAAGTTCAAAGCAGAAGTTCACCAAAATTTACTTATAAGGATAAGGTGCTACATCTACAAATGTGGCTTATTAAAGTTGTTCATGGATATTCATTCATGTATGTTAAATATATGTTGTTAAATTTGAATTATTGTAATTAGAGGTACAAACAAGGGCCAGACATGGTCGTGAAGATCCTGCGATAATTAGAGAATCTGAGGTTAGAAAGGTTTTCTTACAAAGTAATCCCCATATATTCATTGATGTACAAAATCATGCATTCATATGAAATGAATTATTGCAAAGTTTTTGTACAAATTTTGTCTTTGAGTATTCTTTTTTAAGTGATGATTGTGGCAAAATATGACTGTAGATAAATAAAATGTACAAATTTCATCACATCAATACAATGTAATGGTATATCAGGACAATTATGGTAAAGAAGCAAAATAAATGAAAATACATTTCTTATTTTGAAAAATGTTAACTTAACATCAGTATTCAGAACATTACTTCCAAATAACTGTTTTCTGAAATTTTTATCATTTTCCTTAAAATGACTGTCAGATTAGTTCCACAAAAGGTCAAAGAGAAAGGAACTTTATGACATTGAAGAATCTTGGAAATTTCACTATGTTTTCACATTGCCATATGGAATATACATTCTTTTCAAAGTGGGAAAAATATAGGTGCAACAGAAATCACAGTATATCCATGTGGTAATTTGAATGTAATTGAACCCTTAGGGAATGGCACTATTAGGAGACATTAGGCTTTGTAAGAGGTAGTATCTCACTATGGAGGTGGACTTTGAGGTCTCTTTTGTTTAAAATTCACTCAGTGTGACACTCAGTTGAGTTCATGTTGCCTGCAAGGTGTAGGACTCTCAGCTGCTTCTACATAATGATGTCTGCCTGAATATCACTATGCTCTCCATGATGATGATAATGGGCGGAATGTCTGAAACTGTAAGCAAGCAACCACAATTAAATGGTTTCATTTGTAAGTGTTGCCATGGTCATGATTTACCTTCACAGCAATAGAAACCCTAACTAAGGCAACAACTGCTAACAGGGACTAGGGTTATTGTTGTGATGGGCCTGACTGTGGTTTTCGTTGAAGGAATATGGACCTTTGGATCACAGATTAGGAAAGCAGTTGAATTCTTATCTGTGGAAGTATTAAAGCAACTCCACATAGTTAAAAGAGAGGTTTATTTTGTGGGGTAACTTACCAGTAAAGGGATAGGTTACAGGGTCTAGGAGAGGTGAAGTGCAGTACAGTGGTGTTCTCTGGAGAACTCTGCTTGGTCTACCTTCAGCATCTAGGATCCAGGAACCAAGAGAGCCAGCAATTTGGATCTCAGGGCTTAAGGCATCACAGTTATCAGAAGCTTCAATGGGGTAGTACTTCCAGGTCAAAGCTGGAACAGCTATCCACTATAAATGTTTTGAAGTGCTATTTAAGGGGAAATACTAGTAGAAGCATGGAAGAGAGTGGTATGATTTGATGAACTATGGGTGACTTGTTTAAGAGGTTTCAGAGGCAAATATTAATGTGTGAGAGCATCCTTGTGAAATTTTGGTGAAGAATGTGGCTGTCTTTTGCCCTTGTCTGAAGTGTCTACCTGAAGCTAATGTGAGGAGTTTTGGATTAAATCCCTTGACAGACAAAATCTCAAAAGAGTTGTGGTGAGCAACAATAATATGTAATGAGTCCAGCTGTGTATTAAAGCTATACCTTGACCAGGCCAAGGGTCAGTCAAATGGGAAGCCATTTAGCATTGACTAATTGGTTTTACATAGCTTAATATTCAGTTGTGACTTGTTATGAAATTCTTGTGCTCACAATTCCCATAGAACATATGTGTGAACTTCCTGCTTGGGCCAGTACTTGGATAAAGTCACATAGGAAAAACCAAGCAGGCAGTGGATACATAGCTTTCTTTCCTTTGAAAATGAAGCTCAGACCATCCACTTGCCTTGAAGCCTAGTGGCTCTACAGAGCAATTGACTGAGAAAAAAAAGAGGTTTTTACATATCAAGGTGTAAGGTAGGGTGAAGCAACATTGCCGAGGAGGCAGAAAACTCCATAGCCATGGCTAGAAGAAACAGGCATTTCCTGTAGAGGCAGACAGAGTGGCATGACCAGGAGAAGGGAAGAACACAGAGGTTTTATAAATGGTAAGGCAGAACTCTTGTAGAGTCCATCAGAGCCATGAGTAGGAGCAAATAGAGATGGAGGTTGAAGAAGCAGATAATGAAGATGAGGCTGGAATCATAAGAGTTTAGTTGTTAGGAGGACCATAAGAGGACAGTAAAAAGAGTGGACAAAGAAGAACTGAGTTTCAGGACAGAACTGAAGCTATGTAGACAGGACTTCATCCCAGAGAAATAGAGTAAATGGACAAAGAGCATGCTGTATCTAGATTTATTCCTGCTCTGAATGATGATAGAGCTAAAGCTGTATTGATAGATTTTCTCTTAGAGGAATAAAGTTAAAAGATATAAAAGCATAGTGTACATAGATTTTTTTTCCATTGGATATCTCAGACTAGATGTAGCATCTTCCCCAGACGCTAGACAATCCATAAACAGCTTACTATAGATTCTGTTGAGTAGTTATTAGTGATAACTCTAATGAAGATTTATAGTGAAAAGGAGAAAGCTCAAAGGATTAGATTACAAAATGTAAAATGTAAGGAGAAAAGGAACACCAAAAAGTGCAATGGAACTAAGTCTTGTGTTTAAGGAGCTAAACAGATTAATAAAGGGCATAAAGAAAGTGGTAACCTCAGGGCAAAACCCACCCAACAAAGTTCAAAATTTGTGAGTTAAAGAAATGTTTAGAGCTTGGTGTGGTGATTCACACCTTTAATTTCATCACTGGGAAGGCAGAGACTGGCAGATCTCTGTTTGTTGCCGGACTGGTCTACAGATCCCATTTCAGAAAATCCAAGTTTTTACAGTGAGGGTAGAAAAGAGAAAGGAGGTAAAGATAGTAACTGAATAAGCAGCCATGTTCTAGCCCCAGTAAGCAGCAGAACTTGTCACACCAACAAACAGTAAATAAGTTCATAGCCCAACTTAATTTTGCAAAATGAAAATTATCCTGCCATTCTACCTCTTCATTTCAATGTGCAAATAAATCAAATATAAGAGGCACATTAACTATAATCTAAGAATGACATAATACAGAGTACTTGGTGTTTTCTTCTTGTATTCATCAAACTTAGGCAAAGCTATATATGCTATCCTAAAAGATAGTTGATTATTCTTGTTTATTTTAACTTATCTCTTCCAAACTGTTTAACCATACCTTAGTTCTCTTTGCCATGTTACTTAAACACTGTCAAGACTTCATTGGGGATTCAGCTCAGCCTGGTAGATTCAGTACAGGCAGGTCCAGTCCAGAGGAGATGGGAATGGAGGGGAATGGCTGGGGGAAAAGTGGGAGTAGGGGCAGGAGGGGGGAAGACAGGGGAACCCATGGCTGATATGTAAAATTAAAACACAAATACAATAAAAAACTGTCAAAAACCTTAATCAATTAAATACTTCTCTTATTTTCCTTCTGTTCTCCTAATCCATTGCTTACCAGAATGCAAAACAAGTAAGTAAATACATAAGTACATGAATTGAAACAAACTAATCTCTGCATGTCCAAATTCTTTAATGAATTCATAGTAACAAAAACTCTAATAAAACATCTTTTCCTATAAGTGAGAAATAATAAAGGTTGGAAGCACCCACAAAACAACATATCTTTTCCAATTATAGTTATACTTGAAAAACTTGGAGGCAGAACCTCTGGAAATCACATATAATGATATTGTACAGAAAAATAAATAAGAGAAGTAATCCTAGAAATCAAAGACAAAGAAACACTCAGGGAATTGGAGGTGAGAAAAACTACATTGGATGTTAGTGGTAAAGTAAAGTGACCTCTAGAAAATTTCATTTGAAGTGAACCAGAAATTTTAGGTGGTATTTGATATAAATTCACAACATTCCCCCCACAATTGGGCATGCCTGGCGTACTTAGATACTTCTGCCTAGTTATTTCCAGTTCAAAATAGCCATCTCCTGGTCAAAACATCTCTCGTAACTAGGACACCATGGCTTTGCGTGGTTGCATAAAGCAAGCACACAGCCATGTGATCTACACGCATGTGTGGTATAGCCACATCGGTTCTTGTATGCTCGTGCAGCCCACCCTTTATAAGATGGTGCCATGATCCCAGGACTCACTCTCTCTCCCATGACCACATGTGTTTTCCACAGGCCTGTTCACGTCTGTCTCTTTCTTTCCTATCTTAATAAAAACTCTTGTTAGTGGATTTGTCATGTTTCAGGATGTTTCCTCCCAGGGTAAGAGCACTGCCAAGTAACTAACAGTATTAATATTTCTTGTTTAAGTAATTAGAGAAGGAGCTAAATTCCACCAAGTTGGGAAATGAACAAAGATAAAGAAGTAAAAGTGGAGAATCCACATTATCTCCTATAGAAACTAAAGGTATGAAAGTCATGGAAGGAATGGCAAAATTCTGGTAATCATAGGAAAAGGGATGAGACAGATGAAGGATAGATGGCAAATTGTTTTTGAAGATTTTAAATGGCCTCAATTGTCATTTTCTTTACTTTTAGGAGGGATTAAACAAGTAAATGACAAACTGACAATGGTATATGAGTAAAATGGGTGAAAGCCTTTGAAAAAGACATGACAATATACTGAGTACTGAATACACAGAAACAAGTTATAAGCCACAAGAAAGAATACTTCCTTCAGTATGACAGAAAAGACAAGAGAGTGGTCTAAAGCTAAGTTACAGAGGGATCATGGAAAAGAGTAATGTCCCTGGTCATTGTTGCTGATTAAAAAAAAAATCCCTCAAAATCCTCTCCAGGAAGGAACTCAATGTTAGGTTAATCTATTGTCCATTCCTAATCATGTCTTAACATTGAAGTGTGGATGAGAGAATGTAGTTTATCAATTTTCATAATGAACAAACTAGACATACTTTTGTAAGTGGGCTATGCATTGAAAGCATCATTCATCAAAGTTTTTCCCATTTACTCAAATGTCTAAAGCATTAAACAAAGTGATGTGCAGATTGGACCTATGCCATTTGAGATTTGTCTGTCTTTTCTTTTCAAATATCTCCATCGCTGACAGTAAGAAAGCATGTGTTTGGATACTGTCCATTTTATCAATCTGCTTGCTTACCTGTTCTTCCAGTGGGGATGCCACTTATTCCTAGGACATCTTCAAAGCCATATTCAATATATACCATGGTAGTTATTATATCTGTTTCTCGAAATAGTCTACTCTTTATATTAAGACATTTTCAGCATGTGCATGTATAATAGTTTGAATGTCATTTCAACTTTAATTGTCACTGTGCCAGGTGACAGTAAGCTCTTAAAAGTTAAGTACAAAACATATTTGATTTTAGAAAAAAATACATAGCTTATCATATAGAACAAGTCATATTTTAAGACCACATTAAAACTATATTGAATAAATTACAGAAGGAATAAAACAGTGTGTTCTACTTTGAATTTAAGATATTTAAGCCTAGCAAATTTAGAGATTAGGAACCTCTGCTGTCTTCTTTAATATACCATATTTCATTGAACTAAGATATAGAGACAGGATTCATTTTGATAAATATTCATGTTAAGATTTGCAATTCCAAATGTTCCTTTTGAATGTGTATATCTAGAGTACTTTTTCCCCTTTCATAACCAATCAATGCCCCTTACCCAAAGAAAGATGAATGTAGTATATATAAATATTATGACAACCTTAATCCTCTGTATTATTCAATTTCCCACTGCTATAACAAATTATCAATAAGAATATAATATAATAAGATAATAAGAAAATATTTGTTTAACTTAAATTTTTGAGGAAGAATGTTGAATGTTTAGTGGCCTGATTAAGGTGATTATTGGTGAAGACTCTATTGAATAATTACATTACATCAAGGAAGATGGCTTCATGGCAAGAATGAATATGAAAAGGACTGGTTATATTCAAACTTTATAGGAAAAATAACATTCATCTTTCTGTAATCCTACTAACAAATACTGCATCACTATAGCTGATAAACCCCTGAAGAAATGGAAAAATGTTAGTGACCCGGCAAACAGAACTAGAAAACATACCCATTAAACTTTTATAAAACACTGACAATATTTTATTGGTAATTTTAAATAAATTTGATAAGTGTTTATTTATTTTTCCTCTTCTTAATTGGAAACTGGTGTTATTTCAGAATCCAACTGATGTACTCCTTCTTAGTTAAATATAAGTGACTGGTTATATTATAGAGTGCCTATACAGTTCAGAAATATACTATACATAGAAATAGAAAATATTTTAAAACTAAATTTTTATATATTGCTAGTATTCACATTGCTAGTAAGTATCTAAACAAGTGATTATTTGGTTATTTTCTCAGTAAAAGTATTGAATAGAAGAAACTAAGAAAAATATTCTTTGCTTTTCTATTTTCAAAAATTTCAAAGCACTACAAGGGATTATAAAGAAAGTGATATGGCACAGAAGAATAAGCCTTGTTAGAATTATACATAAACTCATTTGGATACCATAATAATGGTATTTCCTTTATATACTTTTTTGCCATCAAATGGGGGCTAATTCAATCCAAACAATTTGAATATTTTAAATAAAACTTTATAATAATTTCAAATGTATGGTTGTTTCATGCCTTATGGAATTGAGTGGAAAAACATCAGCTTTTTGTTACTTTAGAGATCAGGGATTCTCTGTGTAGCCTTGGCTGTCTTGGAAAGTGTTTTGTAGGCCAGGTTGGGATCAAACTAAGAGATCTGTCTGCCTCTACCTCTGATTAATGGGGTTAAAGTCATGTGATACAACATCCAGCCTTGAAAATACCTTTTGAAACTTGAATTTTTTTTCTACATATACTACATGCCCCATAGAGATGAACAAGCAATGCAAATAAACCTCATAAGACATATGCCAATGACACAGCCTGAAGACATAGAACATTGTAATTTGTGTTCCCATTTAAGGTGCAATTTTTTTCTGAAAAGAAAGAACTTAGCTGGAGGCCAAGTTAATCAGGAAATTCAAGCTAAACTGCATGGTAATCAGGAACAAGAAGTAGGGTAATGATTTTAGGATAATAATATTGACAGAACACACAAAATCCTCCTGGACACATGAAGCCCAAAATTAAGAGCACATGTATGACAATAAAAAGAAATATTGGCCCTTATGAATTCAAGAGGAAAACTGGGAAATATATTTCCAGAAATAACTGTCACAAGAAGTCATTGTTACTGGAGAATAGCAACCTGAATATAAATACACATCCAGAGGACTTTTAAAATGAGAGAGTAGAACAAGTGGAAGTGGTTTCGGGTCCTAAAGAAACAAAAGAATACAATCTCTTAATTGTATCACTAGAAAACTACAACTTCCTACAGCAACTATATTCTAACTTAGGAAAGACTAATTGTCTGAGTCTTATATAGTAACATGCCACTTCTAAACTGCATAAGGAACACTGAGACATTGGTTTTCAACAATAATTTCCTGCTGAAATAATCCATAACTTTTTGATTATAAGAAATTGCAGAGGAAGTACAATATGAAGTAGTAGAAAAAAGTCTTCAGATAGTATAAGACAGTGTGAAAAAATGCAGCAACCAGCTTGAACATGCCTTTAATGGAACAATGTGAGTAGTAAGGAGAATCATGAGAGCAATTATTTTATACAATTTTATGAGGTGAACAATCAATTAAAGATATGATTTTAAAAATAATTTGAGTTAGAATATACAGCAATTTCCCTTGACATATGACCTCAGAAAATACATATGTAAGGCAATATAGAATTATATACTATTTCCCCCTGTTTTAAAAATACCATAATGTATCAGTGACTTTAGCCATGTGCCAGAAACATTTAAGAAACAAGATATTCATGGTTACTTACATGACTTATTATTTACAAATGGAGCAAAACACCTACAATACAGAAATCAGAGGTCACCACATATGACATTAATAGTTACATGGCCTAAAAAGTATATTGATGACATGTAGTATAAATTTCAAAGATTCACTTGTTTGAGGTCTTTATGTGTTTTGGACATGAATATGAACATTAGTACACTTTCAAGTGAATCTTGAATGGTAACATATTGAAGAAATGGGATTGGGGAGATAGCTTACTTACTTAAGTAGCTTTCAAATCTCCTAATGCTTTGGCTCTTTAATTGAGCTCTGCATGTGGTGACTACTATGAAATATTATTTAACTAGGCATAGATGTGCTACATTTGTTTATACTTCATTTGTTTAATTATGAAAAGACATGTTTCATTTGTTTTTCCTTGCCTGCCTAAGGCACTTGATTATACAAGTAAAGAGCTGAGTGGCCAATAGCTAGGAAGAAGAAAGGATGAGGGAGGCTGGTTGGCAGTGAGAATAACTAGGAGGATAAATCTAGGCTCAAGGGGATAGTAAGATTGACAGAAAAAAGAAGAGAGAATGAGGGACTTGTGCATAGTCAGAGGTCAGTCAGCCATCAGCTGCTGTTTATTTTTCTTATGCAGACAAAAAGGGATAGATATAGGCAGGAAAATGGGTTCATATGGAAAAAAACAACTTCTAAACAGGTTGCAGTGTGGTTACAAATGTGTATAGGCTTAAGAAAGAAATGAAACAGAGTATAAATTTCATAGAAAAATTAGTTTAAAAATAATAAAGTATTTAAAGAGATAAGTAAAATAAAAAAAGAATAATCCCTCAAACCTTGCCCTTCATTACTCCCACTGTCATGCAGGTTGTTCATGTAGATCTCATCCATTTCTTTGTCATTGGTTGATCTCTGTGTCTTTCCTAAGGTCCCATTTTCTAGATAGCCTCCCTGGAGTTGTGTAGCAGTCTAGTCATCTTTGTTTTACATGTAGTATCCTCCCAGAGTGAGTACATAACATGTTTGCCTTTCTGAGTCTGGGTTTCTCGGTTACCTCATTCAGGATGATTTTTTCTAGATCCATCCATTTGGCAGCAAACCTCATGATGCCATTGTTTTTCTCTACTGAGTAGTACTCCATTGTGTACATGTACCATATTTTCTTTATCCATTCTTTAGTTGATGGGCATCTAGGTTGTTTCCAGGTTCTGGCTATTACAAACAAAGCTGATATGAACATAGCTGAGAAAATGCCCTTGTGGTATGATTGAGCATTCCTTGGGTATATGCCCAAGAGTGCTACAGCTGGGTCCTGCGGGAGGTGGATTCCCAATTTTCTAAGGAAGCGCCATATTGATTTCCAAAGTGGCTGTACAAGCTTGCATTGCCACCAGCAGTGGAGGGGAGTTCTCCTTGCTCCACATCCTCTCCAGCATAAGCTGTCTTCTGTGATTTTGATCTTAGCCATTCTGACAGGTGTAAGGTGGTATCTCAGAGTCATTTTGATTTGCATTTCCCAGATAATTAGGGATGTTGAGCAATTCCTTAAATGTCTTTCAGCCATTTGAACTTCCTCTCTGGAGAATTCTCTGTTTAGTTCTATATCACATTTCTTAATTGGACTGTTGGGCATTTTGATGTCTAATTTCTTGAGTTCTTTATATGTTCTAGATATCAGCCCTCTGTCATATGTGGGGTTGGTGAAGACCTTTTCCCATTCTGTAGGCTGTTGCTTTGTCTTGTTGACCATGTCCTTTGCTCTTCAAAAGCTTCTCAGTTTCAACAGGTCCCATTGATTGATTGTTTCTCTCAGTGTCTGTGCTACTGGTGTTATATTTAGAAAGTGATCTCCGGTGCCAATGAGTTCAAGACTACTTCCAACTTTCTCTTCTATCAGGTTCAGAGTAACTGGATTTATGTTGAGGTCTTTGATCCACTTGGACTTACGTTTTGTGCATGGTGAGAGATATGGATGTATTTGCAGCCTTCTACACATTGACATCCAGTTATGCCAGCACCATTTGTTGAAGATGCTTTCTTTTTTCCATTGTACATTTTTGGCTTCTTTGTCAAAAATTATATGTTCATAGGTGTGGGGGTTAATGTCAGGGTCTTCAGTTCGATTCCATTGGTCCACATGTTGGTTTTTATGCCAGTACAAAGCTGTTTTTATTAAGGTTGCTGTATAGTAGAGCTTGAGGTTGGGGATTGTGATGCCTCCAGAGGTTGTTTTATTGTACAGGATTCTTTTTCCTATCCTGGGTTTTTTTTTTCCATATGAAGTTGAGTATTATTCTTCCCAGATCTGTGAAGAATTGTGTTGGTAATTTGATGGGGATTGTGTTGAATCTGTAGATTGCTTTTGGTAAGATCGCCATTTTTACTATGTTAATCCTGCCTATCCATGAGCATGGGAGATCTTTCCATTTTCTGACATCTCCTTCAATTTCTTTTTTTCAGGGACTTAAAGTTCTTGTCATATAGGTCCTTCACATTCTTAGTTAGAGTAACCCCAAGGTATTTTACATCATTTCTGGCTATTTTAAAGGGTGATGTATCTCTGATTTCCTTCTCAGCCTGTTTGTCTATTGTATATATTAGGGCTACTGATTTTTTGAGTTGATCTTGTATCCTGCTATGTTGCTGAAGGGTTTTATTAGCTGTATCAGTTCCTTGGTTGAATTTTTGGGGTCACTCATGTATACAATCATTAGGGGAGCAGGAGATCCCAGTTGGATCAAGAACAGAAAGGGAGGACATGGAATAACAGACCATGATAAATGATGACCACATGAGAACAGGAATAGGTAGAGTGCTGGAGAAGTACCCAGAAATCCACAATGACACATCCTGTGTAGACTGCTGGCAATGGTCGAGAGAAAGCCTGATCTGACCTAGTCTGGTGATCAGATGGCCAAACACCCTAATTGTCCAAAACTACAGAAATGACAGACATCTGACTTCCTGGACAGTCACCCAAGTTCATATGAATATTGGGGCATCCAATCTTTTGTCTACATGTCTAGAATATCTGGCTGATTCTTCTATGAAACAATAATTTTGAAGGACTATCCTACCAAGTCTTAGAAAATTCACCAATCTTTTTCCTTTCTGTCCTGCTTGTCCAGATTGTACAGCATAATGTCAGCAGTCAATGCAAGAACCATTTATTTGCACAGTGGCTAAGTTTACCATAATGAAAACAAACTCCATATGGAGATTGTTCAATGCCCATCATTTTCTCTGAAGTACTTTTGTGCTACCAGGAGCAGACATGTCTCACAATCATGCACAGTTCTATGATAACAGAGCAATTTAAATGGCATTTTCTTCAGATCTTTGAAGTGTTTGAAGTTCATTTATCTATCTCAAATATGATCTTGAACATACCTAACATAATGACAAGTTTGATTGTTATAAATGACTATCAACTAACCTACATTTCTAAAACCTAGATGGTTTATAACAATAGCTTTCAAGGATTATAACTTTACCTTGCATTTGAATTGCATAGGTACAATACCTTAAACAAAAGTAAAAACATATACCATATATTGTAACAAAAATAACCTTAAATCTTTATCAATATACAAAAATCCATACCAATGTAAAATGTTTGAGATGAGTAGTTGCTTTTATATTCCCACTAAATGATGAGAAATATCCATAAACCATTGAATAACAAAAAAAAAATTACCCAACCCACCTATTGAGAATGAGGACATTTTATTCTCTAGACTGCTTCCTGTTTTCTGTGAGTGAAGGCACCTTTTTGGGGAACCTGAGAAAATTTAAATAATGGTCAAGTCCTGGTGAAGCTAGTTGTTTTCTAGTCTCTGTGTAATGGGAAAAGACAAGGCTTTTCTGAAGTACTTGCTAGAATAGTCTATGAGACTGGTCCATTTCAGCCAGCAGCCTTGAAGTTGTTTGGAATGCAGAACTCTGAGGAAAGTGAAACAGGGGTTCTCGAAGAGGCTGGATCACCTGGGTCACCCATTCTCAATGGTGTATGATTCCCTTCCTCTGAAAATACACCAGCTTTCAAAGGTAACATCTGTACAAGTACGGACTGTGCATTGTATACAAACCAGCTAAAAATGATATTTTTTTGTTCTTATATTTGAGCAGGTAAAACATATGTGGCCTGTTTTGTAGTTTTTCTAGTTTTTTTTATGACTGTAGCTAGGATTTTCAGGGTGTCTTTTCTGATCAAACTTGATCTGTAGTAACCTTGAACAAGCCAAAGCCTTTTGTTTCCTATGAAAACAAAACCATAGTATCTTCCCCAAAGAAATACAGTTTTTAAGTTCCAGTTAAAGGTTATGACATTATGACATACTGAATGTATTTAGGTTGGTTTATTTCAGCAGTCCCTTTCACAATAATATATCTCCAAGCATTCAAAAATTCAAAGAAAACACAATACCATACTGGGTCGAGACTCACTGTGTATTTTTTCATTTTTACATGGATTATCCTCTTTTTTTTTTACCATTTTTTAAATTATATTTGTGTTTTAATTTTACACATCAGCCATGGGTTACCCTGTCCTCCCCCCTCCTGCCCCTGCGTCCACCTTCCCCCCATCCCTTCCCCTCCATTCCCATCTCCTCCAGGGCCAAGACTCCCCTGGGGATTCACTTAAACCTGATGGATACAGTATAGGCAGGTCCAGTCTCCTCTTTCCAGGCTGACCAAAGTGTCCCTGTGTAAGCCCAAGGTTCCAAACAGCCAGCTCATGCACTAAGGACAGGTCTCGGTCCCACAGCCTGGATGCCTCCCAAACAGTTCAAGCTATTCAATTGTCTCACTTATCCAGAGGGCCTGATCCAGCTGGGGGCTCCACAGCCTTTGGTTCATAATTCATGGGCTTCCATTTGTTTGGATATTTGTCCCTGTGCCTCTCCAATCTTGGTCTCAACAATTCACACACTTACAGTCCCTCCTTGCACTGCATTTCTTGTTTACTAAGGTAAAATTATATCCTGCTAGAGTCTTTGATGAAGTTAAAGACTTCATCATATAGTGATAATATCCCTTAGTTATGATGAAAGGTAAATTATGCACAAAACTTTGGACTTACAATGATAGGATAAGTATTAGAGTATTTTCTCTGAGTGTGCCAAATACAAATGGACTGGATATTGTAAATGTAATTCTTAACTTAATAATTGTTTTTGTTGTGTATAGCTTTACCATGTTAAACTTAAACTCTTTTTATTTAGACAAAAAGGGGGTATTGGTGGAATTATTAAGGCAACTCTACATAGTTAAAAAAGAGGTTTAGTTTGTTGGGTAATCTACAAGTAAAGGGATAGGTTACAGGGTCTAGGAGAGGTAAAGTACAGTCCAGCAGTGTTCTCTGGAGAACTCTGGTCTACATCCAGCATTCAGGATCCATTAACCAAGAGGGTCAGCACATCTAGATATTGGGTCTCAAAGGTTCCTGGCTTGGCCTCCCTTGTAGGCGTGACAGTTACAGGAAGCCTCAATGAGGGTAGTACTCCAAGGTCAAAGCTGAAAAAGCTACTCACTACATTTCCCCCTTTTGTCTAAATAAGAACATTCTAACCTAATACAAAACTAAATACAATAGGAATGATTATCAAATATTGTCCAGGAGGAATAAGGGATATTGACCTAGATAAGAAGGAACTGCAAGCAACACAAGCAATATCAAACAAGAGACACATACTAAAATCCAGAGAAGTCTGGAGCATAGGTAAATAGCACATTACAAAGATCATTCAAAAAAGTGTCCTATTCTAAAGAACCTGAGTCTAATATTTAATATGTTCTATCTAAGATACAAGAAGATTGTAACTATAACTGTTAGTCTTCAGAGACCTGAGAAGAAAGATAATAATACCTGAGAAATGGGAGAAGGATGTAAACAACTTTTGGGAGTCTTGCGAGAATAGACAGAGACAGCTGGCAGCCTGAATAGTCACCTAAAGATTATCAGCATTGTTGGTGCATTCAAATTGGCTACAGGACTAGAGTATCTGTCAGACCTAGTTTATTGTCAGCAGTCAAGACAAGGGCAGATCTTTGCCTAGAAGGCCATTCTGTGCCAAGGTTAAAGACAAACTTCCAAACTGACATGTCTTAGAAGCCCAATGTTCTCTCGGGATCAGATGAGTGCTGCCAGGAGCAATCATGTCTCATGTTAACAGAATTCCAAGTTATCAAAACATTTAAATGCCATATTTTCTAGGTCTATGGAGTATTTGAAGATTACCTATCTGTCTTCCATATGTTTCTGTAAGTCTGGATAACCTAACTAACATAACTATAGAGATGACAACCATAGGTGACTATAAATCTGTAAGTCTTATCTACCTAGATAACCTAAGGACTAAGGCTTCATGTAAATAAAGTAAACAGTCTATAAGCAAATATACAGTAAAAGGACAATGGTTTCAAAATTGTGACAATACGCAAAGTAGCTAAAGCAGAGGTAGGATTGTAGAGTACAATATGCAATGTGACAGTAATCCTAAATATATATCAATATACCAAATATCCTAAACAGAGGTAGAACATAAATACAGTATGAAAAATATAGTTTTACATTTGTATCAATATATAAAATATTTCAAATAAGAGTATATATATATATATATATATATATATATATATATATATACACATATACATATTACAACAATATGGTTCTGTATTTGTAACAATATACAAATTATCTGGAATAAGAATACAGAAATAGTTTACATTTGTATCTATATACAAGAATCCATAACAGGACAATTATCTAAGACTGATTGTTTACTAGTATATACAATAATCTATCTTAATATCCTATACAAATCCATTCCCCCACTTTTTTCATTTCTTAAAGGGAATACCAAGTCCAATGATTTCTTCCATATCCAACCCTATAACCATTATCTATAACCCTTAGAAACATGAAACATTTGTGCAAAAGAGGTATCATTTTCTTATAATTGCTTCTTGCTGTTCAGGGGGTGATTACTGTTCAGGGGGTGATGTTATCTTTGTTGGGTTCTGTAAAAAAGCTCAGATAGTTAAGTTTCAGTTGGATTAACTGTATATTCTGCAGACAGTCTCAGAGTAATGGGTAAGACTGTCTAAAATTCTGGCTAGAAGTGTAGTATGATGAATATTACCATGGCATCATTCTAGACTGGGTAGAGTTGTTACTGTAGGGTACTACTTCCTTTCTGGAAACTTCAAATATTGTTATTGGAAAAATTTATGTTTTACTGTGAAAAACATGAACATTATTAATATCAAAATAGAAAGTTTGGATTTAAAAATGACATGACATGTAAGAAAGGATCCTGAGAAATAAAGAGTAAGCATGGAGAGATTAGAATATTTTTATTATTTATTTTATTATTATTATGTGTTTTAATTTTATACTTCAGCCATGGATTCCCCTGTCCTCCCCCTTCCAGCACCCAACCCCAGATTCCGCCCAGCCCCTCCCCTCAATTCCTATGTCCTCCAGGACCAAGACACATCTGGGGATTCATTTAAACCTGGTGAATTCAGTACAGGCAGGTCCTGTCCCCTCCTTACAAATAGAGCATGTGTCCCTCTGTAAGCTCAAGGTTCCAAACAGCCAGCTCCTGCACTAAGGTAAGGACAGGTCCTGGGCCCACAGACTGGGTGCCTCCCAAACAGATCAAGCTATTCATTTGTCTCACTTATCCAGAGGTCCTGATCTAGCTGGGGACTCCTCAGCTGTTGGTTCATAATTCATGTGCTTCCCCTCGACTGGCTATTTGTCCCTGTGCTTTTTGCATCTTAGATTCAACAATTCAGGAGCTTGCAGTCCCTGCTCCTTCTCGACAGTTGGACACCTGGAGCTCCACCTGGGGCCTGGCTGAGGATATCTGCATCCACTTCCATCAGTTATTGGATGAGAGTTACAAGATGACTGTTAGGGTATTTAGTCATCTGATCACCAGACTAAGTCAGATCAGGCTTTCTCTCGACCATTGCCAGCTGTCTACAAAGGATATATTATTGGGGATTTCTGGGGACCTCTCCAGCACTCTGCCTATTCCTGTTCTAATGTGGTCTTCATTTATCATGGTCTGTTATTCCTTGTTGTCCCTTTCTGTTCTTGATCGAGCTGGGATCTCCTGCTCCCTTAAGCTTTCTTTCCTTCAAATCTTGCCTTTCAGTACTCCCACTGTCATCCAGGTTGTTCATGTAGAACTCATCCATTTCTCTGTCATTGGGTGATCCCTGTGTCTTTCCTAGGGTTCCGTTTTCTAGGTACTTCCCTGGAGTTGTGTAGCAGTCTAGTCATCTTTGATTTACATCTAGTATCCACCTATGAATGAGTACATACCATGTTTGTCCTTCTGAGTCTGGGTTACCTCACTCATGATAATTTTTTGTAGATAGATCCATTTGCCTGCAAAACTCATGATGTCATTGTTTTTCTCTGCTGAGTAGTACTCCATTGTGTATATGTAACATATTTTCTTTATCCATTCTTCAGATGAAGGGTATCTAGGTGGTTTCCAGGTTCTGGCTATTACAAACAAAGCTGATATGAACATAGCTGAGCAAATGCCCTTGTGGTATGATAGAGCTTTCCTTGGGTATATGCCCAAGAGTGCTATAGCTGGGTCTTTGGGGAGATGGATTCCCAATTTTCTAAGGAAGCGCCATATTGATTTCCAAAGTGGCTGTACAAGCTTGCATTGCCACCAGCAGTGGAGGGGAGTTCCCCGTGCTCCACATCCTCTCCAGCATAAGCTGTCTTCTGTGATTTTGATCTTAGCCATTCTGACAGGTGTAAGGTGATATCTCAGAGGCATTTTGATTTGCATTTCCCAGATAATTAGGGATATTGAGCAATTCCTTAAATGTCTTTCAGCCATTTGAACTTCCTCTCTAGAGAATTCTCTGTTTAGTTCTATATCACATTTCTTAATTGGACTGTTGGGCATTTTGATGTCTAATTTCTTGAGTTCTTTATATGTTCTAGATATCAGCCCTCTGTCATATGTGGGGTTGGTGAAGACCTTTTCCCATTCTGTAGGCTGTTGCTTTGTCTTGTTGACCATGTCCTTTGTTCTTCAAAAGCTTCTCAGTTTCAACAGGTCCCATTGATTGATTGTTTCTCTCAGTGTCTGTGCTACTGGTGTTATATTTAGGAAGTGATCTCTGGTGCCAATGCATTCAAGACTACTTCCAACTTTCTCTTCTATCAGGTTCAGAGTAACTGGATTTATGTTGAGGTCTTTGATCCATTTGGACTTACGTTTTGTGCACTGTGAGAGATATGGATGTATTTGCAGCCTTCTACACATTGACATCCAGTTATGCCAGCACCATTTGTTGAAGATGCTTTCTTTTATCCATTGTAACTTTTTGGCTTCTTTGTCAAAAATTAAATGTTCATAGGTGTGCAGGTTAATGCCAGGGTCTTCAGTTTGAGGTCCGGGATCGTGATGCCTCCAGATGTTGTTTTATTGTACAGGATTCTTTTGGCTATCCTGGGGTTTTTTGTTTTTCCATATGAAGTTGAGTATTTTTCTTTCCAGATCTGTGAAGAATTGTGTTGGTAATTTAATGGGGATTGCATTGAATCTGTAGATTGCTTTTGGTAAGATCGCCATTTTTACTATGTTAATCCTGCCTATCCATGAGCATAGGAGGCGTTTCCATTTTCTGATATCTTCTTCAATTTCTCTTTTCAGGGACTTAAAGTTCTTATCATATAGGTCTTTTACATGCTTAGTTAGAGTAAACCCAAGGGATTTTACATCATTTGTGGCTATTGTTAATGTTGATGTATCTCTGATTTCCTTCTCAGCCTGTTTGTCTATTGTATACAGTAGGGCTACTGATTTTTTTCAGTTGTTCTTGAATTCTGCTATGTTGCTGAAGGTTTTTATTAGCTGTATCAATTCCTTGGTTGAATTTTGGGGGTCACTCATGTATACTCTCATGTTATCTGCAAATAGGGAGAGCTTGACTTCTTCCTTTCCAATTTGTATCCTCTTAATCTCTGTAAGTTTTCTTAGAGCTCTGGCTAGATCTTCAAGTACTTTATTGAATAAGTATGGGGAGAGGGGACAGCCTTGCCTTGTTCCTGATTTTAGTGGTATTGCTTTGAGTCTCTCTCCATTTAATTTGATGTTGGCTGTTGGCTAGCTATAGATTGCCTTTATTATGTTTAGGTATGTGCCCTATATTCCTGATCACTCCAAGACCTTTATCATGAAGGGGTGTTGGATTTTGTCAAATGCCTTTTCTGCATCTAGTGAGATGAACATGTGTTTTTTTTTTCTTTGAGTTTGTTTATATGCTGTATTACATTGACAGGCTTTCATATGTTGAACCACACTTGTATCCCTGGGATGAAGCATACTTGATCATGGTGGATAATTGTTTTGATGTGTTCTTGGAGTCTGTTTGCCAGAATTTTATTGAGTATTTTTGCATCAATGTTCATGAGGGAGATCGGTCTGTAGTTCTCTTTCTTTGTTTGATTTAGGAATCAGGGAAAATGTAGCCTGATAGAAGGAGTTTGGTAATATACCTTCTGCTTCTCTTGTGTGGAACAATTTAAAGAGTATTGGTATTAAGTTTTCTTTGAAGATCTGGTAGAATTCTGCATTGAAAGTATCAGGTCCAGGGCTTTGTTTTGCTTGGGAGACTTTTAATGACTGATTCTATTTCCTTAGGGGTTATTGGACTATTTAAGTGGCTCATCTTGTCTTTATTTAACTTAAGTATGTGGTACCTATCCAGAAAAGTATCCATTTCTTTTAGATTTTTCCAGTTTTGTGAAGTAGAGGTTTTTGAAGTATGACCTGATGATTCTCTGGATTTCCTCATGGTCTGTTGTTATGCCCCCTTTTCATTTCTGATTTTGTTAATTTGAATGCTCTCTCTCTGTCTTTTGGTTAGTTTGGATAAGGGCTTGTCTATCTTGTTGATCTTCTCAAAGAACCAGCTCTTTGTTTCATTAATCCTTTGTATTGTTCTCTTTATTTCTATTTTATTGATTTCAGCTCTCTATTTGATAATTTCCTGGCATCTGTTCCTCCTGGGAGACTTTGCTTCTTCCTGTTCAAGAGCTTTCAGGTGTGTTGTTAACTCACTAGCATGAGATTTCTCCAGCTTCTTTATGTGTGCATTCAGTGCTATGAATTTCCGTCTTAGTACTGCTTTCATAGCATCCCATAAGTTTGGGTATGTGGTGTATTCATTTTCATTGATCTCTAGGGAGTTTTTAATTTCTTTCTTTATTTCTTCCTTAACCCATTAGTGATTCAGTTGAGCATTATTCAGTTTCCATGAGATTGTAGGATTTCTGTATTTTTTTTTTCTGTTGTTAATATCTAACTTTAAACCATGGTGGTCCGATAGAACACAGGATTTTATTCCACCTCTTTTGTATCTGTTGAGATTTGCTTTGTGGCCAAGTATGTGGTCGATTTTAGAGAAGGTTCCATGGGGTGCTGAGAAGAAGGTATATTCTTTTTTGTTTGGGTGGAATGTTCTGGAGATATCAATTAAGTCCATATGAGCCATAACATCAGTTAAGTCCATTATGTCTCTGTTAAGTTTCAATTTGGCAGATCTGTCCAGAGGTGAAAGTGGGGTGTTGAAGTATCCCACTATTAATGTATGGGGTTTTATATGTGATTCAAGCTTTAGTAATGTTTCTTTTACATAAGTGGGTGCCCTTGTTTTAGGGGCATAAATGTTCAGAATTGAGACTTCATCTTGGTGGATCTTTCCTGCGATGAATATATAATGTCCTTCATCATCTCTTTTGATTGGTTTTAGTTTGAAGTCTATTTTGCTGGATATTAGGATGGCTACACCAGCTTGCTTCTTAAGACCATTTGATTGGAAAGTCTTTCCCAGCCTTTTATTCTTAGGACGTGTCTGTCTTTGAATTTGTGGTGTGTTTCTTGTATGCAGCAGAACGTTGGGTCCTGTTTTTCAATTCATTCTGTTACTGGGTGTCTTTTTATAGGTGAATTAATTCCAGTGATATTGACCAGTGATTTTTTGTTCCTGTTGTTATTTTTATTTTTTGGTGGTAGTGTGTTTGTACTTCTCTTCTTTGATGTTTACTGCTGTGGTGTTATCTATTGCCTGTTTTTTCATGGGTGTATCTGCCTTCCTTAGGTTGCAATTTTCCTTCTAGTGCTTTTTGTAGGGCTCGGTTTGTGGATAAGTATTGTTCAAATCTGGTTTTGTCTTGGAAGTTCTTGTTCATTCCATCTATGATGATTGAAAGTTTTGCTGGGTATATTAGTCTAGGTTGGCATCCATGGTCTGTTAGTGTCTGCATTATATCTGTACAGGTCCTTCTTGCTTTCAAAGTCTCCATTGAGTAATCGGGTGTTATTCTGATGGTTTTGCCTTTATAAGTCACTTGGCCTTTTTCTTTTGCTGCCTTTAATATTCTTTCTTTATTCTGTACATTTATTTCTTTAGTTATTATATGGCGAGGGGACTTTTTGGGGGGTCTAGTCTGTTTGTTGTTCTTTAGGCTTCTTTTATCTTCATAGGTATTTCCTTCTTTAAGTTGAGAAAGTTTTCTTCCATGATCTTGTTAAATATATTTTCTGTGCCTTTGAGTTGGTATTCGTCTCCTTCCTCTATCCCTGTTATTCATAGGTTTGGTCTTTTCATGGTGTCCCAAATTTCTTGGACATTTTGGGTCATGACTTTGTTGGTTTTAGTGTTTTATTTGACTGATGAATCTATTTCTTCTACCGTATCTTCCACACCAGAGAACCTCTCTTCCATCTCTTGCATTCAGTTGGTTATTCTTGCCTCTGAAGTTCCTGTTTGTTTACTCAGATTTTCTATTTCCAGCATTCCTTCTGCTAGTGTCTTCTTCATTTTTTCTATTTCCCTCTTCAGGTCTTGGGTTGTCTACCTTGCTTTTTCATGATTTTCTTTCAAGGACTTATTGTTTTCTTCTGCTTTAATTGCCCTTTCCTCTAGTTTTTTATAGTGTTCTTCCCATTTTTTGTTTGTCTATTCCTCTACTTTATTTTTGATTTCATCTATATAAGGCTCTAGCCTCTTCATGATGTTACTTATAAGGTTGTTTTCTTCTTCTTCTTCCATTCTGTGATGTACAGGTGTAGCTGTTGCAGAAGGGCTAGGTTCTGGTGATGCTGTATTGCTCTTTATTTTGTTGTATATACTTCTGCCTTGGCGTCTGCCCTTCTCCTCTTGTGTTCGTTCTTGGTCTTATCATTGTACTTGTTTCAGAAATAGCTGACAGATTTAGGGAGCCTCTCTCTGGTCCAGATGGAAGCTCTGGGCCAGATGGGAGCACTGGTCCACATGAGAGTGCTGGCCGGATAGGAGCTAGGGTGCTGGACTATGAGTCTTGCAAAGTCCCTGGGGTCTCCTTATTTTGTTCAGATTAGAGCTCCTCTTGTCCAGATTGGAGTTCCTCTGGTCTCTAGTCCAGATGGGAGTTCCAGGGCATGATGAAAGCTGGGGGCTGGTCTCTGATTCTCAGGAAGTAGCTGGGGTCTCCGGCAGATGGGTGTGGTGGCAGGGTTTGGAGACTGCAGGGTCTGCCTTCCCCCAGGGCCCGCCGACTGGTCAGAATCTGGGATAAAGTTGGTCAGGTCCTCCAGGGAGGGCCTGTGTCCACTGGTGGGTCCCAGTGGCAGTTGCCTCTATGGCTATAACACCAGGCACTCACCTCTGGTCCAGATGGGAGTTCCACGGCAGACAGGAGCTGGGGGTTGGTGAGAATTAGAATCTTAAAGACAATGGTCCCTTTTTATTGTTTTTATTCTGTCCCACACCAGAAGGCTCTTCTGATATGGGACAGAAGAATTTCTCAACCTTTTCTATTAGCAATATTATTGGGTTTAGAGAAGGAATGAGCCAGTTTTAACTCCAAAGCCAGCTTGGTATATAATTGAATTGGAACAACATCTTCTCTAGATTTAAAAAGATATAGATGTTAGGCAGTGTGATTTTACCCTGTCTTGACTTATACCAATAGATTCTTTTTCTCTGATATAGATGTGTGGATATCCAATTCCTTATCATTTCTAGAAGGTGAGTATTTTCCTTATCCTGGAAAGACAAAAACAGAACCCTACCCCAACCCTTGTTTGTTAAATTTTTCTTGCAACTTGTAGAGATGTCACATCAGTGCATGAGCTTTTACATCTCTTCATCAATGGGTCTCTCTTGTTCAAATCAAACTTTTTAATAATTTTGTTGGTATCTATAGCTTCTTGCCTCCTGCAGAAGCAAAAGCAAAATCCCTTCACTAACGTAGGACATATCCTACTTTCCATTCTGAAGTCAACACATCTTTGAAATATACTGATTGTTTTAGCTCAGGAGTTTTGTCTGTTGTCCAGTGTCTCTCCATAGCTGTTGTTCCTTTCTCATCAGCATTGAGAAAATTCAAGGTTAATAAAGCATTATGCAATCTATTTCTAGGAGTCATTGTTACCTGTTGCTGTTTATTTAATTTATCCTTTGAAGTTTGATTGGCTCTTTCTATGAATGCTTGTCCTGTGGGATTTTGTGGTATACCTGCAAAATGCTTTATGTTATAACAAGAAAAAAAAAACTGTCTCATTTTATTGGAGACATATGCTGGAGCATTGTCAGTCTTAATTTGTACAGGCATTCCCTTGTTGGCCATAACTTCTAATAGGTGTGTAATCCCAGAATCAGCCTTTCAGAACTCATTGGAATTGCACACTGAATAGGTGTCAATGGTATGGTGTACATACTTTAATCTTCCAAATTCTGCAAAATGAGACACATCCATCTGCCAAATTTCATTTCTTTGTTTATCTTTTGGATTGATCCCTGCAGGTAATGGAGTTTGGTTATAGAAAAAACAAGTAGGACATTACTTTTTTTTACAATATCCTTGGCTTGTTGCCAAATGATGGAGAAATAAACCTTTGCTATTTGCATGATGTTTCTTATGAAATCTGAGTCTTCCAGCATGTTACCTA
Organism: Onychomys torridus; assembly: GCF_903995425.1. Taxonomy (NCBI): domain Eukaryota; kingdom Metazoa; phylum Chordata; class Mammalia; order Rodentia; family Cricetidae; genus Onychomys; species Onychomys torridus. The sequence goes on from NC_050466.1 coordinate 72,559,284, forward strand.
TTAGTAACTGATCAATTTCATCATTGCTTTGTGCTGGAATTCCTGGCAAAACCATATGGGAGCTGATATATATATATATATATATATATATATATATATATATATATATATTCCCTGTTTCTGATGATTTCCTGTAATTGTTGTATAAATAATTAAGTTAATTCGGTATTATCAATAATAAATTCAGCAGTTTCAACATGCAAAACAACTCTCTCTCTGCACATTGAGAGTCAATAACTATATTGAGGGGTTCTGTGAAGCCCGTCAGCACCATAAGAATGGTATACAGTTCTGCTTTTTGTACAAAGTTGTATGGACTTTGAATCACGTTAATTAAGTCGCCTGATTTGCATCCTGCTTTCCCTGATTTATTTGCATCAGTTTAGAATGTGAGGACTCCAGAAATTTGCTTTTGTTATACAATGTGAGGAAGGACCTATTCAGTCATCTTTATGAATTCTATTCTCTTGCTTTTGGGATAATAGTTAATAATCTCTCTAAAAAAAGTTACTGCAGGCTCTCTGGCAGTATTCATTATCTTTCCATAGTGAGAAAATTTACTCAACAGTTAAAAGTACTACAATTTCTGTTGGATCTATTCCTGTCAACCGGGCACAGTCTTAATTTACCTCTTTGAGTCAAATCAGAGATCTTTTCTATATACATCTCTAACTTTTTATTTGGTTTCTGTGGTAGAAATACCCATTCCATATAACATATTCCCTCTGCATCAAAACACCCGTGGAGGAATGTCTAGAGGGGAAAATGACCAGGATGCATTTAAGTTTTGGAGTCACATGATCCACATTTGCTTCTTGAATTGTTTTTTCTACTAGAGCCAATTCTTTCTCAGCTTTGATTGGTAATTCTCTTGGACTATTTAATTCTTTGTCCCCTTTTAGACTATTAACCAAATGTTTTAGTCCATCTTTTGTATTCATTCCCATGATCCACAGTAAGTTGGAAATGCTTCCTAACAACTTTTGAAAATCATTCAGAGTCTTCAATCGATCTCTCCTTAGTTGTATCTTTTGGGGTCAAAATTTTGAGGTTCTCTTATATCATAAGTAATTAATAGAATCTCCTCTTTGTATTTTTTCAGGAGCAATTTGCAGTCCCCAGTGATGCAAAACTTTTTTTTTTTAACTTCTTCAAACATAGTTTCTAATGTTTTAGCTAAGAGGAAATCATCCATGATAAATTATGAATTGTGGAAACTTTACACGAATTATCTCCAATGGTTTTTGCACAAAGTTTTGGCACAGGTAAGGCTGTTTAACATTCCTTGTGGTAAGACCTTCCATTGATATCTCTTGAATGGCTAGGAATTGTTATAATTACGTACTGTGAAGGCATTTTTTCTTTATCATTTTCTTGTAAGGCGATGGTAAAGAAATAGTTTTTCAAATCAATAACTATTATAGGCTGTTCTTTGGGTAGCAGAGTGTACAAGGGCTTCCCAGTCTACAGGGTGCCCATCAGCTGAGTTACTTTATTTATAGCTCTCAGATCTGTTAGCATTCTCCAATTAACTAACTTTTTAATTTATTTTTTATATTTTTGTTTTTTTGAGACACTGTTTCTCTGTGTAGCTTTGTGCCTTTCCTGGATCTCGCTCTGTGGACCAGTCTGGCCTCAAAATCACAAAGATCTGACTGCCTCTGCCTCCCAAGTGCTGAGATTAAAGGCATGTGCCACCACTGCCTGGCCATACTTTTTTTTTTTCAAACTTTTTTTTAAAATAACAAATATACATGAGAATTCCAAGGTCTGGTAGATTATTTAATGTGTTGAACACTTACCTGCTCTTGAACTAGCTGTTCTAAAGCGTTCAACCCAGACAGACTTATTAGTTAACCATTTTAAAGGTAAGGATGTTGGTACTTCTGAGAGTTCAAAAGTAGTTGTGCTCTGTTTATGTACAGCCTAAATGTTTAATGACTGGTTTTTTTAATAGCATGTTATGATATTATTCCTGGAAACATACATTGGTCTGTATTCCTTTTCTGAGAGTATAGGGATTTTTATCTGGGTATTCCACTGTTGTAACAGATCTCGGCCCCAAAGATTCAATGCTATATTTGCTATATATGGCTTCAGGCTTCCTCTCTGTCCTTCTGGTCCTATGCATTCAACCCATCTCAAACTCTGTTTTATCTGAGACAGGGTTCCAATCCCTAAAAATTGGACAGCTACCTCTTGAAATGGCCAATTTGGAGACCAGGATTTTGGTATAATTATGGTCACATCAGCACCCATTTCTACCAGACTCTCCAGAACAAGACCATTAATTGGAATTCTAAGCTTTGGTCCTTGTTCATTGATGGAAGTGTGACAAAATATTCACTCTATTGTGTTCTTTAGAAATTTTGATTCATCTATCACAGCTGTTCTATCATTTATTGCAGTATTGGTCTTTACATTATGCATTGGTTTATTCAGTGTCCTGGAGAGGAAATTCCTCCACAGTGGCTGGAAATGTTTGGTCCATGTTTGACTTGGGGGCCTGCAAAAGGCCTCCTGAGGTGTTTCCCACCAGTAAAGGGTTGCCTCATATATCTATTATTGATCTGCACTCACTGGTCCAATGTTGGCGTTTACTTCATCTTTTATATAATCCAGGAGATTGGGGTCTCCTGTTTGGGTTATTTCTAGAAGGAGTACTAATTCTAGAAGCACCTCATGTCGAATTTTTACTTATATGACCTGGTGCACCACATTTAAAACATTTGGTACCATAGGCTTTCTTTCACCTTTGGGATTTGCCTGTCTTATCTAAGTCTCATTACAATAGTTAAGAGACTCAACACCATTAGTATACCTTATCTTTTCAATTAATGATAGTCTTTCTTCCTTATATAATGTCTGAGTAGCTACAACTTTACCCTGGGGAGTTATTATTCTATCCATTAAATATTCATACTTATTGTCAATAAAATCAATTTTGCTATACATTTATTTTTAATGGACTGAATTTTTTGTATTAAGTTAGCAGATTACAAACTAAGGAGCTTGTTTGGTAAATCTTTATTCTTGTCTTGTAAATCCTGGTTAGCAGATCACAGAGAAAGAATCTTTTTATGTAAGCCTTCATTGCTATCTTTTAAAGCCTTTATCAGTCCCAATAATGACTCATCTTTGTTCTTATTAAACCAGTATTTGAATGCTGTGTGAATTATTACAGTAAATGCCAAAGTGGTATAGGTCAGCTATTTCTTAGGAAGGTTGTATATTTCCAGGAAAATGTCATTCATAATATAGGTTAAAAAAAGTTTTTAAATTCTTGTGATGTTGTTAACCATTTTATAATAATTACTCAAAATTTGTTAGTCAATTTTAAGGTGTAAAATAATCAAGAACTCTTACTTGAAATAAAATACTGGCTTGCCTGTCTTACCTTCCTCTCAAAGTTTTTGTTTTTTTGTTTTTTTGTTTTTTGTTTTTTGGCGGGGGGGTGGTATGTAGCAGCACTTTTCAGCCAGCAGGTGTCACTGGCATAGCTCCAAAGCAGGTTGCACCGAAGGCCTCAGCGCCCCTCAGGGGTATGACAGTTACCAGAAGCCTCACTGGGGGTAGTTCTTTCCAGGTAGCTGACTTTATAGGTCAAAGTTGGACCAGCTACCCACTACATGGGGGAGATGTTGCAGAGTATTATTTCAGTAGGCAAAGATGTGTTACCTTTGCTTATGCTGCAGAATATTACTCTGTTGAAATGTGTTATTTTGTTTACACTACATTTGTTTAATTATGAAAAGATGTGTTGCATTTCTTTCATCTTGCCTGCCTAAGGCATGTAATTGATATAATAAAGACCTGAATGGCCAATAGGTAGGAGTGAGGATAGCTGGGGCTGACATACAGAGAAGACAAACAGGAGGAGAAATCAAGGCTCAAGAAAAGTGGAAGAATGACAGAAGAAAGACGAGAGTACAAGGGAGATGCCCAGACCAGCAGCCAGGCAACCACAAGCAAGCCAGACATGGAGACAGCAAGAAAGTAAGAAAAAGTAAAAAGTTTCATGGCAAAATGTAGATGAAGAGAAACAGGTTAGGCTAAAAGAGCTAGCCAGTAACATACCTAAGCTAGGCCAAACATTCAAAACTAATAATACATCTCTATCATGATTTGGCAGCTGGTTGGTGACCTTTAAAAAAGCCATATATACCCAGCCACATTTTTTCATTGCTATTTTGTAACTATGCTACTGTTATGAGTCATAATGTAAATACCTGTGTTTCCCAATGGTCTTTGGTTTTCTCTGTGACACTGTCAGTTTAATCACTCAAAGGGGCAATGACCCACAGATTGAGAAACACTGACTTAGTTTGTAAAATCCTTGCTGTGCAATCATAGGGACCTGAGCGAAATCCCCAGAATCTATGTAAAAAACTGTATGTGCTGTTATGTGCTTTTAATTCCAATACTAGGGAGAAAAAAGCAGCTAGATACCTGTGGTCACTGGAAAGCTAACCTAGGTGACCTGGTGAGCTTTAAACCAGTGAAAGACTTTCTATAAAAATACAAGTTAAATGGGTTCTGAGTAATTACAACTAAGAATGTCCTCTGTCCTTTACACACACACACACACACACACAAACACACACATATATTATGAATTAACTCTAATAAACAAGCAAACACATAAATAAAATTATACACATATATGCACACATGCACAAAGGAGCAACTATCCTTTAGCATAGTCAGTGCTGTTATAAGTTTAAAGTAGCTTTTCATTGCTGTGGATATTGCTCTGTATGCTGTGAATGTGTTGCTCTGATTTTGTTGATAAATAAAATGTGATTGGCCAGAAGCCAGGCAGGAAGTATAGTATAGGTGGGACAAGCAGAGAGGAGAATTCTGGGAACAAGAAGGCTGAGTCAGGAGATGCTGCCAGCTGCCTCCATGAGAAGCAAGATGTAAAGTACTGGTAGGCCACAAGCCACATGTCAACTTATAGATTTAAAGAAATAGTAGGATACTAGATGTAAACAAAGATGACTAGACTGCTACACAACTCCAGGGAGGGTACCTAAAAGACAGGACCTTAAGAAAGACACAGGGATTGCCCAATGACAGAGAAATGGATGAGATCTACATGAACCACCTGGACAAGAGTGGGAGTAATGAAGGGCAAGGTTAGAGGGAACGAGAGCTTAGTAGAGCAGGAGATCCTAGCTTGATCAAGAACAGAAAGGGAGAGCAAGGAATAACAGACCATGATAAATGAAGACCACATGAGAACAGAAAGAAGCAAAGTGCTAGAAAGGTCCCCAGAAATCTACTGTAGACTGCTGGCAATGGTCAAGATAAAGCTTGATCTGACTTGGTTTGGTGATCAGATGGCCAAAGACCATAACTGTCATGTTGGAACTCTCATCCAATAACTGATAGAAGAGGATGCAGAGATCCTCAGCCAGGCCCCATGTGGAACTCCAGGAGTCCAGTTGTCAAGAAAGAGGAGGGAATGTAAGAGTGTGAATTGTTGAGAACAAAATTGGAAAAGCACAGGGACAATTAGCCAAAGGAATGGAAACACATGTATTTTGAACCAAAAGCTGTGGAGCCCCTAACTGGATCAGCCCCTCTGGATAAGTGAGACAATTGAATAGCTTGAACTGTTTGGGATTCACCCAGGCTGTGGGACCTGGACCTGTCCTTAGTGCATGAGCTAGCTGTTTGAAACCTTGGGCTTACACAGGGGCACTTTGCTCAGCCTGGAAGGAGAGGATTGGACCTGCCTGTACTGAATCTACCAGGTTGAGCTGAATCCCCAGGGGATTCTTGGCCCTGGAGGAGATGGGAATGGAGGGGAGGGCCTGGTAGGAAGGTGGGGGGCCAGGGGCGGGAGGGGGAGGACAGGAGACCCATGGCTGATATGTAAAATTAAACACAAATATAATAATAATAATAAAAGTAATGGGTTAATTTGATATATAAGAACTAGATAGCAAGAAGCCTGCCACAGCCATACCGTTTATAAGTAATATAAGTCTCTGTGTGTTTTCTTGGGTCTGAGTGGCTACAGGAGCTGGGTAGACACAGGAAAACTCCAACTACATTTCAGCTCTTATGGATCATAGAAAACTAAAGTACAAATTGCAATATTTGACAACTATTGGTTCAGAAGAAATGAAAAGAACTAAAATGTACATTTTAGATGAAATTGAGAAAAATTTAATATAGTAGATAATAGTTGCTTAAGGTTAGTTTTCTTATATATATAATTAAATGGCCCTAAATATAGGAAAGACATCATAAAGTATTCAGGGATGAAATATGATGGCTTTATTCTCATTCCAAATGTTTTATAAAAGAAAGATGCATGTGGCTGAGGTGACAGGAAGCAAAGAAGACAGTTATAGTGATACACTAATAATTTAGAAATCCAATTATCATATTGGTCTTTCAGATTTTCTTTGTTTCAGCATTTCTAAAAATTTATAAAACAAAATACATCTTAATATATTTGTTTTAATTATTGAAATGTGTTTTTATGAAATATAGTATGATATGAAAATATATCTTTCAGCAACCTTCAAATAATAAACATCTGTGAAATATCAATTTCAAGATAATTGTATAATTTAATATCAATATGATATCTAATCTTGATTGTCAATTTGATAGGATTTAGACTCTCTATAAATATAATCTCTGGAGATGCCTGTGGGATGGTCTCTAGGTTGTTTTATTTGAGGTGAACTGGCCAACTCTAACAATGGGTAACACAATTCTTTTGGCTGGGGTTCTGGACTAAATAAATAAATAGTATAAAAGAAGCTGAGCATTAGTATTAATGTCTCTCTGCTTCCTGCTTATGGAGTCTACTGGCATAACTTTTATACCATGGTGAAGTGTATCCTCAAATTGTGAGTGGAAACAATTTTTACTCACATTATTTATCTTGCTATTTTTTCTAACAATAAAAAACAGCAAATATACCAGGAATTTTGGATATAGTGACCATCAGAACACAAGTTGATTCAATTGGTTTCTATCTATCTATCTATCTATCATCTATCTATCTATCTATCTATCTATCTATCTATCTATCTATCAATCTATCTATCTATCTATCAGTTATCTATCTATCATCTATATCTATCTGTCTGCCTATCTGTCTGCCTATATCTATCTATCTATCTATCTATCTATCTATCTATCTATCTATCTATCTATTTGTTTCTGTGTCTATCTGCCTCATCTATTATCTATCTGTCTGCCTGTCTGTCTATCTATCTATCTATTATCTATCATCTATATATCTATCTATTTCTGTCTGTCTGCCTCATCTATCTATCTGTTTCTCTCTCTCTCTCTCTCTCTGCCTGTATGTTGTCTATCTCTCTCTCTATCTATCTATCTATCTATCTATCTATCTATTTATCATCTATCATACATCTATCTATGACATCAAGGCCTATCAATTCAATTATCCACTTTTGTCCACAAAATACAGATTTGTGAAAATAAGATTAGCCATTAAAAAATCACCTTAGACTTTTAAGGTTTACAAAATTTTAGTCATCAAATTAATATTATGATAGATGTAAAATGTTAATGTGTCTTCGTTCTGGTTTTTGAGAGGAACAACTTATGAAACAGAAGGAATTATTTCATGAATCACTCACATTTGTGTATTAATAATATGGATTGTTTCAATTATGTTTTCTTCAGTATATGCTATTAAGTTTCATTATTAATTCTTGTAATTTTTTATTCAATTTCATTCTGGGAAAATGCATTATTTTTAAGACTTTCTACATAATAAGTATATATGTATGCAACATAAAGAAAAAATGAAGTTGAAATTAAAATACATGTTTTGAAGTGCTTTTCCAAGACCTAGTAGCCAGAAAGAAGATATTTTCTATAAAAATTAAAATTTTGTCAATTCATGTTCATTGTGAAAGCATATGATTCTTACTCTTCTGTGGAATAAAAACCTAAAATATTCCCCATACTTTCATTTTTCTCTTATACTTAAGACTTTTTTTCTATATCAGTGAGTGGTCTATATTATAATACTGTCTCAAGTACAATTTTGATTACATTTATGCTGTCATAACAGTGGTGAATTTTTCTTAACTCTTTTATAAAGTATATTCTTACTTGAATACTATGCCCTTCTGTGTTGAATATGTAATAATCTCTCACAGAAGTTACACATACCTTCACAGCAATGATTAATTTTCTCAGTAGTTACTCTGTGTTAGTTTCTTAAATGTTATAAATTGTAGGTTTTACTACAAAAGTTATTGTGTGGAAAACTAATTAAATAGAATACAAATTTGATAGTTATATCAACCCCTCCTAGGTTCAGGAAGCATGAAAAGGGACAGATTCAGAATCCATGAACCTGATAATGTGGGCATTTGCAGCAATAAGACATGTGAACATGACATAGCCATTACACTCAAACTTACTGCAGATGTGGTTATATGGATAAGATTTGCACATCATTAAGCCCTTCATCATTTCAGTGTTGTTGAGGGATGGGTACATGATCTTTCCCTGAATCCAGAGACTACTGAAAGTTATTCGTGTTGGGTTAGGGAGATATCATTTTTCTTCAGTGGTGTATTCATTGATAATTTGTTCTAGATACAGAAAATAATCTCCCAACCATGTCCCTGCCCGAAACTCTAGTTAAACTTAGTGGGCTGTACACAAAAAGAAGATGTGAATGTTAGAGGAATATTTGATGGAAAGACAACTTTCAGTGAGAGAGTGAGGGGTGGTAGTGGCTAACTTGTGTGAAAATGACAAAATATTTGTTTTTTTATAAATGAATAAAATTGTAAGACAATTTAAAAAGAACTGAAAGGGGGAAAACATCAGACTTAAAATCCACTAACTGGCCATTTTCTAGAAATTGTAAACTTTTGAAGTGTATAGCAAAATAATTTCTGTAATATACAAATACTCATTTATTTTAAAATCCTACTATGAATATAGGTTCTAAATTCTCTACAACCTCATTAATCCTTATTTCTGAAAAGAGTTCATGAAGTATACAATACTGCTTTGTTGCAATGACTTTTTAGTTGGTCCATTCAATTGGAGTTGCCTTGTTGATAGCTGCCTAGTTAAAGAAACTGGGGAGGGTCTGACCATTATTAATCATGTCATCCCATCCCCTAACATGTTAGTTCACATGATGAAAAGAAGAAGCATTGAAGGATGCATACAGTAAAGACTTTTACTTACCTTCGGAATATTTCATATTATTTATGTTCTATTTGGGGTAATTATATCCATTTGGGTGTTCCTACAGCTGGTTTTCTTACTTCCCTTGTTTCCTCCCCTTCCCTCTAATTTTCTTTCCTCTTCTCTTCTGTTCCCTCCTTTCTTTTCTGTCTTTCCATCTCTTTTCCCTTACCTCTACCTATTCCTCTAACTCTGTCTCTGCAATCTAAATATGTATATATTTATGTCTATGTACAATATTTATTTTAAATTAATATGGTATCATAGAATATAGAAAATATCTATAATTCCATTTAAAAATGTGACAAGTAACATTACCAGGCAATTCACAAAATCCACTGATGATAAGACAAATTTAGCCTTATTATGAAATAAGTTAAAATTAAAGAAGCAAATATCTTTTCTTATTGTAAGAAATATATATTTATTTTAAAATCATGTTTTTCTTCTCTAAAATTCTGAGACTGGAACCCAAGAGCTCACATATTCTATGTTAGGCACCCTGTCACTGAGTTACACCCCCAACCCTGTGGTTAAACATAGACACCTTTTCCTTCTTTGTCCTCTTTGACTCACCTTTTACTAATGTACTCAAACCTCTTTATTTCATGCTCATGAAAATAATTATTCAGTTATCATATATTCTTGAACAATCTATTCAATGATTTCTTAATTTTCTATGCTCTGAAAAATTTTATGACATCTTTATCTTGGTAGGTTGCTATTAGTAATATTAAATAAAATTAGGATACCACAGAGGCTGCTCAGTGGTTAACAGCACATAGAGTTCTTCCAGAAGATCTTGATTCAATTCCTAGCACCATGTCAGGTAGCCTGCATATGATTATAACTCCAACACCAGAGGATCTGAAGACTTCTTCAGGCCTTGGTAGGCAGTGCACTCACATACATTTATTCACACAACATTATATACATATACACACAATTAAAAATAAAATATTGGAAATTTTATATAGCACTTAGTTTTAGGAAGTTCTGACTTTTTATTATTGCATCATTCATCATATTCTATGTCTAAATCTTTATCAGCACTAGAAAGATTATATCTTATATTTATTTATCTAGGTTTTTTTTTAACTGAATATATTTCTTAGTGTTAAGCACTATACTTTCAAATTCTAATGCAGTACCAGGCATTGGTCTGGCACAGTCTATGTAAATACATATGTCAACATGAAAACTAACAGTTTAAAAAGTGGTAGGCAGATATTAATAATGGTTAGGCAAGAAATCCTATAAAACATGTAAGAGGCCTAGACTATGGCAGATTAAATATGTCAGGTAAACATAATAAATTTATTAGTCTGCAGATAATAAAGTACAAAAATCAAGAATGCGCTGGGTGGTGGTGGCACACTCCTTTAATCCCAGCACCAAGGAGGCAGAGGCAAGCTGATCTCTGAGAGTTTGAGGCCAACCTGGGCTACAAGAGTGAGTTCCAGGAAATGTATAAAGCTACACAGAGAAACCCTGTCTCAGGAAACCAAACATATATAAATGTTGTATGCTCATATCATTGAGAATTCTTTAATGGAGCCAAGAACATCATAGATAGCAATTTTTTCCATTTGGTATTTTTACTTACTACACAGGGTATCTAAAAACAACTTTAGTCTTTAGAAGTATAAAACAGGTTCGGTATCCTTTATGCCAATGATCTTAGGATCATTAGTGTAACACAATTCAATTTTAATATACTAGCATTTTATATTAATTATGTATATAATGTAATATGTAGTGTCTTTGAAGTGTTATACATTGAATATGTGGTTCATAGGTAATAGTGCTGCTGGGTGGTGATAAATCTCAGATACTTTGTTTAGTAACATAAAGTAATTCACCCAGGAATTATCAACAGAACAATAGATGACATGATGAAGGAAAGATCAGAGAGTTTACTTCCCCACTTTTCTACTTTCAGGTTTTACTTAGGCAGTGATATTTATCTATCTCAAGATTATTTCCCTTGTTGGATGACCCTCTATTATTAATACCGGACATTAGATTTGATAGGAAATACATGCTTTCTATGGATTTTTAAGCAATATGTTGTTATAAGTGCCTCTGGATACGCAATTATTTCTTGATTATCTTTTATGTTTTTACATGTTAATTATTAACTTTATAAATATATAAAATATCAGGTTTCTTTATGGCATTTCTGGTTCATATCTATCTATCTATCTATCTATCTGTCTGTCTATCCATCTTTAAATCCAGATCATATACATGTAAATAAATATAAATAAATAGGCACTGAAGACAAAATAGAGGAAACAGATTCATCAGTCAAAGAAAATGTAAAAACCAACAAATTGTTAACACAAAATCATCCAAGAAATCTGAGATATAATGAAATGAACAAACCTAAGAATAATGGGGATAAAAGAAGGAGAATTCCAGATAAAAGGCAGAGAAAATATATTCAACAAAATCATAGAAAAGTTTCCCAACCTAAAGAAGGACATGACTATAAAGATACAAGAAGCTTACAGAATATGAAATAGACTGAACCAAAAAAAAAAAACTATACTCACTGCATAATAATTAAAACATAAAAATACAGAATAAAGAAAAAATATTAAGAGACACAAAGGGAAAATGCCAAGTAACATACAAAGGCAGTCTTATTAGAATTATACCTGACTTCTCAATTGAGAATCTGAAAGCCAGAATGTCCTGAATATTCATTTTGCAGACACTAAGAAACCACAAACACAAGCCTAGAATACTATGCCCAGCAAAACTTTCAATCACTATAGACAGAGAAAACAAGATATTTCATGACAAACCAGATTTAAATAATACCTAGTCACAAATAGAGCCCTACAGAAAGTATTAGAAGGAAAACTCTAACCCAAGAAAGTTAACAGCACCCATGAAAACACAGGCAATAGTTAATCTCACACCAGCAAATCACAAAGAGTGGAAACACATTATCATCACCATCAAGAAAACCCAAAATTAACAGTAATTAACAATCACTGGTCATTAATATCTCTTAATATCAATGACTCAATTTGCCTATAAAAAGACACAGGCTAACAGAATGTGTATGAAAACAGGATCCATGCTTTTGCTGCATACAAGAAACACCCCTCAACCTTAAAAACAGAAATAACCTCAGAGTAAAGAATTGGAAAAAGATTTTCCAATGAAATAAACCTAAGAAACAAGCTGGTCTAACTGTCCTAAATATCTAACAAAATAGACATCAAACTAAAATTAATAAAAAAAGGAAAAAGAACATTTCATATTCATCATAGGAAAGAAAAATCAATCAAGACAAAGTCTCAATTATGAACAATTATGCCACAAATACAAGGGTACACCTATTTGTAAAAGAAATATCAATAAAGCTTAAATAATACATCAAACCCCACACACTAACAGTGGGAGACTTCAACACCTCAATTTAACCAATGGACAGTTCAGCCAGACAGAAACTTAACTGAGAAATAAGGGAATTAACAGATGTTATGACTCAAATGGGCTTAACAAATTTCTAAAGAATATTTCAGCCTAACACAAAAGAATATACCTTCTCAGCACCTCATGGAACCTTCTCTAAAATTGGCTATATACTCGGTCATGAAGCAAATCTCAATACACACACACACATATAAACACACACACACACACAGGGAAAAACTCCCTGTATCTTACTCAATCATCATAACTTAATGTTATAATTCAACAACACAAATTACAGAAAGCACACAAACCCATGGAAACTAAACAATGCTCAACTGAATCATCACTGGGTGAAGGAAGAAATAAAGAAAGAAATTAAATACTTCCTAGAATTGAATGAAAATGAATGCACAACATACCCAAACTTATGGGAAACACTAAAAGAAGTAATAAGAGGAAAGTTCATAGCAATAACTACCTACATAAAGAAGTTGGAGATATCTCACACTAGTGACTAAACAGCACATCTGAAAGCTGTAGAAAAAAGCAAACTCATCCATGAGGAGTAGATGACAGGAAATAATCAAACTGAAGGCTGAAATCAATAAAATAGAAACAAAGAGAACTATACAAAAATCAATGAAACAAAGAGTTAGTTCTTTGAGAAAATCAACAAGATAGACAAATTATTATCCAAACTAACCACAAGGCAGAAAGACAATATCCAACATAACAAAATCCAAAATGAAAAGGGGGATATAACAACACACAACAAGGAAATCCAGAGAATCATCAGGTCATACATCAAAAACCTGTACTCCACAAAATTTGAAAATCTAAAAGAAACTGACAATTTTCTGGATAGCTACCACATACAAAAATTAAATCAAGACCAGATAAACAGTTTAGAAAGACTTGATAACCCTTAAGAAAATAGAAACACTCACTAAAAGTCTCTCAACCAAAAATGTCTAGGACCTGCTAGATGGTTTCAGTGAAATTCTACCAGAATTTCAAAGACAAGCTAATACCAATATTTCTCAAATTGTTCCACACAGTAGAAACAGAAGGAACACAGCCAAACTATTTTAATGAGGCTAAACTTACCCTGATTCCCAACCCCCACACCTGACAGAGGGCTGGTCTCCAAAATATACAAAGAACTAAACAAAAAAATACTAGATATCAAAATACCAAATACTCCAAAAATGGGGTAGATCTAAACAGAGAATTGTAGAAGAATTTCTAAACAGTCTTATTAAATACCAAACTCAGAGCCAAAAATTGCAGTTAAAGCCTGAGAGAGATCAGAGAAATAGGAATACCCACAGCTAACCTTACTTCACCAACTCCACAACATACAAAAGCATGATTCTTCCTGTCTACCCATGCCTATATACCTTGCTGTTCTGCCATCTAATTTGCTTTCTGTCCAGCTACATCAGTTTCTCTTCCTGCCCAGCTGTCACTTACAGTCTGACTGTACAGGCCTCCAGTCCTCCATGGTTAACTAGTGTTGGAATTTAAGGCATGTGTAATCAAGCCTGGGCTCTGTTCCCAGTGTGGCCTTAAACTCACACAGATCCACACAGATCCCTGCCTCCAGAGTGATAGGATAAAAGGCGTGTCCTAACATTGCATACCTTTTGTGTTTATTTTTAATGGCTGACTTTTGCCTCTGAACTCCAGGCAAGCTTCATTTATTAGAACACAAAAATCATTAGAACATAAAATATCACCACATCTCCCCTTTTTTGTCTAATAAAAAATAAAAAAGTTATAACTAATATAAGAAAACTATATACAATAAGTATAATAACTATGCAAAATATATACAAGCAATAAATATATAAACAATGTTTAATCCATTTGCATTTGACAAATTCAGATAAAATGTTCCATTATCTATCCTATTTTGGTGAGTCCAAAATGTACCTAAATTCACTTTCTATCCTAACATATTGCCAACAGAAAATTACCTTATACTGTCTGTCAATCTTACACACTTAATGCTACAAGCCACCAAAATATACAAAGTAGGATTTCAGCTGATTATGACAAAGCTAATACCTGGAAGAAGCCAAGGACCTTCCAGAGGTCAAGCTGAGGCTCAAGGAGCCTTGGTGATATTTGGCTTTTGATTATCAGCCATTTCCTGCTTTGAGTTTGTTATGTGGTATTGTAGCTTTTTCCTCATTTATTGGGCACCACTTCCCCTCTACTAAAATAATATTTAGATAACCTGCACTGACAGGTATGCATATCCAGAACCTCAATTCAAGCCTCCCTGTAATTATCTTCATTGGCTGCATCCGGCCAGGTCCATCCCCAGACAGAAAAAAAAAGTACATTATCAGAGATACCTCTGTATTTTCTAAGAACAGATGTAAGAATCCAGACTACCTGTTTGATAAGGCCTGGTGGATGTGCCAATTAAGCTTAAGTTCCTCTTTACCAAATCTTACCTCTAGTTCAAGATCTCCTTTCAGCTATCACCAGTGGCATCTAGCTGTACACAGGTTGCCTTCAGAAAAATGGCAGATAGCTTGAACAGATAGGAGCCACAGGAAAAAAGAAGGCAGTTTTATTTTCTCCCATTGACCTAGCAACTTACAGATTTTTAATATTTTCTACCAGTCATGTTTAAGAATTTAGTTGAGCATATAAGATCCCTCTTCTTAGATATTACCCAAATTTAGGCTTTACTTAATTCATTAGTCACTTTCCTATTGGGTTGGAAGTGATAATCAACAATTACTGCCTCTCTATAAGATTCTTATCAAGCCTCCATTTGACCCTGGAAGCCTGGTGGCCACTGCCTGTGGAAACTCTTACCCTCCTTTTTGACCACACAAGAATTCAAGCCTGGTGACCTTGCTCAACCAGGGGACTGCTATTGCTTGGGTTTGTAATTGGATTCTGGAGAGACTCAAGAGGACAAAGAGACAGAGAATGAGGAGGGACAAGGAGGATTTTGTCCAGAGAGAATGTGTGGATGAGACAGAAGATGAGGAAGAGTCAGATGGCAAAGTACCAGTTCAGTAAGAATGAGATGAAAAGGACCTAGAAGTGGCAGATTTAAGATAAGAGAATTAGGATAGAACTTAGAGGGAGCAGTAAAAAAATATAAAAATAAACAGAGATAAATTAGGCAAGAATGGAGCTAAGCATGAGAACAAACTGGAAGCTTGTAGAGAGAGAACTCACACAGAATAGTAATGTAAATGGATTAAGGAGTTTTGTGTACATATATTCATTTCTTTTCATCAAACATTGATTATCAGCTGGTTGTAGATTCTTTCCAGACCCTGGTAGGGGACTATCAATGGGCTGGATCCCCATAGTCCTTGTTAATTTATTAGCTTTTAGTGAGTTTTTTTTTTTTCTAAATTTCTTAACAAGGAAAACTGTAACTACAACTATCTTCAGCTCCCTCAGAGACCTGGGAAGGAAATATTACCTAGTAAAACAGGAAGTGCAAACAAGTGACTTCCAAAAAAATGTGAGTTATGGCAGAAACAGCCAGCTTTTTGGACAGTCACCCAAAGTTTCTCTGCAACATTGGGGCATCATCTTTGGCCTACAGGCTTAGCATATCTGACAGAATCATTTTGTGAATCTGAATGTATGCAAGGCCTACAGCTCAACCCAAAATTCAGTGTGAGTATTCCATATACCTGATAAACATGAAATTCTAGAGTGTCATGTCATGATTCAGGATTTTAAATTTTGGAAATTGCTGGTGCTTTTGGAATTTGGCTTCCCATTTTTCTTGGCTTTTGGGTGGATTTGTTTCAGCATTCCATTATTCTTGGCTTGTTGGTGGTTTCATCTCCTTTATTAAATGCCACTCTACCACTGAGAGGCTAGACTTTGTCAGACTAGTTACTCCTCTAATAATAACTGCTCCATCTACTGTTCCACTGCACACTAGGTGCCATCAGTTATTTGCCAGCTGAGCTGACTTTGAAGGAAGGGGCACTGTACCTTTTCTGGATTGCAAAGCCACTACAGTGATGGAGTCATATTGCTCTAGCCTCAGAGGCCATCTGTTGCCAAAGCTTCAACCACATATGTCTCAGCAAGGATTGTTAGTCTTTTGTTTTTTGTCCTGCTTGTCCATTTTGGATAGCATAATATCAGCAGTTGATGCAAGGGCACTTTCTTGCCCAGTGGCTAACTTTTACCACAGTGAAACTAACTTCTTGTAGAGGTTCTTCAATGCCCATATATTCTCTAAAGTAGATTGGTGCTGCTGGGCACAGACATGTCTCAGAGACATAGAAAATTTAAAAAAAAAACTATGTTATTAAAATATTTTAAATGTCATATTCTGAAGATCTCTGAAGGGTTTGGAGGTGACCTGTCTATTTAAAATATTAAAACATTAGACCTTAAAAACAGGCCTAATGTGACTACAAGTTCAATTATAATGAAAAACTACTGACTTTCATTTCTTTTCATCCTAAAATTTGATAATAATAACTTTCAAGGACTAGAGAACTGCATTACATTGTTAAATGAACTGTATAAGTACAATACCTTGAACAAGATTAGAAATTTTGTACAGCATTTTCTAACAAAGTTAATCTCAAACTGGTATCATTTATATATATATATATATATATATATATATATATATATATATATATATATAAAATTTGTATACAATATACAAGAATCCAATCCAATGTGAAGTATTTAAAACTAATAGTTGCTTTCTAAAAGTAGATTCAATAATCTAACTTTTTATCTTGTTTTATCATAATTATATAAATCAATCTCAATACTGTAGCAATATAAGTAATTTGTATATAACATATAAAATTTCAATACAATGTAAAATATTTAAAACCAATAATTGCCTTTTAAAAGTTGATTCTATAATCTATTTATCTATATCATATATTTTTTCTTTTTAGAGTAGAGTCAATAATCTACCCTTTATTCTATCATTTCTATTTCTTTTTCTCAGTAGATTCAATAATCTACCTTTTATTTATTTTGTCATTTTTCTTTGTCTTTTTTTTTCAAAGAAGAACCTTAAATCTAATCTCCTTTGTTCAGTCTTTTTCTGGATGATTAAGAATAACAACTTGTAACCAACCCAACCCAACTCTTGGGAATATGGGCATCATGTTTTTAAAATAGCATTCTGCTGTTTGGGGGTGAAGGCATCTTTAGGGGACCCTGAAAAGAAAAATTTTGGTTTATTGTAAAGTCTGGGAGTGGTAGTTATATTTTTTATTGTCCAATCTCTGCATAATGTGAAAGTGCAGGGTCTATCTCAAGTCCTTTTTTTATTAGTCTGTGAGTCTGGATCATCTTGGCTAGCCATCTTGAAATTGTCCTGAGCAGTTTGTAGTCCAAAGCTGTTCTTTGGATGATATTTGTCAGCTTACTGGTATTATTATTTTATATGCGGAGTCATCGGTGTGGGGCACCATCATTTTTGGAGACTCCAATTTTGCTGTTAGTCATAGTTCTCTGGAGAAAACAGAATCAAACACGAAAACCTGTACTCCAGCTAAATGAAGCCTTTTTTCTAGAATTAGTTAGTACTCAATATGACAATTCGTATCATAAGAAAATGTTTAAAATATATATGCTCATCTTATACATTTTGGTATAAAATTCATGCCTTAAGAAAGTTTAAATAATTAAAATAAAATGAAAGAATTGAGATTACTGACAATAGAATTAGACCTTTAATTTTGGTTTTCTTCTGACCCATATCAGATGGCACTTCTGACATGATAAAGAGATTTTGTATTTTCCTATTACCAAACATGTTTAGAGAAGAAGAGAGTCTTTCTGCGACTCCAAAGCCAGCTCTAATTTTTAATAGAACTGGGAATACATAAAGGTCATTTGTGTTAGATGTCTGTAGAGAAGAGAAGAAACAAACATTTAAGACAACTTATAAAATTTTATATGTGATATACCAGTAGGCCATTTTTTTTCTTTTTCTTGGGATATTTTTTTTTTCTGAATGATTTGTCCTTTTTCTTTAGGTGTCTCATTCGTCCAGTGTTCCTCAGATTCCTTAGCCTTCATTCTCCTGAAAGACCAAAACAAAAATTCTTCCCCAAGCCTAACTTTGGGGAGGTTCCCTTTTGGCAAGTTATATCTGATTAAATAAAAAGCATTAGTTAGTGGTATAAATTAGTTTTAGTTTGTATGGTCATGCTGGATGATGAACTTTTACCTCTTCTAATAAAGAGGTTTCTCTAGTTCAAATCAAACTTTTATCAATTTTGATGGCATCCACAGCTTATCTTCTATAGAAACAAAAGCAAAACCTCATCCCCAACTTAACACATACCCTGGTTTCCATTCTGAGGACAGCACATGCTTAAAATGTATATGCTATTTAATTCTATAGTTTTTTTCTATTATCCAATGTTTCTCTGTAGCAGTTATTCCTTTATCATTAGCACTGAGAAAATTCAAAGTTAATAGAGCATTATGTAATTTATTTCTGGGGGGGTGTTACCCCTTTCTGTTTATTTAGCATAACCTTTAGAGTTCAATTAGATCTTTCTATAACTGCTTGGCCTGTAGGATTATGTTGTATACCTGTAATATGCTTTATATTGGAATAAACAAAAAAAACTTTCATTTTAACAGAGACATATGCTGGAGCATTGTCAGTTTTAATTTGTGCAAGTATACCCACAAAGGTCATAACTTCTAGCAAATGAGTTCTAAGGTCTGTTACCATTCTCCATTTACCAGATTTCTTTTTAATGTTGACCTCCTGAAGAGGCCAAGTTGGATGCTGAAATTCTGGTGTAATTATGGTTATCTCAGCACTGGGTCTACCAGCCCACACTGCTGTGGATATTGCTCTGTATAAATAAAATGCTCTTTGGCCAGTGGCCAGGCAGGAAGTATATGTGGGACAAGAAAGAAGAGAATTCTGGGAGGTGGAAGGCTGGGGTGGAGAGATGCTTCTAGCCACCACCATGAAAAGGAGGATGTAAAGTAATGGTAAGCCATGAGCCATGTGGCAAAGTACAGATTAATAGAAATGGGTAAATTTAAGATAGAAAAAGTAGATAACAAGAAGCCTGCCATGGCCATACAGTTTCTAAACAATATAAGTTTCTGTGTGTTTACTTGGTTGGTTCTGAGCATCTATGGGCCTGGCAGGTGAGAGAGATTTGTCCTGAGTGTGGGTCAGGTAGGAAAACTGTAACTACAAATGGCGCCCAATGTGGGGCAAGAGTTTCCACCTAAAACCTGACAAAAAAGATTCTAAAGCAGAGTTAAAAACAGCTTCCTAGTTGTTTCTTTCAAGTTATCTTCAGCCTGCTGGTTTGAGATACTATGGCAGGTTCCTGTCATGTGTGTCTGACCTACAGTGTGGAAGGAATGAGGAGTCCATAAACAGCACTTTACTCTGCTGTGTGGTGGATTTAGCCTTTGCAAGTTAAAAAAAAAAAAAAAAAGGTTTCAGGGCTATGCATTGCTTTGATAAAACTGCTTCTGATAGTTGATGGTACACATAGCTCCAGAACCAGAGCTGGTAGTAAACTGTACCACCACCACTTTGGGCAGCTGAGGTGGGTGGAGCCAGCAGCCACAGTGGCATTTCAGTCTTACAAAGATGGATATTACACAGAGAATCTGGTTTGTGTTATCTTTGGAATTTTTAACTACAAAAAAAAAGATTTAATTGTAAAAACTGTTGAGTTAAATAAATATGTAAATTTTAAAGGTACCTTAAATTCAAAATTTGGATATAAGGATATGTTGCTTTGGAAAAGACTCTCTGCTTTTGTTTCCACAAAAAGCCAGAGGCTATGGATTTGTTTCAGATTAAGACACATCAGGTTTGATCAGCCAAGACTACCTGAAAGGTCTCTGATGACACTATGGCCCAGATGATTCAACATCCACAGTTTTTTCAAGGCAACTGGCTCAGAAGTTTAACCTCATGGACTACTTCATAATCCTAAAATTTTCTTTGTGTCCCTATAAGATACGGTGCCCCCCTCCAGCAAGAAGTAGTAAGAGAAACTATGCCCATTTTCCCAAAATTATCAAGCTGGCTTTGGAGATGGAATTGACTCACCCATTCTCTAAACCCAGACATATTGCTAAAAAAAAGTTTAAGAGATTTTTGTGTCCCAAATCAAAAGAGCCCTCTGGTGTGGGACAAAAAAACCAAAAAAACAAAACAATATTTTTATTTAAATCAGGTTGATTATAAATGCAATCTCTTTCTAAAGAAGAAAATGGGATATGATATTGATATAATAGGATGAAAAGGTAGATTAACGAACTTCTAAACAGCAACAACTTGTTTAAAATGTTTTACATTGGTATAGATTTTATTCTATTGATACAAACTTAAAGTTAATTTTGTTATACTGTGTGTGTATTTCTATTGTGTTTAAGGTATTATGTTTGTATAGCTCATTTTAAATTATAATGGAAAATTAAGAATAGACTAATAATTAGTCATCTATGATAATCATACTTATAGCCATGTTAGTTAAGTCTTCTAGGTATACATAGAGATATTTCAGATAGATAGGTAATCTTCAAATACTTCAAAGACCTATAGAATATGGCATTTGAAATATTTTTAAAATTTAGACTTTCTGGACACTGAGACATGTCTGCTCCTGGCAGCACCAGATTTACTTCAGAGAAGAGGATGGGCATTGAAGACACTTTATGTGGAGTTTATCTTCCCCTTGGCAAAAATAGCCATTTGGGCAAGAAACTGCTCTTGCTTAGACGGCTTGATCAACTGGACATGCAGGACCCATAGAAAGGTGACCACTGAACTTTGACAAAATAGTCTTTCAGGATCCTGCTTCACAGAGGAAACTGCCAGACATTCTACAGGACACTGAAAAAAGTGACCAAGAAACTCTAGACCTGTGGGCTGAAGACAAATGCCCCAACTTTACAAAGGAAAATTAGGTGACTGTCCAGGCTACCAGCAGTCTCTGTCTTGCCTACAAGACTACTGAAAGTTCCTTGCATTCTTCTCCCAGTTATCAGGTAATATTATATCCTTCTGAGGTCTTTGATATGGTTGAAGGCTATATAGTTATAGTTTCCTCAATTATGATAAAAGATAAGTTAGATATAAAACCTTAGTCTCACAAATATAAGATAGATTGGCTATCTTCTTTAATATTATAATTGTAATTCTTGCTTGATAATTATTTTGTTATATGTAATTTTACTATGTAAAAATTAAAACCTTCCTTTTAAAAAAAATGAAAAGGGGAAGTGCTATGTATATCACTCTGTATAAATAAAATGCTCTTTGGCCAGTGGCCATGCAGGAAGTATAGGTGGGACATGAAAGAAGAGAATTCTGGGAGGTGGAATGCTGGGGTGGAGAGATACTGCTAGCCACCACCATGAGGAGGATGTAAGCTATGTGCCCCATGGCAAAGTATAGATTAATAGAAATGGGTTAATTTAAGATAGAAGAAGTAGATAACAAGAAGCCTGCCTCAGCCATACAGTTTTTAAACTATGTAAGTTTCTGTGTGTTTACTTGGTTGGTCCAGAGCATCTATGGGCCTGGCAGGTGAGAGAGATTTGTCCTGACTGTGGGCCAGTTAGGAAAACTCTAACTACACCAGAAATTTATTTTTATTGTTAATTTGGGTCTTTGTTCATTCATGGAAGTGTGCCAAAAATTTTTCTTTATGTTTTCTCTTGATTTTTCTGCTCTCTGTTTCATCATCCCGAGCAGCCTAATTTATTCCAATAGGCATATGGTTATTTAATTGGTCTGAGTAGGTGTTTCCTCTATGACTGCAGGAAAGGTCTGAACTGGATTCATTTTTGGAGCCTGCTTGAGGACTCTCTGGGAGTTTCCTGAAGACCAAGGCAAAGTATTACCTTGCTTGTCCCTTGTTGATCTAAATTCCTTGGTCCTGTGTTTTCCCTTACCACAACTTCTGCATACTCCAGAAGGAAGGGACATTCTGTTGCCATTGTTATTTGAAGAAACATTGTTTCTAGGAATGCCCTGCCATATTTACAGTCCCTCTTCTAATGTCCTTGCTTTCTACATCCAAAACATCTGACATTCCTCAAACCTCTTTAAATTGCCTCTCCTATCCACATATCATCATGGACAGGAGCCTCAACATTAAACTTGTCTCTAATCAAATATTCCCAGGGAGCAGATCTTGTGTTTAATGGCCTGATTATTCTCTTGCATGCTTCATTTGAATTCTTAAAAGCCAAAGATTTCATTATTATCTGGCTAGCTTCTGAATTTGGGACCATTCTCTTTACTGTTGAAGTAAGTCTTTGTAAGAAATCCGTGAAAGTTTCTTTTGGGCCGCATATAACCTTTGTAAATGACTCAGTTTTCTTTCCTGGTACCTCAACTCTGTCCCATGCATTCAAGGCTGTCATTTGACATAGAATTAGGATTTGATATCATTTAAATATCGTGGGTTTTTTTTTTTGTTTGTTTGTTTTTGGTTTTTCGAGACTGGGTTTCTCTGTGTAGCTTTGCACCTTTCCCTGGAACTCACTTGGTAGTCCAGACTATCCTCGAACTCACAGTCATCCACCTGGCTCTGCCTCCCCAGTGCTGGGATTAAAGGCATGTGCCACCACCGCCAAGCCTTTGTGTTTTTATTGCAGCATATTGGCCTTCTCCAAAAAGCTGATCCTGGAAGATTTATATACCTTTACCCCTCCATTGTTTTTCAATGTTTTTAGCTTCCCCTTAGAACCACACATGCCACTGTAGTTGTGCTTTGAGTTCCAGAACAGCATGTATCAGTTCTCACCAATCTTGTGGTATGATCCTATTATAAGTTGACCAGGAGATTAACATTTGCTTTAAATATGTGGAATGCATGCCATAAGATACTGTTGCCTCCTTAAACCTTTGTAAATCTAACATGTCAACTGGATTCCAAATATTTTGTGCATTCACTTGACCAGGTAGCTGCTGTATGGTTACCAGATAAGTTAAGGGTGATTGGGTGAAAATAGGCTTTCTTTCTGAAATCTTATAATCCAATCCTGAAACAATTTCACTGTTAATTTCTTCTGTGTGAATCTGAATTTGTCTATAATTCATATTAATAGGTTTAACATATTTTTCTGAAGTTTTCATCCTGGCACTTAAATTGACTATCTTTTTAAATAGTAAACTAAGGATAAGAAAATTAATAGTGTGCATAATTCCATCAAAATTAATTTTCCTATGTAGTTGTTCCATTTTCAGACTGCCTAAAATGTTATCAAACACACACCAAATTTGTTCCAATGTACACATAAAACCCATTTCTTTTTAATGTGGAAAAATTTTCTCTTTTAAGTATTATTTTCCTTTAAAATATCTGAAATATCTGATCTCTTAATTGACTTACCAAGTATATGTAGAAGAGTAGAAATCTGAGGGAACTTCAAAACAGCTACCTAGTGTCTGAGATGTGAATCCAGACAGAGAGAGAGAGAGAGAGAGAGAGAGAGAGAGAGAGAGAGCAAGGAAGCAAGAAATCAGTCACAAGTTCTGGCTAAAAGTTTAAATTCAGCCACATTTTCCCACTTGAGCTGAGTCAAGCCTGGGCTCTGGCTTCCTTAAGCTCTGACCACAAGCATTGGGTTTTCAGCCAGAAGCAGCATACATGCAATTAACAGTAGCTCCAGCAGGCCTGAGTTGTTCCTAGCACCAGCTTTAAGCAAATAGCTCTAGCTGTGGGTAACCACTTGTAGCTATGGTTGGTTGGGCCTGGTGCCTAGGCCAAGCTAAGCCTGAGCTAGGTGGCTAGGCCCACCCAGGCAGGAAACCGGACCCTCTGCCAAGTCAAGTAAAAGGGTTTTTAATGAATTCTTGTGACGTGGGCACCAAATGCAGATGAACAGTCTTATTAAATAAGAAACACATAGCCAATTGCAGAGTTAAAAGCCCAAGAGGTCAGAGAAGTAGCTGAGAGCTGAGACTTAAAACCGCCGTTCTTACCCTTAGCTGTCACTGTCGTCCTTCCCCTCAGAAAGTGGCCTACTTCATGTGTGTCTGTCCTTTTTATTGACTTTCTATTTTGCCTTCTCATTGGTTGTAAACCCAATCATATGACCTCCTCATCACTGCCTGTCTATACAGACTTTCAGATCTTCTATGGTTGGTATTGAGATTAAAGGTGTGTGTCTCCATGCTGGCTATATCCTTGAACACACAGAGATCCACCTAGCTCTGCCTCCCAAGTGCTGGAATTAAAGACATGTGCCAATACTGCTCAGGTTCTGCTATGGCTTGCTATAGAACTCTTGGGCATATACCCAAGGAATTCTCAATCATACCACAAGGGCATTTGCTCAGCTATGTTCTTATCAGCATTGTTTGTAATAGCTGTTTCCAGGTTCTGGCTATTACAAATAGTGCTCTTATGAACATAGTTGAGCATATATCCTTGTGGTATGATTGAGGACTCCTTGGGTATATGCCCAAGAGTGGGATAGCTGGGTATTGAGGAAGATTTATTCCCAACTGCCATACTGATATCCAAAGTGGCTGTACAAATTTGCATTTCAACCAACAGTGTAAGAGTTTTCTTGCTCCACTTCCTCTCCAACATAAACTGTCTTCTGTGTTTCTGATGTTAACCATTCTGACAGGTGTAAGATGGTATCTCACAGTTGTTTTGATTTGCATTCCCATGATGACTAAGGATTTTGAGCAATTCCTTAAATGTCTTTCAGCCATGTGAGAATCTTCTGTTGAGAATTCTCTGTTTATCTCTATAGCCCATTTGTTAAAATTGGACTGTTAGGTATTTTGATGTATAGTTTCTTGAGTTCTTTAGATATTCTGAATATCAGCCCTCTGTCAGATATAATGTTGGGGAAGATATTTTCCCATTCTGTAGGCTGTTGTTTTGTATTTTTGACCATGTCCTTTGCCCTACAAAAGCTTCTCGATTTCAGGAGGTCCCATTTATTAATTGTTGCTCTCAGTGTCTGTGATATTGGAGCTATATTTAGGAAGTAATCTCCAGTGCCAATGTGTTCAAGACTGCTTCCCAATTTCTCTTCTATCAGGTTCATTGTAACTGGATTTATGTTGAGGTCTTTGTTCGACTTGGACTTAAGTTTTATGCATGGTGACAGATATGGATCTATTTGCATTCTTCTACATGTTGACATCCAGTTATGCCAGCACCATTTATTGAATGCTTTCTTTTTTTCATTGTACAGTTTGGGCTTCACTGTCAAAAATTAGGTGTTCATACCTGTGCAGATTAATGTCAGAGTCTTCAAGTCTATTCTGTTGGTCCACATGTTGTTTTTTATACCAGTACCAAGCTCGCATAAGGTCTTTATTATTGTAGCTCTATGGTAGAGCTTTAAGTCAGGAATTGTGATGCCTCCACAGGTTGCTTCATTGTACATGAATCTTTTAGCTATCCTGGGTTTTTTTTTTTTTCCATATGAAGTTGAGTACTGTTCTTTCCATATCTGTGAAGAATTGTGTTGGGATTTTGATGGGGATTGCACTGAATCTGTAGATTGCTTTTGGTAAGATTGGCATTTTTTTCTATGTTAATCCTACTTATCCATGGGCACGGGAAATCTTTCAATTTTCTGATATCTTCTTCTATTTCTGTCTTCAGAGACTTAAAGTTCTTGTCATACAGGTCCCTCACTTGCTTATTAGAGTTACCCCAAGGTATTTTATATTACTTGTGGGTATTGAAAAGGGTGTTGTTTCTCTGATTTCTTTCTCAGCCTGTATATCATTTGTTTATAGGAGGGCTACTGATTTTTTTTTTTTGTTGTTGTTGTTGTTGTTGTTGTTGTTAATCTTGTATCCTGCCACATTACTCAAGGAGTTTATCAGCTGTAGGAGTTCCCTGGTAGAATTTTTGGGGTCACTTATGTACACTATCACATCATCTACAAAGAGTGAAAGTTTGAATTATTCCTTTCCAATTTCTATCCCTTTGATCTCTGTTTTTTGTCATATTGCTCTAGCTAGAATTTCAAGTACTATATTGAATAAATATGGGGAGAGTGAGAAGCCTTGTCTTCTTCCCAATTTTAGTGGAATCTCTTTGATTTAGTCTCCATTTAATTTGATGTTGGCTGTTGGCTTGCTGTAAATTGCCTTTATTATGTCAGGTATGTTCCTTGTATTCCTGATCTCTCTAGAACCTTTATCATGAAGGGGTATTGGAATTGGAATTTGTAAAAGCTTCTTTGGCATCCAATGAGATGATCATGTGGGCTTTTTTATTTCTTTTGTTTTATTTCAGTTTGTTTGTATAGTGTATTAGATTGACAGATTTTCATATATTGAACCATCCTTGCACCCCTGTGATGAAGCCTACTTGACCATAGTGGAAAAATTTTTGATGTGTTCTTGGAATTGGTTTGTCAATATTTTATTGAGTATTTTTGCATCAATGTTCATGAGGGAGATTGGGTCTGTAATTCTCTTTCTTTGTTGTAACATTGTATGGTTTGGGTATCAGGGTAACTGTAACCTCATAAAAAGAATTTGGTAATTTCCATCTGTTGCTATTGTATGGAACAATTTGAAGAGTATTGGAAATAGCTCTTCTTTGAAATTCTGGTAGAATTCTACACTGGAGCCAACTGGTCCTGGACATTTTTGGTGGGGAGATTTTAATGACTGTTTCTATTTCCTTATGGATTATTGGCCCATTGAAATATTTTATCTGGTCTTGATTTAACTTTGGTATGTGGTACCTATCCAGAAAATTTTCAGTTTCTTTCAGATTTTCAAATTTTGTGGAGTACAGGTTCTTGAAGTATGACCTCATGATTCTCTGGATTTCATCATTTTCTGTTGTTATGTCTCCATTTTCTTTCTGATTTTGTTGATTTTGATGTTCTCTCTCTGCTTTTTGGTTAATTTGGATAATGGCTTGTCTATCTTGTTGATTTTCTCAAACAACGAATGCTTTGTTTTATTGACTCTTTGTGTTGTTCTCTTTCATTGTTTCAATTTGATTATTTCCTGGCAACAATTCCTCCTGGGGAAGTTTGCTTCTTTTTGTTCTAGAGATTTTGGGTGTGTTATTAAATCACTAGTGAGAGATTTCTCCATCTTCCTTATGTGGGCATGTAGTGCTTTGAATTTCCCTCTTAGCTCTGCTTTCATAGTGTCCCATAAGTTTTGGTATGTTGTACTTTCATTTTCATTGAATTCTAGGAAATCTTTCATTTCTTTCTTATTTCTTCCTTGACCCATTGGTGATTAATTTGGGCCTTATTCAGTTTCCATGAGACTAAGTTTTCTGTAAATTTTGTTGTTGCTGAAATCTAACTTTAAACCATGGTGGTCTGATGAAAAACAGGAGGTTATTCCAACTTTTGTGTATCTGTTGAGATTTGCTTTGTGACCCAGCATGCGGTCAATTTTAGAGAAGGTTCCATGGGGTGCTGAGAAGCTATATTCTTCTTTAAAGGTGGGATGGTCTGTAGATATCTATTAAGTCCATTTGATTCCTAACTAGTCCTATCTTCTTTTAGGTACCTTATATCTATGTTAAGTTTCAGTCTGGCGGATCTATCCAGTCATAAGATGTTGAGATCTCTCATTACTAGTGTGTGGGTTTTGATGTATGATTTAAGCTTTAATAATGTTTATTTTACAAATGTGGGTACCCTTGTATTAGGGGCATCAATTTTCATAATTGAAACTTCATCTTGGTGAATTTTCCCTGTGATAAGTATGTAATGTCTTTCCCAGTCTCTTTCGCCTGATTTTAGTTTGAAGGCTATTTTATTAGATAATAGGATAGCTACACCAGCTTGCTTCTTAAATCCATTTGACTAGAAAGTTTTTTCTCAGTATTTTACTCTGAGGCAGTGTGTGTCTTTAAAGTGGAGGTGTGTTTCTTGTATGTAGTAGAAGAATGGATCCTGTTTTTGTATCCATTTGGTCACCCTATGTCTTTTAATAGGATAATTAAGACCATTGATATTAATGGATATTAATGACCAGTAATTGTTAATTCATATCATTTTTTGTTTGTAGTGTTGTGTGTTTCTCTTGTTTGCTATTTGTTGGTGTGGGATTAACTATTGTCTGTATTCATGGTTGTATCTAACTTCATTTGGCTTCATTTTTCCTTCTAGTTCTTTCTGTAAGGCTGGATTTATGGATAGGTATTGTTTAAATCTGGTTTTATCATGGAATATTTTGTTTATTCCATCTATGGTGATTGAGAATTCTGCTTGATATAATAGTCTGGGTTGGCATCCATGGTCTCTTAGTGTCTGCAGAAAATCTGTCTAGGATCTCTGGCTTTCAGAGTCTCCATTGGGAAATCAGGCATTATTCTTATGGGTTTGCCTTTTTATGTTACTTGGCCTTTTTCCTTTGTAGCTCTAATATTATTCTTTATTCTGTACCTTTAATGGTTTGATTATTATGTGGTGAGGGGCCCTTTTTTTTAACTTGTCTATTTGGTGTTCTGTAAGCTTCCTATACTTTCATAGGCATTTCCTTCTTTAAGTTGGACAGTTTATGTCTATGCTTTTGTTGAATATATTTCCAGTGCCTTTGAGTTTGTATTCTTCTCCTCCCTCTATCCCTATTATTAATAGGTTTGGTCTTTTCATTGTGTCCCAAATTTCTGAACATTTGGTATTTTGACTTTTTTGTTTTAGTGTTTTCTTTGACTGATGAATCTATTTTCTCTATCATATCTTCAATGCAAGAGAATCTCTCTTCCATCTCTTGCATTCTATTAGATATGTTTTCATCTGTAGTTCCTATACATTTCCTCAGATTGTCCATTTCCAGTTTTTGCCTTCTTTATTGCCTGTATTTTAGTTTTCAAATCCTGGACTGTTTCATTCACCTGCTTAATTTTTTTTATTGGCTTTCTTTAAGGCATTTATTGATTTCTTCCAATTATTTTTTTAAATTTTTTCTTGTCTTTTCTTTGATTTCTTTAAGGTTAGTTTTCATTTCCTCTTTAAAAGCCTGTATCATCTTCTTAAGGTCATTTTTAAGGTCTATTTCTTCTGCTTCTTCTGCTTTGGGACGTTCAAGTCTTGCTGATGTAGTACCACTAGGTTCTGATGGTGCCATATTAGTCTTTATGTTGTTGACTGTATTTTTGCACTTGCATATACCTATCTCTTCCTCCACTCTGTACAAGTGTTGTATGTGTCTGAGGGAGCCTCCTTTGGTCCAAATGATATTTTTGGTCTAAAGGAAGCTCTTGGTAAATCCAGGCTCTTTGTGCAATCTGTGCTGATTCCAATAAGTGCAGGTTGGGCTTATGACTCCATTTTTCACTGATGTCACATGGAGCTGTTTTCTTGGTGATGGGTTGAGAGAAGAGGCAGCTGGCAGGTCACTGGGGCCCCAATGGCTTTGGGGAGTGTCACAGGATGAGCTCCCAGGGCCTAGAGGCTAGGGATCTGGTCTGCCCAGTCCAGAGATGGGGCCTTACCTATTAACAGTTGGTGCAGGTTGGGCTTGTGACTCCAAATTTTACTGGTGTTGCAAGGGACAGTTTTCTTGGTGAGGGAGTGGGGAAAGAGACAGCTGGCTGGTCTCTGGGGCTCCAATGGCTTGGGGGACTGTCATAGCACATACTTCTGGGGCCTATGGGCTAGCGACTTGGTCTGTGAAGTCAAGAGATGAGGTCTTACTTGTTTGCCATTGGTGCAGGGTGTGCTTATGTCTCTGGTTTTCACTGGTGTCACAGGGGATGTTTGTTTGTTTGCTTTTGTTTTGTTTTTTTTGTTTATTTTTAGTTTTTGGTTTTTGCTTTCTGTGAGCAGGCAGGGGAAGTGGAAACTAGCCAGTCCCTGGGGCTCCAACAATTTGGAAGAGGGGCACAGAGTGTGCCCCCAGGGCCTAGGTGCAAAGGACCTGATCTGCCCAGCCCAGAGATGGGGCTTTACCTGTTCCCAATTGGTATAATTTTCCAAATTCTGTAAAGTGAAACATGTCCATCTTCCAGATTTCATTCCTCTGAGTACCCTTTGGGTTATATCCTACTCGTAATGGAGTCTGATTGTCAAAAGAACAAGTAGGACATTTCGTTATAATTCCCTTCACTAGTGGCTAGGTTAGGGAAAAATCCCTTTTTAAATTTTTACTATTGACATGATCTTCTTTTTAATGAAATTCTGAGGACTCCAGCACATTTCCTATCAATAGGTTATGAACCATTTCATTATCTTAAGCTAGAGGGCCTGGCAGACATGTATAGATCAGATGTGAGTTATAAATAATGTTGAGAGGTTCTGAAAAATCCATTAATACCAACAGAATAGCATACAATTCCAATTTTTGAACTGAATTCTAAGGACTTGGAACCATTTTAATTAAATTTTCTGACTTGTAACCTGCCTTTGCTTGTTTGTTTGCATCTGAATAAAATGTAAGTGCTCCACATCTGGGTGTTTCCCTTACAATGCAGTGCAGAAAGCAACCATCTCACTTCATAAGTTGAATTCTATAGCTTTTGGAATATTTGCTGTTAATCTTACCCATAAAATTACTGCAAGCTCTTTGGCAAGGTTCACTTTCTGCCCCAAATTTGTCAGTCTTATCTTTCATTAAAGGTACTACAATTTCTCCTGGGTCTATTCCTGCTAAGTGACAAATTCTCCATTTTTCTTTTAAAATCGTGTCAGAGATTTTTCCACATAATGTTTTGGATTTTTTTTACTCTGTTTATTTGATAGAAGTATCTGTTCCAGTATAATATCTTACTTCTGCATTAAAATTCCTATAGGATAATGTTTAGAGGGTAAAATAACTAAAATGCAGTCAAGATTTGGATCCACATGATCCACATGGCTTTCCTGTACTTTCTTTTCCACCAAAGCTAATTCTCTCTCATCTTCAACTGATAATTCTCTTGGACTGTTTAGGTCTATGTCACCATCTAAGGTTTTGAACGCATTACTCAGTTCATTGTTTTTTACCCCAACAACAGTTCATAGATGGGATATGTCTCTGAATAAACTTTACAATTCAATAAGAGTCTGTAATCAATCTCTCCTAATTTGCTCAATTTGGGGTCTATTTTTTTATTTTATAATTTAACTTAATTTTACCTATCAGCCATGGATTACCCTGTCCTCCCCCATTATGCCCCCCCCCAAGCTAACTCCCAATTCCCATATCCTCCAGGGCAAAGACTCCCCTGAGGATTCAGCTCAACCTCATAGATTCAATCCAGGCAGGTCCAGTCCCCTCCTCCCAGGCTGAGCTAAGTGCCTCTGCATAAGCCCCAGGTTTCAAATAGCCAGCTCATGCACTAAGGACAGGTCTGGGTCCCACTGCCTGGGTGCCTCCCAAACAGTTCAAGCTAATCAACTGTCTCAATTACCCAGGGGGCTTGATCAAATTCGGGGCACCTCAGCTTTGGTTTATAGTTCATAGTTCATGTGTTTCCATTAGTTTGGCTAATTGTCCCTGTGTTTTTTTTTTTTTTTTTAATCTTCGTCTCAACAATTCTCACTCATATAATCCCTCCTCTTCCTCACCAATTGGACTCCTGGAGTTCCACCTGGGGCCTGGCCCTGGATATTTGCATCTGCTTCCCTCAGTCACTGGATGGAATTTCTAGCAAGACAGTTAGGGTGTTTGGCCATACTATCATCAGAGTAGGTCAGTTTGGGCTTTCTCTTGACCATTGCCAGTAGTCTATAGGGGAGGCATATTTGTGGATTTCTAGGGACCTCTTTAGCACTTTGCTTCTTCCTATTCTCATGTGGTCTTCATTTGTTATTGCCCTTATTCCTTGTTCTCCCTCTCTGTTCTTGATCCAGCTGGGATATCCCACTCCCCTAAGTTCTCTTTCCTTCAAACCTTGCCCTGCATTACCCCCACTCACGTCCAGGTTGTTCATGAAGATCTCATTCATTTCTCTGTCTTTGGGCAATCCCTGTGTCTTTCTTAGGGTCCTGTTTTCTAGGTAGCCTTCCTGGATTTGTGAGTAGCAGTGTAGTCATCTGTGTTTTAAATCTAGTTTCCTCCTATCAGTGAGTACATACCATGTTTGTCTTTCTGATTCTGGGTTACCTGACTCAGGATGATTTTTCTAGATCCATCCATTTGCCTGCAAACCTCATGATGTCATTGTTTTTCTCTGCTGATTAGTACTCCATTGTATTTATGTACCACATTTTCTTTATCCATTCTTCAGTTGAAGGGCATCTAGGTTGTTTCCAGGTTCTGACTATTACAAACAATGCTGATAGGAACATAGCTGAGCAAATGCCCTTGTGGTATGATTGAGCATTCCTTGGGAATATCACTAAGAGTGGTATAGCTGGGTCTTGGGGAAGATGGATTCCCAATTTTCTAAGAAAGTGCCATATTGATTTCCAAATTGGCTATACAAGCCTGTATTCCCACCAGCAGTGGAGGAGAGTTCCCCTTGCTCCACATCCTCTCCAGCATAAGCTGTCTTCTGTGTTTTTGATCTTAGCCATTCTGACAGGTGTAAGGTGGTATCTCAGAGTCATTTTGATTTGCATTTCTCTGAAGATTAGGGATCTTGGGCAATTCCAGCCATTTGAGCTTCCTCTGTTGAGAATTCTCTGTTTAGTTCTATAGCCCATTTTTTTAATTGGATGGTTGGGGATTTTGATGTCTAATTTCTTGAGTTCTTTATATATTCTGGATATTAGCCCTCTGTCAGATGTGGCATTGGTGAAGACCTTTTCCCATTCTGTAGGCTGTCGCTTTGTCTTGTTGAACATGTCCTTTGCTCTACAAAAGCTTCTCAGTTTCAAGAGGTCCCATTGATTGATTTTTTTTCTCTCAGTGTCTGTATTATTGTTGTTATATTTAGGAAGTGATCTCCTATGCCAATGAGTTCAAGACTGCTTCTGAATTTCTCTTCTCTCAGATTCACAGTAATTAGATTTATGTTGATATCTTTGACCCACTTGGACTTAATTTTTGTGCACAATGACAACTATGGATCTATAAGCAGCCTTCTACACATTGACATCCAGTTATGGCAGCATCATTTGTTGAATGCTCTTTTTTCCATTGTATAGTTTTGGCTTCTTTATCAAAAATTATATGTTCATAGGTGTGCGGATTAATGTCAGGGTCTTCAATTCAATTCCATTAGTCCACTTATCAGATTTTTGCCAGTACCAAGCTGATTTTATTACTGTAGCTCTATAGTAGGGCTTGAGGTCAGAGAAAGTGATGCCTCCAGAGGTTTCTTCATTGTACAGGATTCTTTTGGCTATCCTGGGTATTTTGTTTTTCCATATGAAGTTGAGTATTATTCTTTCCAGGACTGTGAAGATTTGTGTTGGTATTTTGATGGGGATTGCATTAAATCTGTAGATAGCTTTTGTAAGATTGTCATTTTTACTATGCTAATCAAGCTTATCCATGAGCATTGGGGATCTTTCCATTTTCTGATATCTTCTTCAATTTCTATTTTCAGGGACTTGAAGTTCTTTTCATATAGCCCTTCATTTGCTTAGTTA
This sequence comes from Onychomys torridus, assembly GCF_903995425.1. Classification (NCBI taxonomy): domain Eukaryota; kingdom Metazoa; phylum Chordata; class Mammalia; order Rodentia; family Cricetidae; genus Onychomys; species Onychomys torridus. Next base: position 72,593,394 of record NC_050466.1, read on the forward strand.
GAGTTACCCCAAGGTATTTTGTATCATTTGTGGCTATTGTACATGGTGATGTATCTCTGATTTCCTTCTCAGCCTTTGTGTCTATTGGCTATAGGAGGGCAACTGATTTTTTTGAGTAGATCTTGTATCCTGCTGTGTTGTTGAAGGAGTTCATATACTGTATCAGTTCCTTGAATGAATTTTCAGGTTCACTTATGTATACTATTATGTCATGTACAAATAGGGAAAGCTTGACTTCTACCTTTCCAATTTCTATCCCCTTAATCTCTTTTTGTTGTCTTATTGCTCTGGCTAGAACTTCCAGTTCTATATTGAATAAGTATTGTGAGAGTGGAAAACCTTGCCTTGTTCCTGATTTTAGTGATATTGCTTTGTGTTTTTCTCCATTTAATTTGATGTTGCTTGTTGGCTTCATTTAAATTGCCTTTATTATGTTTAGGTATGTTCCCTGTATTCCTGAATGCTCCAAGACCTTTATCATGAAGAGGTTTGGATTTGGTCAAATGCCATTTCTACTTCTAGTGAGATGATCATGTGTGTGTGTGTGTGTGTGTGTGTGTGTGTGTGTGTGTGTGTTTTCTTTGAGTTTGTTTATATGGTGTATTACATTGACAGACTTTTGTATGTTGAACCACCCTTGCATCACTGGGATTAAGCCTACTGGATCATGGTGGATAACTGTTTTGATGTGTTCTTTGAGTCTGTTTGCCAGGATTTTATTGAGTATTTTTGCATCAATGTTCATGAGGGAGATTGGTCTGTAGTTCTCTTTCTTTGTTGCATCTTTGTTTGTTTTAGGAATCATGGTAATTATAGCCTCATAGAAGGAGTTTGGTAATGTTCTTTCTGCTTCTATTGTGTGAAACGGTTTGAAGAGTATTGGTAGAATTCTGTGCGGAAACCATTTGATCCTGGGATTTTTTTGGTTTGGAGACTTTTAATGACTGATTCTATTTTCTTAGGGTTTATTGGACTATTTAAATAGTTTATCTCATCTTGATTTAACTTTGGTATGTGGTACCTATCCAGAAAATTATCCTTTTCATTTAGGTTTTCCATTTATTTTGGAGTACAGGTTTTTGAATTATAACCCAATGTTTCTCTGGATTTCCTCAATTTCCTCATTGTCTCTTGTTATGTCCCCCTTTTCATTTCTGATTTTGTTAATTTGGATGCTCTCTCTCTCTGACTTTTGTTTAGTTTGGATAAGTGCTTGTCTATCTTGTTGATTTTTTCAAAGAATCAACTCTTTGTTTCATTAATTTTTTGTATTGGTCTCTTTGTTTCTATTTTAATGTTTTCAGCTCTCAATTTGATAATTACTGGCATTTCTTCTTCCTGGGAGACTTTGCTTCTTTTTGTTCTAGAGCTTTTAGGTATGCTGTTAAGTCACTAGTGTGAGATTTCTGCAACTTCTTTATGCGGGCATTTAGTGCTATGAATTTCCCTCTTAGCACTGCTTTCATAGTGTCCTATAAGTTTGGGTTTGTGGTGTATCCATTTCTGTTGATCTCTAGGAAGTCTTTAATTTCTTTCTTTGTTTCTTCCTTACCCCATTGGTGATTCAGTTGAGTGTTATTCAGTTTCCATGAAGTTGTAGGTTTTCTGTAGTTTTTGTTGTTGTTGAAATCTAACTTTAAACCATGGTGGTCTGATTGAATGCAGGAGGTTATTCCAATTGTTTTGTATCTATTGAGATTTGCTTTGTGGCCAAGTATGTGGTTGATTTTATAGAAGGTTCCATGGGGTGCTGAGAAGAAGGTATATTCTTTTTTGTGAGGATGGAATCTATAGATATCAATTAAGTAAATTTGAGTCATAACATCATTTAAGTCCTTTATTTTTCTGTTAAGTTTCAATTTGGCCGATCTGTCCAGAGGTGAAAGTGTGGTGTTGAAGTCTCCCACTATTAATGTGTGGGGTTTTATATGTGATTTAAGCTTTAGTAATATTTCTTTTACATATGTGGGTGCCCTTGTGTTTGGAGCATAAATGTTCAGAATTGAAACTTAATTTTGGTGGATCTTTTCTGTGATGAGTATGTAATGCCTTTTTCAATTTCTTTTGATTGATTTTACTTTGAAGTCTATTTTGCTGGATATTAGGATGGCTACACTAGCTTGCTTCTTAAGACCATTTGATTGGAAAACCTTTTCCTAGCCTTTTTTTCTTAGGTAGTGTCTATCATTGAAGTTGAGATTTGTTTTTTGTATATAGCAGAAAGATGGGTCATGCTTTCATATCCATTCTGCTGGCCTGTGTCTTTTTATAGGTGAATTAAGTCTATTAATAGTAAGGGATATTATTTACCAGTGATTGTTCATTCCTGTCATTTATTTATTTATTCATTTATTTTTGGTGGTAGTGTGTGTGTACTTCTCTTCCTTGGGGTTTATTGCTGTGTTGTTATCTATTGCCTGTGTTTTCATTGGTGTATCTGCCTTCCTTAGGTTGGAATTTTCCTTCTAGTGCTTTCTGCAGGCCTGTTTGTGGATAAGTATTGTTTAAATCTGATTTTGTCTTGGAAGTTTGTCTATGATGATTGAACGTTTTGCTGGGTATATTATTCTATGCTGGCATCTATGGTCTCTTAGTTTCTGAATTACATCTGTCCAGGTCTTTCTTGCTTTCAAAGTCTACATTGAGAGATTGGGTGTTATTCTCATGGGTTTGCCTTTATAAATCGTTTGGCCTTTTTCCTTTGCTGCCCTTAATATTCTTTCTTTATTCTGTACATTTAGTTTTGTAATTATTATGTGACATGAGGTTTTTTTTTTTTTGAGGGGGGGGGAGTTCTACTCTGTTTGGTGTTCTATAGGCTTCTAGTATTTTCATAGGTATCTCCTTTTTTTAAAAAAAAGATTTATTTATATATTATGTATACAGAAGAGAGTGCTAGGTCTCATTACATATGGTTTTGAGCCACCATGTGATTGCTGGGAATTGAACTCAGGATCTCCAGAAGAGCAGTTGGTGCTTTTAACCTCTGAGCAATCTCTCCAGCCCAGGTTTCTCCATATTTAAGTTGTACAAGTTTTCTTCTATGATCTTGTTGAGTATATTTTCTCTGCCTTTTAGTTGGTATTCTTCTCTTTCCTCTATCCCTATTATTCTTTGATTTTGTCTTTGCATGGTGTCCCAAATTTCTTGGATATTTTGGGTCATGACTTTTTTGACTTTAGTATTTTCTTTCACTGATGAATCTATTTCTTCTACCATATCTTCAAAATGAGTGATCCTCTCTTCCATCTCTTCCATTCTGTTGGTTTTACTTGAATCTAAAGTTCTTGTTCATTTATTCAGATTTTCTATTTCCAGCATTCCCTATGTTTGTGTCTTCTTCATTTTTTCTATTTCCCTTTTCAGGTCTTGGACTGTTTCTCTCACCTGTTTCATTGCTTTTTCATGATTTTCTTTCAGGGATTTTTTTTTCTTCTGCTTTATTTGTCCTTTCCTCTGTGTTTTTTATAGCATTCTTTCCATTTTTGTTTATCTCTTCCTGAATTTCATTTTTGATTTTTTCTTTATAAGCCTCTAGCATCTTCATGATGTTATTCATAATATTGTTTTCTTCTGCTTCTTCCATTTTGTGATGTTCAGGTCTAGCTGTCGGTAGAGAGCTATGTTCTGGTGATGCTGTATTGCTCTTTATTTTGTTGTATGTACTTCTGCCTTGATGTCTCCTCATCTCCTAGTGGATTCATTCTTTGTCTTGTCAGCGTTCTTGGTCCAGACAGAGCTGAAAGATTCAGGAAGCCACTCTCTGGTTCAGATGGAAGCTCTGTGCAAGATGGGAGCTTGGGGCTGGTCTTTGAGTCTCAGGCAGTAGCTGATGTCTCAGACAGATGGGTGTGGTGGCTGGGCATGGAGATTGCAGTGTCTGTCAGGGGGATCCTGGAAAATGAAACTTTTGGGGAGCAGGCCTCTCTGGGCGTTGGGGTCTATTTTTTGTAGACCTATTGCTATCCTAAATAAATAATAGAATCTCCTCTTTTTATCATTTTTAGGAGCAATTTGTAATCCCCAAAGTAAAATTTTCTTTACTTCTTCAAACATTCTTAGTTATCTGCCTTTGAATCAGCTAGTAATATATCATCATATAATGACAAATTATAGATTTGGGAAATTGTGTACATATTACTTCCAATGGCTGTCATACAAAATATTGGCACAGGGTTGGGCTATTTAACATTCCCTGTGGGAGAACCCTACATTGATATCTCTTAACTGGCTGAGAATTATTATAATTTGGCACCATGAAGGCAAAACCTTCTCTGTCTTTTTCTTGTAAGGGTATTGAGAATAAAGACTCTTTAAAATCAGTAACTACAAAAGCTCCTCTTTTAGGTAACAGAATAGACAAAGGAATTCCAGATTGTAATGAGCCCATTTCCTGAATTACTTTGTTCATTGGTCTTAGGTTTGTTACCATTCTGCATTTACCAGGTATCTTTTTAATAACAAATGCAGTTGAATTCTAAGGCCTGGTTGATTTTCCAATATGCTGACCATTTAACTGCCATTGTACCAGCTCTTCTAAAGCCTACAGTTTCTCTGTTGTTAAAGGGCATTGCTGAACCCATAAAGGCTTGTCTGTTAACCATTTTAAAGGTAGAGCTATTGCTGTCTTTGAAAGATCAGCAGTTGTTGTGTCCTTTTCTTGTTCAAACTGGAGGGGTAGTGAGTGCTCTTTTTAATATCTCCTAATATTTCTCTCAGAAACATGTGTTAGTTTATGGTTTGTTTCTGAGGTTGGAGGAATGTTAATCTGGGTATTCCATTGTTGTAATAACTCACAGCCCCATAAATTAATAGCTATATTAGCCACATATGTCTTTAATTTTTCATCTCTATCTTTCTGTCCCTATACATCTGAGCTCTCTTGCACTCTATTTCACTTGAGATAATGTTCCAATCCCTAGCATCTGAACAATTACCTATGGAAGAGGTCAATTTGGATGCCAAAATTCTGCTACAATTATTGTAACATCCACACCTGTGTCTACCAGACCTTCCAAGGGATAGTTATTTATTTGTATTTTTAATTTTGGTCTTTATCCCTTTATAGAAGTTTACCAAAAAAATTGCTTTATTGTTTCTTCTGAATTTCCTGTTCTCTCTGCTAAAAGTGTTCTAACACCCCAAGCAGTATGGTTCTTTTACAATAAGCATTTGGTTATTTCATTGCACTGAGAAATGGTTCCTTCTAGGAGAATTTTCAACCGAAAAAAAATCAAATGCCAGGGATACTCTTAGAGGACTGTTCAAGATTCATAACCATCAGGGGAATGCAAATCAAAATGACTCTGAGATACCATCTTACATTTGTTAGAATGGCTAAGATCAAAAACACTGATAAGATAATATGTTGGAGTGGATGTGAAGAAAGGGGAGCACTCCTCCACTGATGGTTGGAGTTTAAACTTGTACAACCACTTTGTGAATCACTATGGCAGTTTCCTTGAAAACTGAGAATTAATCTACCTCAAAACTTGGCAATTCCACTCTTGGGCATATACCCAAAGGATGCTCAGTTATACCACAAGGATACTTCCTCAACTATGTTACTAGCAGCATTATTCATAATAGCCATAACCTGGAAACAACCTAGATGATCCTCAACTTAGGAATGGATAAAAAAAATGTGGTGTATCTTCACAATGGCATATTACTCAGTGTGGGAGGAAAACAGTGAATCATGAAATTTGCCATCAAATGGATGGAACATAAAAAAAATCATCCTGAGTGAGGTAACCTGGACTCAGAAAGTCAAACATTGTATATACTTACTCATAAGTGGATATTAGTTTTAAAATAAAGGATAACCAGCCTACAATCCACAACCCCAGTGAAACTAGGTAACATGTGTGACACTAAGAAGGGCTTGAATGAATCACCCTGGGATAAGATACAATATCCTGGGACAGGGATGGGGGGATGAGAACATGAGGGAATGGGATGGTCAAGTATGGGAAAGGACAGAGAGGTAGAGGTATAACAGGGATATCTTGATAGACTGAGCAATTATGGAGTTAGAGAGAAAACTGGTACTATGGAAATTCCCAGAAATCCACAAGGATGACCCCAGAGAAGTCCCCTAGCAATAGTGGAAAGTGATCCTGAATTGGTCTTCCCAGGTAATCAGATTGGTGACCACCTTAGTTGTCATAGAGCTTTCATCCAGTGACTGATGAAAGCAGATAGAGAGATACACATATAGCACTGGGCTGAGAACCTGGAGTCCAGTCGAAGAGAAGGAGGAGGATTGCATGACCAGTGGGTATCTAGGTCATGGTATAGAAACCCAATGATAGCTCACCCAAGCTAGTGGTAGCTCAAGTACTCTGGACTGATGGCTGAGGAACCTGCAGTGCTTAAACTAGGCCCTCTGTGATTGACAGTTGTTTTGTTTGGTCTGTTTTGGGGGCCCCTGGCAGTGAGACCAGGGCTTATTCCTGCTGCATGAACTGTCATTTTGCAGTTCATTTTCATTTTTTCTATTTTTTTGGTTTTTTTTAATTTAAAATTTATACATCAGCCATGGGTTCCCCTGTCCTCCCCCTCCCGCCCCCCCCCCCACTTCCCCCAGGCTCTCCCCTCCATTCCCATGTCCTCCAGGATCAAGGCACCCCTCGGGAATCATTTAAACCTGGTGGATTCAGTACAGGCAGGTCCTGTCACCTCCTTCCAGACTGAGCAAAGTGTCCCTGTGTAAGCCCAAGGTTTCAAACAGTCAGTTCATGCACTAAGGACAGATCCTATTCCCACAGACTGGGTGCCTCCCAAGCAGATCAAGCTATTCAATGGTCTCACTTATCCAGAGGGCCTGATCCAGCTGGGGGTTCCACAGTCTTTGGTTCATAATTAATGTGGTTCCATTCATTTGGCTATTTGTCCCTGTGCTTTTTGCAATCTTGGATTCAACAATTCACTCTCTTACAGACCCTCCTCTTTCTCAACAGTTGGACACCTGGAGATCCACCTGGGGCCTGGCTGAGGATCTCTGCATCCACTTCCATCAGTTATTGGATGAGAGTTCAGCACGACAGTCAGGGAGTTTAGAAATCTGATCACCGGACTAGGTCAGATCACGCTTTCTCTTGACCATTGCCAGCAGTCTACAGAGGATGTATCATTGTGGATTTTGGGGGACCTCTCCAGCACTCTGCCTATTCCTCTTCTCATGTGGTCTTCATTTATCATGGTCTGTTATTCCTCGTTCTCCCTTTCTGTTCTTGATCCAGCTGGAATCTCCTGTTCCCCTAAGCTTTCTTTCCCTCAAATCTTGCCCTTCATTACTCCCAATGTGGTCCAGGTTGTTCATGTAGATCGCATCCATTTCTCTGTCATTGGGTGATCCTTAGGTCTTTCCTAGGGTCCCATTTTCTAGGTAGCCTCCCTGGAGTTGTGTAGCAGTCTACTCATCTTTGTTTTACATCTAGTATCCTCCTATGAGTGAGTACATACTGTGTTTGTCCTTCTGAGTCTGGGTTCTAAGGGCACGGTCAAAAAGACAAAGCAACAGTATACAGAATGGGAAAAGGTCTTCACCAACCCCATATCTGACAGAGGGCTGATATCTAGAACATATAAAGAACTCAAGAAATTAGACATCAAAATGCCCAACAGTACAATTAAGAAATGGGCTATAGAAATAAACAGAGAATTCTACACAGAGGAAGTTCAAATGCCTGAAAGACATTTAAGGAATTGCTCAACATCCCTAATTATCTGGGAAATGCAAATCAAAACAACTCTGAGATACCACCTTACACCTGTCAGAATGGCTAAGATCAAAAACACAGAAGACAGCTTATGCTGGAGAGGATGTGGAGCAAGGGGAACTCTCCTCTACTGCTGGTGGGAATGCAAGCTTGTACAGCCACTCTGGAAATCAATATGGTGCTTCCTTAGAAAATTGGGAATCCATCTCCCCCAAGACCCAGCTATAGCACTCTTGGGCATATACCCAAGGAATCCTCAATCATACCACAAGGGCATTTGCTCAGCTATGTTCATATCAGCTTTGTTTGTAATACCCAGAACCTGGATACAACCTAGATGCCCATCAACTAAAGAATGGATAAAGAAAATATAGTACATATACACAATGGAGTACTAATCAGCAGAGAAAAACAATGACATCATGAGGTTTGCAGGCAAATGGATGGATCTAGAAAAAATCATTCTGAGTGAGGTAACACAGTCCATTTTCTATGGTGGGATTGCTTGCTCAGCCTTGATACAGGAGGGAAAAGCTTTGTCCTACCTTAACTTGATATGTCAGACTTTGTTTACTCCCCATTGGAGATTTTCCCTGTCTGAGTAATGGATAGGAGGAAGGGTGTGGGGAAATCAGGAGGAGTGGAGGGAAGGGGAAGTGTGATTCATATGTAAAATGAAAAAAATAAAATAAAAAACAATTTAAATAAAAATAAATTCCCTTTTAAAGTACTAAAATTCTAACCCTATGAATGCTATATTATTACTGTTCACCAGTAAAAATTGTTTGAAATAAATGTGGACACTCAGCATTTAATAAAAAAAAAGTAATCTCTTAAGGGATGGGAAAAACTACTGGAATATCAGATAAGAAGATAAATATGTTAATATTTTTAATAAGTTGTAATAGTAACACCATTTTAATGTTGATAATTCTATTAAGTTCTTGCATTAATTATAATTTTAATTGGTTGTTACATTTTTGAACACACAATATTAGCCAAGATTGTAAAGTCCCTGAGACACATCTTATTAGATAAAAATTTTAGGATATATCTGAAGCTTATTATACTATAGTTAAAATACTGTTTCCTAGAATCAGGAGCATCACAACCTGGGATAAATTTTAAGTTCATTTCCAAATCCAGTGACCTGTCCCAGTGTGAAATTAGACTTTTCTGTAAGATAAGGTACGTAAAATAGTTATTTTCATTTTGAAAAAAATACTGGGGAAAGCAAATCATTCCTCTGGGCTCAATGACTCATATCAGGGATTTACAATATCAATCAAGTGTACTGACTGGTTCTTTTATCAATTTCACACAAACTAGAGTCATCAGAGAACATGGGATCTCACTTGCAAAATTGATTCCATAAGACCAGACTGTAGGCAAGACTGCAGCAGATTTTCAAAATTAGTGATTGATGGAGAAGAGCCTAGCCCATTTTGGCTGCTGGTCCTAGGTTCTTTCAGAAAGGAGGCTGAGAAAGCTATAAGGACAAGTCAGTAAGCCACATTCCTCCATGGTCTCTGTATCAGCTTCCTTTTCTGGGTTCCTGATTTATTTGAGTTCATACCTTGTTTTCTATCAATAGAAACCAAATAAACCTTTTCTTCCCTAAGCTGATTTTTATCATGGTGTTTTATCATAGCAATATAAATACAAACTAATACAGAAATTGATACCATAAGTGATGTATAGCTTCAATAGACCTGACCATTTGCTTTTGGAAGGATTGCAGAAGGACTTTTGATCTTTGGGAGTGCTATAGAGCCCTTTGGCTATTCTGTAGAATGTTAGAAGATAAGCATGTTTAGAGCATTTCAGACAATATAAGGCATGGTCTGTGAAGTTTCAGAGGAAAGCAAGACCTCTATTGGGCTATTTTGTGATATTTTGTGTTAGGAATTTGTGGGTTCTGGTCATCTCAAGCTGGAGTCATCTGTAATTAAAAAGTGAACAGGACTACTGAAGTGAAACTGTTGGTTTAATGGGATAATTGATGTTGATCAGCTGTAGATGGGTAAATTAACAGTGATTCCAAAGAGACAAGTATCATAAAGGTGAAATCTTCTGGGAAGTGTTTCCTCAGTGTCAGCACACAGAAGCTACATTCTTAAGAGAGCTAAGGTTCTACCATGTATTGGTAGTCAAACTTGTCAACTGGAAGAGTCTCCAAGTTTGTACTGGTTTTGAAGGCATGAATGGGTCTTGGAGAAGTGCTGAGGCTTGGCAATGTGAGAAAATAGGAGAAGCTATTGGAAAAGGTGCAGCCTCAATGACAGTTGAAGCCTCAGTATTAAAGGGTCAAGGAGAGAAGTTGAGACCTGGCCATATAATGAATGCCTAGGAGATGTAATTGATGAAAGTGCAGTTCAGTTGCAGCAGGAAACCCCAGAATTCTGGAGATGTCAAAACCATGCAATGACCACCACGGGGAGTAGCAGCAATGAAGTAGAGCTGGCCTAATCCTATGGGAAAAGTTGTACATGTTATGTTGAGCTCTTTAGAAAAGCTCAGATGGTCTTGAGTGAATTCTAAATGACTTATACTGAAGTGTATAATGATGGTTTTGCTTTTGCTTTGACATGATTGTGAAATAAAAAAATATTTTACTTATTTGGATTTTTGGAGAGCCCACATTGAGAGACTATAAACATTTAAAGAGGTTTTGGAGTTTTACAGAGAAATTAGATTTTTTAAGAGGCTGAGCTTTTAAAGCATTTCAATTTGTAAAGAAAAACTATGGGACTTTATAAGTTTGTAATATGCCATGTATTATTATATTAATATTGACCTTTTAAAGGCAACAGGAAAGAAAATGGCATGTCTATGTGATGGTGTTTGTATGTCAAGTTCACAAGGCATCACATTTGATGGCTATATTTTGTCAACTTGGAACAAGCTAGAGTCATATGTGAAGAGGGAACCTCAATTAAGAAGATGATTCCACAAAACTGGGTTGCAGGCAGGCTACCCTATAAGATATTTCTTAATTGGTGATTAATTGGGGTGAGTCCAGCATGTTGTTTTTTTGCATAAGAAAAAAGGTTGTATGAGGAACAAGCCAGTAAGGAACAACCCCCCCGCCCCATAGTCTTTGCATCAGCACACAGCTCCAGGTTCCTTCCTTGAATTCCTGCCTTCTCTTCTGTGGGTGGATGTGCATGCCAAATAAACCCTTTTTGCCAATGCTGCTTTTTGGTCATTATGCTTTTCAAATCAATATAAACACAAATTAAGATAGCAAGTGACAATTGTTCATTCATCATTATAACAATTTATTTATCTGAGGTCAAGAACTCAAAATGGAATTTCTGTATCATCAGGGGGATTGATTATTTGTCTCCGACAAATAGGACAATTAGATTTTTCAGATAGCCAGTTATCAATGCATTCATCATGATATTCATGAGAACAAGGGAGAATGCGAATCCTACTGCTTTCTGTGTATTCTGTAATACAAATAGTGCAGATATTTAATCTATCACTTTCACAAAAAGCTCTTATTGGTAAAGTATTAATCTGTTCCTTGGTAAGTCCTTTAGGATGGTTATTATGAATATCATTGAAGTTGGCAAAATTAGGCAAAAGTGGCCAAGAATCACTATTATCAGATTCTTCTCGGCCCGCAACTTGTGTTTCCCTCCTGGTCTCAGAGGGTGGGTGAAAAGATAAAATTCGTTCATTATTGTCTTCATTAATTTGAAAAGCATCCGGTAAATTTTCATCCCTGGTAATAGTGGTCTCCAAAATAATAGGAATTTGCAAAATCGGTTGTCTGGGAGTTGATGATGAAAATAATGAGGAAACTGTACTAGAATTCCTAGTAGAATGTGAAAAAGAACTAGAAACAAAACTAGAAATACTACTGTCACCAGAATAAACTCTTCTATTATTTTGACTTGAAGATGAGTCACAGACCTCTAAACCAATCTCAGGGCAATTGTTATGTTCTATGTCAAGAATTTCTGTCAGAGTATACCCTGATGTTCCATAGGGAACTGTAGCTAAAGGAAACTCTACACTAGTATTTGAAGTTTGAGCAACAGAAATTATTTCAGAATTCTGCATACCTGCCTGATTAGAATGTGAAAAGCTGTTTGTGTGTTCTTTTTTATTAATTTCCACACACACAAAGTTAGCTGGTGTTACAGATACAGGCTGACCTCTATGAGCAGTGCAGACTATGTGACTTCTTGGAGAAGATGTAAAAGAATGCCTTCTTTGCAACTCAGATATGTTCAGTGGAAAAACTGGCCTACCACTTGGCAAAGGTTCATGAATGTTAAGATGTGGAAAAGTTTCAGTTGATACATGATGATGACCTTTTACTAACGCCACCTGGTGAATAGGTTGAGGTGTTCTAATTTCAGTCATTTCTCCAACTATCAGAACTTCTGGACTCTCACTTCTGGTATTTCTTCCCTCTCTAGTCAATGGGTCTTCCATTAAAATTTCAGTGGTATCTTCTTCTGGTAAAAAGGGAATTACACATGTGGACTCAGGTTGTTGATGATGCACTTGCTTCTGTTCATTTCTATTACTGTCATGACAGCCAAATCCTGAAAGAAATACAAGGTCATTTTGTGGGTTTGAATTCTCAATATTAAAGATAAATCCCATTCCTCCAATGATATCATCATTTTTTGTTTTACCCTGATATTTTGTTGTCCAAAACCCACACTCACTTTTTGTCCTATTTTTGGATTGTTGAATGGAGGTAAGGGAGCCTCTTTCAGAATCATCTTGAGGCGCAACATCCAATGTCATCGCTTCACCTGTAAACATAAAGTGGATGATAATAAGAAAAGAACTGTAAAAACTATAACAAATGCTGTCTAGACACTGTTGCAAAAAAAAGTTAAGAAAACAAGCACCTAAAGATTCAGATATTTAATCTTAATTTGATTCATATTTCACATAGAATCAATACTTTTGCAAAGTATAAAAAACTAAATTTACAAGGAAAAGCAAGAGGATTTCAAAACTGCTTTTGAAATATCTTATTCTAGACAAATTTATGGTAATTTTAAGTGAATTAGAGGGCACTTCTGTTTAATTTTTCAGAATCTTATATATCACCATGGAGAGGCATTTAATCAAGATACCAATACAACCAAAAATAATTCTCAAAGCTTTAAATTTTTTTTAAGATTTACTTATATTATGCATGTGTGTATTTGTCTGTATGAGTGTATGCCACATGTGCGCAGATGCTTGTTGGAACTACAACTGTTCAGATCCCCTGGATCTAGAGTCATAGATAGTTGTGAGATACCCAGGTCCTTTGGAAGAACACAAGGTGAACTAGTCTCAAAAAAGGTTCTATTCAAGATACAACACTCATATCAAAGTTAAAAATTGTTTATCTTCTAATATTTATTAGTCTGTAACTTTATTTATATGCTCATGGATTGCAATCATCCATTGGAAATATAAGAAGCCATCTTAAGAAAATAAATCATTATAGTGGGGTTGCACCCAGGGAGAGAAACATTAATTCTTAGTTATGAGTATCAATTTTAAGTGAAGCACCAACTATGTTGAGGGCATCTGGATTATTGGGTGGCATTCTTTGTGTTTATGATTGATATTGTTCTTGGCCTCGTCATACTTGATAGAATTAACATATCCTCAGATACTACTCATCACAACCAAAATTTTTTTGCAGATATTAACTGATCTCCCTGGGGAGGGCAACAGAATTATGTAAAGTTTCATTTGTTGATACAGATTTTCTTTTGTATGACTTCTCAAAAGAAGAAATACAAGTGAGCAACAAATACATGGAAAAAATCATTACTTTCATTTGCCATCAGGAATGTAAGTGCATATCAAAATTACACTGGGATGCTTTCTTCCTGACTTACAATAGATTACTGCCACTATTACTACTTACAATAGCATAGAGTTCATTTATTTATTTATTTATTTATTTATTTATTATTTTTTGTTTTTTTGAGACAGGATTTCTCTGTATAGCCTTGCGCCTTTTCCTGGAACTCACTTGGTAGTACAAGCTGGCTTCAAACTCAGAGATCTGCCTGACTCTGCCTCCCGAGTGCTGGGATTAAAGGTTGTGCCACCACTGCCCAGCAGAGTTTATAATTTATAATCAAGAAAAACAAAATATTAGAGGTTTGTAGTTGGAAGTTTTCCTGTGTCTTGCCCAGTCCTGCAGCTGCTCACACACACACAAACACACAGAGGCTTATATATGTTGCCTTATGGCTCAGGCCTTATGGCTCCCTAGCTAGCTCTTACATCTTAAATTAACCTATTTCTATTTCTATAAATCTATACTTTGCCATGTGGCTTGTGGCTTACCAGTACTTTATTTACATCTTGCTTCTTCTGGTGGTGACTAAAAGTGTCTCCTAACTCAGCCTTTCTTTTCACAGAATTCTCTTTGTCTGCTTATCCCACCTATACTTCCTACCTGGCTATTGACCAATCATCATTTTGCTTATCAACAACACAGAGCAATCAGAGCAAAACACATTCACAGCATATAGAATGACATTCCACAGCAGTGGTTCACTCCTATATAATCCCTATTATTCATAGTGGTTTGATCACATTCTCATTGGAGAAACCTAAAAAAGAAAGACCTGTAGTTTGCAACTCAAATATTATTATAAGTTGAGTAAAAGTTTGTGGTGCTAATTACTAGAACATATTAGAGACTCATTTACTGTAAGATGCTCAAAAGACTTAGATAATAAATTATGCAAAAATTTCCAAAGTATTGAATTCAGAGAATTCAAAGGACACTGACATTTCATCCATTTGTTGGGCTTTGGATGTCCTGGGCACCTCCTTCTTGTTCTTTTCTGAGAACTATTATATAACATCAATACTTCACATTTGTGATCTTTTGATACACCTGGCTTTTTAAATGTTGATTCAGATTGTAGATATTCCATTTGCTTCTGGTTATTTTTCATATGTTCTCCTGCAAAAAAAAAATAAACACAAACAATGGTGTTCATGCAATCAAGCTTGTATCATACAAGTTAACACTTACCTCTTTACTTATACTGGGACACTTTGAATTACTGTGAAGTGTTTCTGTCCAAGACTGGGGTTCTCTGGGTTCATTATCTGCCATATTTTAATAATATAAAAAAGAGGTTAGCCAGACTCTTAAAAAGTATCACTAAGCACATCCTAAAAATGATTGTCTATAACTGTGACTATCAAACAGAACAAGATCAGAAAGGAACTCCAAAACAAAAAGTCAGCATATAACAGTGCTTTGAAATTTTGATTCAAAAAACAGTAATAAAAATGAATAAAGAGGGTGGTAGATCATGCCCAATCAAGGACTGGTGTAGTTTAAAGGGACTAATTGGGGGACAACTTGGGAGCTAACCAATAAGGTGAATGATGGCAGAAAAAAAAAGGTTGTCATAAATTAAAAGAAGAAAAGAGAAGAGTTCAATCTGATTTTTGAATTGAAGCTACTTCTAATGTGAAAGCAATTACAACTGAGAGGTTCAGAGATGTAACTCAAGATGAGCAATGAGTCTCAGAAAATATTCACAATATACTAAACAACAGAAAATTTGCAGGGGAGAGGGAGTGAAGACAGAAGAGCCCCTATGTTGGCTATATTATCAGAGGAAGGGGTAAAGACCAAAGTAAAAAAAAAAAATCTCAGGAAATAAAACAGACTTAAAACACACAATGAACCCTGAACATATCACTTTAAAGATCTGAAGTGCAATGAAATAAGAAATCTAAAGTTGCCCAGAAAATCTTTGTTTTCACTATTTTGTGAGAATAGCTGCAGAAAGTCATTTTCAATATGGTTGTTTAAACAAAATGCATCCTCACACCAATGGGGATAGGGTAATCCTTATAATGTCCCACCCCTAGATGAAGAGCTATAGGCAATCAATGGATGTTGAGAGAGTGTGGATAGTTTCTTCCAGGGATGAGAACCCACTCATAGTTCATCCAGTCCACAACCAAAAGTATCAACTCATATACACATGTACATATGAGCAACAATATATTTACTCTGATATATATATATATATATATATATATATATATATATATATATATATATAGAGAGAGAGAGAGAGAGAGAGAGAGAGAGAGAGAGAGAGAGTAATGAATATGAGAAGGAGTCAGGAATATATGGGTGTATTTTCAGGGTAGAGTTAGAGGTAGAAATGATGTAAATACCAGTATATGCATGTATAAAGTTCTAAGAAAAATTTTAAGTTTGTAAAATAAAAAAAAATACAGACTACTACTGAATCAATATTAGGTGAATCCAGAGACAAAGAAAAAAGTTTCCTTTCTACACAGCCATCCATGGGAACCTAAGGCAAGTGTCATGGAACTATTCTCTGTGTCATAACACATAGAGTAATTCTACTTGGAAAGAAAATGCTGAGTGACAATAGTTCAGTGTTTCACTTGGTGGAAATATAGTCTGAGCCATGCTAGTGTGAGATTCACTAGCTCCTCAGCAGAGTGATGAGCAGAAGCAATTATTCAAAGATTCTAGGGCCTAAGTTATACCAGAGAAAATGAGCTGGCAGCCTTTCCCAGTACTTAGTGACTGAAAGGCACATGTAGTTATGAATTCCAAGGCATAGCTTATTAACCACACCCTCTATGAGACAGACAACACAAAGGAGACTATAAGGGGTTTCTTTGTAATATTTTATTGCAGAAGTCATACCAAATGCCACTTTCTTGTGGTGGTATTGTGTTCCCTAAAATATTGTGCACCCTAATAAAATTATCTGGGGTCAGAGACAGAACAGCCACAATATTAAACAGAGAGGATAGGCAGTGGCGGCACACGCCTTTAATCTTAGCATTCCAGAGGCAGAAATCCATCTGTTCAAGGATACAGCCAAGCATGGTGACTCATGCCTTTAATCCCAGGGAGTGATGGTAGAAAACAGAAAATTATATAAGGCATGAGAACCAGAAACTAGAAGTTTTCGGCTGGTTAAGCATTCAGGCTTTGAGCAGCACATTTCATCTGAGATTCATTCCAGATGAGGTTTCCAGTCTGAGGAAACAGGATCAGCTGAGGAACTGGCAAGGTGAGGAAGTTGTGGTTTGTTCTGCTTCTCTGATCTTCCAGCATTCACCCCAATAACTGGCCTCAGGTTTGATTTTATTAATAAGAATTTTTAAGATTCATGCTACACTTTCTTACATCTCAGAATCAAGATTATAATATGGTGAAGTAATGTGTAGGACTCTAGGTAAGATTCAGTAAAAGTTTCATAATTCAATTCATATTATTATATAATTTTCATCATCCCATGAAATTACTTCTAGGCTACTGTCTAACATGATTTTGATACTATGTGTTATCTTCTTAGTATACGGCTACTGTAGGTACTGAAAAATGAAGTAAGGTTTATATAGATTTAAAATCACTTGAACATGTCTTTTTTGTGATAAGTATTTTTAACATGCATTTTGTCATAATGAATTAACACTTAAAGCTCATATAATTAACTTATATAAGGCAGTACAGAAATTTTTATCCTTTTCAAGTTGTATTATGAGGGAGAAATAAAGGGAAAGTGGTTTATAACAATTGATAAGCTTATCAGAATGTAAGTGGTAAACATAAAGAAGTACTTTATAAGAAGAAATAAGCCCATCCACCCCTATTTACTTTTGGTCATGGTATTTCAGCACAGAAATAATCTAAGACAGTCATTAGAATTTGTTTTCACTTTTAATGACTAAGCCATAGGAAAGACAATGTTAATGAGTGATACATCTCATTAACATTGAAACAAAATGCTAATAGGATGAAGACATGTTCAAAGATGTATCTGTGGTATTTTCTATGTGCTTCTTTCAGTTTTGATGATTTTGAGTAGACAAAAATTGCCTATAATCCCAAAACGATATATATGTAGCATATAACAGGATATTCAGAAGAACCTAAGGGATTCTTATATGCTCTATTGGATTCATATAATACCATTTTCAGAATGAAAACAGTTTTAATCACCCTTTGCAAGACAGTAATACTGCATATTTCACACTCTGAGGGAAATATAAGTTCTATTGTTAGAATATTTTTTCTATTTTTTTTTTTTTGGAGCTGAGGATCGAACCCAGAGCCTTGTGCTTGCTAGGCAAACACTCTACCACTGTGCTAAATCCCCAACCCTAGAATATTTTTTCAACTTCAGCATTACTGAATATATGCTAAAATAATTCCACTGTGGAGGTTTCCTTTGCATTTTGTGAAAGTAGAAGCATTGTTGTTTGTTCCATAGTAGATAAGTAATATCATAGTGCCTAAATTTAGCTTCAACAGCTCACAATTATTTCTCAAGATTAGAAGTGTTCCTTCAGATAGATACAATTGCCTGGAACACATTCTTTGATGAATAAATTGAAAAAATTCCATAACATTTTACTCTGTGAATCTGGTGGTGACTTGCATCAGGTCAAAAGGAAATTTCAAGTCTGCAAATTCCAAAAGTCAATCAAAATGTCAAGAAATAAACCCAACCTGAACTATAGGGGGATTTCTGGCAGGTTGGCAAAAGCCAGCATACCTCAGAAATTTGTGAAGCCAGTTCCCTGACTACCAAAGGAGTAATTTCCTGTACCTCCAACAAAGGGTTTATATGGCTCTCCAGTCAGAATATCAAGGTCCAGGCTAACCTTCAAACCTTCAGGCTACTCTAGTCTCTACGCACAGGTCCATTTGAAAGCCCCAATACCAGTTTCCTGGTGGGTCCCTCCCCCAACATCTGATACTTCTTCTGATATGGCTATTCTCCCTATTATGTGCTCCTGCTATTCTCACTTTGCTTTTTCTATTTCCTATCCCCTGCAATTTTTCCATCTCTCAGATAGCCCTGGCCATGTCCAGTATTCTGGCTATGATCTCTCTACTTCTTTCTCTGTCTGTTTGTACTGTTCCAAACGCCTCTGGCTGCTCTGTCTCTTTCCATACCATGAAACAATCATGTCATTTTATACAACTTACTTTCCATCCATGGTCTTTCTCTCCAATTTTGTTGGCCCCTGCATCTTTTTCTTGTCCGACTTCTGATAGATGGAACTGCCATCAATGTATCAGTTGCATTTGCTTCTGATCTATGAGGACTGTTAAACATAGACTTTGATTGTTCACTCTCCTCTTGCCTCTCATTGTTCTGCATATTTTCTTCTCCAAGAAGTCTTGCAAAATACAAATGGTCATAATTTAGATCTGAATTCTCATAACTATCATTAATGTTATCTTCTTCCATGAAATTATGACCTTGTGACTCGCTCAGAGATGTTCCCATCCAAGATTGGCATTCTCTCTGTTCTTCTTCCATAACATCATATTGTTGAAAAGTAGTTGGCTGATAACCAGCAATATCAAAGCTAAGCATATCATACAAAGGGTCAGCGTCACCTGATATCACAAAAGGAGAAGAAGTAGGAAGGAACTGTAAGAATCAGACCCATAATGAAACACTTCTTGAAACCTTTGTTTTATAAACCATGTGCACCAGGTCCTCTGAGTGTATTTTATGACTGTTAACTTGGTAATTTTGTGAGAATCCTAACAGTGGGAGCAGATATGTCTCTGAGGTTTTCTTTGCCTGTTCATGGGCCTCTTTCCCACCTATTATGTTTCCTTGTCAAGCTTCAACAGGAGGGTTTTGCCTTGTCTTATTGTAATCTACTCTGTTGTGCTTGCTTGTTGTCTCTTAGAGGCCTGTTCATTTCTGAAGGGAAATGAATGGGGAGTGTATCTGGAGGAGAGGGGGATGTGGTGGTGGAGAGCTAGAAGGAAATGATAGACAGGAAATTGGCAGGGATGTATTGTATGAGAGAATAATCCACTTTCAGTAAAAAAAAAAAAAAAAACAATGAAGAGAAGCCTGAAGAGTTAGATATTTCATGAAAAGAAAATATTTTCAAAATCAGTACATTTGCCAACAATACAATCTAGATTTAAAAGTAAGAAAGGGATTGTTCAAATTCATAGTAGATAGCTTAACATTTTCCTAGATAAATTTAGGAACATCTAAGAGAAAAGCAGAACATGTATTTTTAAATATTCCCCTTAGGGGTTATCAAAAAATCTATTTCTTTTAGTCCATGGTAAAAATATTGACATATTACAATTAAAATTCAATACTAGTGCTTTAGTTCAAAATACAATTTTATCTGATTTTCACTAATTTAGATTTCTAGGTTCTTGAATGATGTACCTTGATAATTCATGGGATTATTTGAAGTGTAAGTACATTGAAGAAATTGACAAATGAAAAAATGTTTTGGATTCAATATAATATGAATGACTCATATTGTAACCAGGATTTTAAGTTGGCCTGAAATTATAAATCAGAGCAAATGAGTATATTGATCCATTGTTCTACATATAAGATCTTGTTAAAATCCCAAATATTACAATAAACTAGTGTAAGTGACCACTGCATGATTGAGGAGTGCGCAGATATGTAAGAGAGAACAGTCAGAGGCATCAAGAGGTGTCAACTGGTTAAATGCCAGGGCTCTCACTTTGGACCAGAGAAAATAGCAAAAATGGTGGAATAGTCCTGCAAGTTATAAGTTATTGAGGAAGAAAGAGGGCTGGTTATCTAGAATAGCCCAGGAACTAACATAGTAGATGAGTAGAGGGGGAGGTGAGAAGTGCCAGCAGGGGAGTGTAGGGGTTTTCATATTCATAATAGGTATATGTTACTAGGAACCAGAGGTGCCTCAAAGTCGGTTTTTGGCTTTGATATGTATTCACATGTATATACCAGGGGGAGTGGGACATTCTGACTGATAGAAACACATTTTACTTGTGCCAGAGGAATGTCAACTATAGGCTTTTGTCTCTTCACCAGCAACCTTTTATAGTCCAGCTTCAGCAGAGCCAAGGGACTGTCATTTTGGGATTGCCGTAGCCTATTGAGATTCCCCTTGGACTTGACAACTAGTAGACTTTGCACTATATGTATATAAAAACATGTTCAAGGACCAAAGTATTTTACTTAACTTTTGTTAGATTGTAAAATTTCTTGTTTCTCACGGAAAGAGAAACAGCCATCAGCAGGGCAAGGTTTCTCAACATAATCACTATTGAGTTTAGAGGCCAATTGGAATTATTTGGACACCATCTTGTATGTCAAATGACATTTGGTAACAAGCACTCCTAGAGTCTTATTTCTGGGATGTTATTTTATCCCTGAGATATTTATTACTGTAATCCCACCCTCAATTGTCTCAACCCATAACTATTTAAAATGTGATATACCCACTAGAGAGGGAAATAATTGTTCTCAACTGAGACTTATTGATTAAGGGTATGCAACATCTGGATTTTCTTTTGAAGATGCTGCGTTTATGAATTCTCAGAAGAAGAAATATACAGAACAAAAAGCATATTAAAAACAATAAATAATTTTAAGCATTGGGGAAATACATATCAAAGGTACACTAAAATGTCATTTCTAGCTATGTTTATTGGATACTACACAAATATGCCATTTCCTATAATTGTGTTGAATAGTTGTATCAGAGAATTTTCTACTGAGAAGATATTCTTTGTTGTAGAAACTTTAAAAAGTTTACTGATTTGAAACTTATTGAATTCTTGGCATTTAATTGTGTGTAATTAAACCTACATCTCATTCCCATTTGTGATAAGATATTCAGAAGTATTATGCCATGTGTCACCAAAATTTATAAAACATTTAAATCAGTAAATCTTGAAGCCACCTAACTTCAATTCATGCTCTATCAATTAACAATTTGGGGACCTCACTACTTCTTCTTCCTCTTCCCCTTTCCCTTCCCCTTCTTCTTCTTCTTCATCTCCTCCTTCCCCACCACCTTCTTCTTTTCTTTCTTTTCTCCTCCTCCTCTTCCTCCTCCTCCTTCTCCTCCTCCTCCTCCTCCTTCTTCTTCTTCCTCTTCTTCTTCTTGTCTTTTCTCTACTAGGTCAACTAAAATCATTGCTTTGGTTATGGTCCTTGAGATATGTATACCGTCAAAAATTTAGACTCAGATTGTGGATGTTCTACATGTTTGTGGTTGGATTACAAATTATGTCTTGTAAAATTCCACATAAATGACAAAATCTCATTCCTGTGAATTGATTTCATTTTGTAAACTTAACACTCTTCACTCTGTGGACATGTCTTTTTGTCAAATTGATTTAATCACAGTCTCCATATCCCATGTTTGCTATCTCTATTTTTTCATTTTTATCATACTTTCAGATTGTTTTCATGAAAAGAGCTGTTCTCTAGTAGAATTTCCCTTTGTAAAAAATATATATATATATAAGCTGGGCAGTGGTGGTGCACACCTATAATCCCAGCACTTGGGAGGCAGAGCCAGGCGGATCTCGGTGAGTTTGAGGTCAGCCTAGTCTACAGAGTGAGTGAGATCTAGGACAGCCTTCAAAGCTACACAGAGTAACCCTGTCTTGAAAAACCAAAAAAATTACAAAGGGTCTTCTCCATGGGTGCCCACAAATGGAAGGAGGCAAGAAAAAGCCTCAGATATCCAGATCTGCTATAAAATAGTGTCCTGAATTTTGCTTCAGAAGCAACTCTCAAAAGAAAAGTGTAAATTTTCTACATATTATATATATATATATATATATATATATATATATATATATATATATTGTATATATATATATAATATATATATATATTTCATGTTTATAGACTATTTCTCATACTATACAGTCTAAATTTTTAACAATAACATATTTAAAATTAATTTTAAAAGACTGCATAAATTTAGAGAAAATATAAAGGGAATCAGTAAGAAATCTCTTAGCATTTTACCATTTACATAAAGTTATCTAACACTGTGGAAGTTATGTCAAAAAATTTCTTACAATTCATAATAAAGTGATTAATATGACCAGACAAGTGTTCTGAAGTCAATATCAACTGCTAATTTTTAGCCAAAATGCATTATTGTCAATTTTTCATTAATATACAGTATTCCTTTTATGTTATGGTCTTAAATATGGAGGATTATTTTAAGTTGTGAATATTGCAGACACTGGAAAAATGCAACCATATGTAAAGATTTCAAATAATTTGAATAAATCACAATGCTGAAAGAATTATGAATTTAGATGAATTACATATTACTCTAAATCATTAGATTAAACATAACATATAAATGCAGGTAAGAGAATTGTGGAACAACCCAAATATTATAGTAGAATTTTTTTGGATATATGTGAGGCCATGTTCAAGAACAAACTTTTAGGTCTTTGGTTAGTAATGCTCCTCATACTTAATGGGAAAAAAAAGTAGTGCTATGTGTGATTAGATCAGTTTATTTTAAAAAACTGAATCCTTTGACTTTTGGTTCAGATGACTAGTTTTAAGAAACAAAACTAGTGAATTGTGGGAGGTTCGGCCATATTCTTGTCATCATCTCACTAGAACATACTAGATGTAAACTCATAATTGACTCCAAAATATTAAGAACTATTCTGCAAGAACAGATACAGCTATTTTCAGTTTGTGTCCACAAGATTATAGAGTTTTTCAGTTTTTCACCATTACTTTATGCTATTGAAAATGTTGTATTTTGAGTTTTCAAAAAGAAGGCATATAAAAGTGGCAGAGATATGTTTTAAAAGGTAAGCAATACCATTACCTAACAGGAAAATATATAAGAAATGTAGACTAAATGATTTTCAATAATAATAATAATAATAATAATAATAATAAACAACTCCATAAATTTCCTATTGTTGGTTGTGTTCAGATAATATTTTCCTGAAGAGCCCCTTTGCAGAGAAACTGCAAACTAGATTAGTTGTTGAGTTTACTATGATAGTTTGATTTATCTGCATGGCTTTACACATACATACCTTCTATCTAGTTATTGATCTGATATGCAATTTATCTTGCTAATATTTATGAGGTAGTAGAACAAACTAATCTATTTAGTTGTCTTTGATATTAATAATAATGCATATTTCACATTGCGATAGAGTAAGAAGTAATAGCAGAATTTCTCAGTATCAGTATTCTTGACTGTGGAGGTCTATATAACTACATTGGAGAGAACAGTCAGGTATTTGTCAATATCTCTAGTTTCTCTTTTGCAGATGAGTATAACATCAACATTCTTAGAGTTGTCCCATTTTACAATTATTCCATTACTAACACATTTCTCCCCCATTTTGGATCCACTTGATTGGCATTTTCAACATGTCTGCTTAGTATTGAGAATGTTGAACTCTTCAAATTTTAACATGACAAATAATGGCAATTAAACTTATGAAAAATGGCAAATATTATTAGCCACAACATAAGACATCTCAATATGTACTGAGAGGTCAACTCATCCCATTTTACAACAAAAATAAACTCAACTCTTCAAACTCACAGAAGCACTGCAGGTAGTTGCTGAGTATATACTACTGAAAAGGTATTTATTGGAGAAGGAAGCTACAAAAAGTTCAACTCCAGAATTACTACCTGCTTTGTTACTCTGGTAGTGCTGAATTCTGTAAAATAGCTGGCTCATTTTCCCTAAGATTCTCTGAAGACACATATTGTAAAGTAAGACCAGCATAACATTCGATTCAGTAAATTTAGAGGTGACTTACCTCCATCACATGCTCCTTTTTTTGTAAAGTCAGGGTTACTAATTCTCTTTTGACTTGTGATAGGTGGACATGCAGTCAGAGTTTCAGATCTGTTTCCTTCTAATTGATATGCTCTTACAAATATTACATCAGAGTCTGAATTTTCTGTTTGTAATTGCTTACTTTCCATATTTTCTCCTGCAAGAAATATTGTGAAGGACTGGTACAGATTTATTAATTTAGACTCCAATTCTTAAAATCAAATTATTCTAAGATATCAGAATTATTTGAATTATTCAGTTTGTTACTGAAACATACAGTTCTCTTTATTCCTCTTCTAATATATTTTCATATTGTTACAAAAACATTAGGCAGACTCAACAAAATTACTATTAAGTACGTGACAGAAGATCATCTATCTCTTGGACCAGTTAACATAAAAAGAAGAAATCAAAAAGGAATTCTAAAAACCTGAACTACCATAAAATAGTGTGCACATTTTTTCTATAAACATCATGCATGGGAAAACAAATATTTGGATATTTTACATGTTATTATTTTCAAAATTAATACACCTGTCAATGACATAGCATAGTTTTACAAGTAAAGGGAACCTGGTTTCAACTTCCCTTGCAAAGATTAATGTTATCCTAAATAAATTTAGAGACATTTCAAAGAGAATCAGAAAATAGTCTATTTCAATATTTCACTATATATACAGTCTTATAGACTGCTATGGAAGACTCATCTAAATAAAGCCATTTCAGTTTGTAATAATGATATTAATATGATTAAAGATACTGTAGTTTAGCTTCAGTGCTGGTGCTTTTTTTAAAATTACATTTTTGTACTGATGTTCACTATTTTAGGACATTATGTTTAATATTTCTTGAATGATATGGTTCTGATAATTCATGAAGATATGCTAAAAATTGTTGAAGATACTGACAAAATTAAATTAAATTTATAGGTTTAAAATAGTTTGAATAATTCTTAATTATACTAGAATCTGGAATTGACATAAATTGCCTCTCAAACCAAAATTACATTGAATCTAAACTTATACATCTAAGACAATACCAAAGAAGCAACCGGTTACAATAGACACTACACTATATTGACATAAGTCTAAGATAAGCAATAACTGATTATAGTAGGACTTATTAAGATAATGTTTGCCCCTACTTCTCACTGGGAGAAAATTTCAGCCTTCTGGCTAAAACTGAATTTTGTAACATCAATACTCTTCAATTCCAGGGTCTAATAGCTGTATTAGGAATATATCCTCTATGTTGTAGAATAGACATTTTGGAAGCTCTGGTGTAGACAAATACATCACCAGCCTTACCCTTAGTTTTGGAAACTCACAATTATTTCATGACGTTGACATATGTCCTATTGGGGAACCCATTTGTCTCCAATTGAGTTCTACTTGATAAGCGTTTTACATTTCTAGTTGCTGTCAAAGATGCTACATGTCTGATATCTCAAAAAGGCAATATAAATGCTACCAAGATAGATGAAAATGGTGAATAGGATTAATCATTATGTAAAAATACATCAAAATAATTTGAAATGTCATCTCAAACCATTTTCAATGGCTATCATCAAAATAAATAACATACTAAATTCCATAAATTTGCTAAGGCTGGTTGCATCTTTATCATCTACTGCAAAAGAATTTCTTGTCAGTTCTATAATGTCTTGTTTACTGTGATTTTATCATGATTTGGGACTCCACAAAATATATCTGTGATTTTATTTGAAAGGTAGGATGACAGATTCCAAGCTGCCTCTGGGTGATGCTGAGAATCATTCAAGTTCAGATAACAAAAAAAATAAACTCCATTCCAAAGAGAAAAATATGGTAAATACTGGTATTATAAAAAGTGTGATAGGGTGTTTGAAAAGTGCAAAGTAGCAGAAAGGAACACAGTGAAGCAAGTAGAGCTTTGTCTGTGTTACTGGGGTGGTGGGAAATTGTCAAAGTGCCATCCATAGTAAAAATCCAAGAGCTGAGATGAGAACTAAAATCAGTGAAATTTTATTCCATATAATTATAACAAGAAATTTCCCAAAACCTGGACATTCACAAGCTAAACAACCATTTAGATCCCCAGATAGAAATATAGAGATAAAAGCCTCTGTACAGCACATAAGAGTCATATGAAAATAAAATCATATCTTACTTAAACATTTCAAATACAGGAAAAGAAATTCTAACCAAGAAGCTTATAGTAACAAATGTTCACATTAAAAAATCAGAGAGATCTCAAATAAGTAATTCAATGAAATACAATAAAATCAGAGTAAACAAGACATAAGCATGTTTAATGTATGCAAATCAAGAAGGTAATGCAGCACGTAAACAGACTACCACAGAAATAATGTGATCATTTCAATAGATACATAAAAGGTCTTTGACAAAGTTCAAAACACCTTCCTGAAGAAAGTTTTTAAAAAGCTATATATAGGAACATATTAACAGATAATTATTGCCATATGTGACAAACTTACAGGCAATACTATATAATAATTGGGTGAAATCTGGAAATACTTCCTCTGAAATCAGGAATAAGACAAGGGTATATAAAAATGTTCTGTACATAGTTTTATGCAGTGCTAGCATTTGTCTTATAGATTATAGCATGCTATATTTAAAACATCCAAAATTCTTTATCAGAAAACTTTGAGATTTAGTAAATACTTAAAAAAAAATACTATTCTATATATAGACAATGAGCATGCTTCTAGCAAATCAAGGTAAACAATTCCACTTATAATTCCCTAAAAAACTAAAAGAATATCAGGAATAAAGTTGAGCAGGGAGATTAAAGGCCATTACAGTGAAATTTTTGATACACTAAAGATAAATCAAAGTTGAATCTAGTAAATGGAAAGACTTCCCCATGACCATGGAGTTGGCAAACTCAAAATTATAAAAACTTTCTAAGTTCCCAAGTAGTCTAAAAATTCAATATAACTTTTGGCAAAATTCAAATGAAATTCTTTGTAGAAAGAGAAAATATGATCCTAAAAGTCACATGAAATTTTAAAACATCCTTAGTAGTCCAAGTGATGTTTAACAGAAAGGACAATGCTATAGATATTATAATACCTTATTTCAAACTATACCCCAGAGCACAGAACCATAGTACCAAAAATATGGCACATGTGCCAATAAACAAAGAAACAAACACCTTCCTCAAAATTAACCCCAAAAACATATGACCAAATGGGAGAGAATGAACAGTCTAAAATAAGCCCACACAGGAACAACCATATATACCATATATATGCTTTTTCTCCTTTGGTTTTTTGAGACAGGGTTTCTCTGTAGCCTTGGAGCCTGTCCTTGACTAGCTCTGTAGACCAGGCTGGCCTCGAACTCACAGAGATCCACCTGGCTCTGCCTCCCGAGTGCTGGGATTACAGGTGTGTGCCACCACCGCCTTGTCATATATATGTTTTTTGACAAAGACACACACACACACACACACACACACACACACACACGTATCAGAGAGAAGAAAGTATTGATAACTAGTGCTGGGAAAACATGAATATAAATGAAATTAGAACATTGTCTTTGATCCTACAAAGAAAAGTCAACTCAAAAAGAGTTCAAACACCTTAATGTAAGACTAGTAAAAAAAATGAACCTCTTAAACTCCAAGTGAAAAATACTGAGGGATATTGGCAGTCAAAGATTTTTTTGAAAGGACCCCATTAATACAGGGAATAATCTCAAGAGTTGAAAAAAAAAAAAAAGAAATACATGAAATTATAAAGCTGCCTACCAAAGGAAACAATAGAGTGGAGATACAAACTACAGAGTGGGGAAAAGTAATTTACAGCTATAAATATTGGAAGGCATTAATATCTAGAATTCCTAAAAGAATCAAAGGGTGATCAGATGGCCAAACACCATTAACAGTCGTCTTGGAACTCTCATCCAATAACTGATGGAAGTGGATGCAGAGATCCTCAGCCAGGCCCCAGGTGGAGCTCCAGGTGTCCAACTGTCGAGAAAGAGGAGGGTCTGCAAGAGCATGAATTGTTGAATCCAAGATTGCAAAAAGCACAGGGACAAATAGCCAAACAAATGGAAGCACATGAATTATGAACCAAAGGCTGTGGAGCCCCCAGCTGGATCAGGCCCTCTGGAAAACTGAGACCATTGAATAGCTTGATCTGTTTGGGAGGCATCCAGTCTGTGGGAGCAGGATCTGTCCTTAGTGCATGAACTGACTGTTTGAAACCTTGGGCTTACACAGGGACACTTTGCTCAGTCTGGAAGGTGGGGACTGGACCTGCCTATACTGAGTCCACCAGGTTTAAATGAATCCCCAGGGGTGCCTTGATCCTGGAGGACATGGGAATGGAGGGGAGGGGCTGGGGGGAAGTGGGGGTGGGGGTGGGAGGGGGGAGGACAGGGGAACCCATGGCTGATGTATAAAATTTAAAACACATAATAATAAAGAAAAAAATTTTTAAAAAATCAAAGGAAAGAAGCATCACAATCAAATGGGCCAATGAAATCAATGGCTACATCTCAAAAGAATACATAAAAATGTATTAATGTGTGAAAAAAGTGTCCTGAATCATTTTCCATCAGGGTAATGCAAATTAACACCACATAAGTATTCCATCTCACTCCAGTTGTAACAGTTTTCATAAAAAAGAGCAATAAATTAATAAGCTACTTCTCACTTTTCCCAGCAGAAACTATCTGAATGTGAATCTGAAATTAGAATGAAAAAAAAAATACCTTCACATTCCATTAGGGAAGGAATGAATATCAGCTGTGTTTTATGTTTGTTAGTCTTTTTTTTTTTCTTTCTATTTAGCTTTGTTTTTTGATACTATCAGGCCTCAGGAATTCTGGGCTTACAGGCCTGTACCACAATGCCTCTTTAACTCTGTGTAAGTTATTGAGCCCCAAATTATTTTCTGTCACTTAATTTCTATTGTGGAGTTATTTACTCTTCCCATCCCAACCCTAATTTTCACCACAGTGGAAAAAAAAAACTCTATTTCCACCTAATTCTTATAAGTGATCATTAAACTGCAGTCTCTTCAGCAACTTTTCTTCTGTACTTTCTCCTATGATGCTTGGTGCAGTGTTTTCCCTTATAAACTTGTGATCGTCTCTCAGGTTGTTCAGAATTGACTGAAGACTTCTTCATGAGCCAATCTCTATTTGACTTTCATACAGGGGTGCAGATTCACTCTCTTTCATGTTAGAACATTTGGCCTTACCATCTTAGTGAACAAGTGGAACAATGATTCTTGCCCCATTTTTTTTAAAGTATTGTTTTATAATCTTCTTGACTCTCAGTGTCACCATTAGTAGCAGAATTCAACACTGTTCCTTCTGCCTCAGAAGCAGCTCATCCTCTTCCAAATCTTCTCATCTCTATGACCCTCAGCCTAAGGTGAGTTTTCCTGATCAACCGGTAACATAGCACCAATCAAAAGATGTCTAGGTGCTCATTATCTTTTGCATTATTACGAAGTATGGACCAAATACATATTAAGTTTAATTTTACCCATTGAAAGTATTTCCAAGTAACTTTGTTAGGCCAAGCAGTGCCTATCGCTGACTTTCAATTATGAGCTCTTGATTTTAGGAACCTTTTTCAAGTTCTTCTGGGTTCCAGTTTTTTGTCAGCTAAATTACAGGGCATTAATGCCGGTAGTGCATTACATAAATCACATGCTTCAAAATGCCTTTCTAAGGTAATCATAGCTAAATGAAGCTCATTTTCAGGTGCATAGGAACTTCTGACTTTCCTTGTGAATGCCTCCTATCATATCTGTATCTCACATGTATCAAAACATTTGAAAACTCACCAGGGTTAGAACTCACTCTCTTCAGTTGTTTTCTCTCATTTTGAAAATACGATCTTAATGTCTACATATGATGCAATCAAATTCCTTCAGTACTGTGAAAAGGATTGCAAACTGTTTCAAAAACTCTATCTGGGGCTGGGAGGATGCTGTAGCACAGTAGTAGAGCATCTTGTGTCTCCAAGCATGAAAAAAAAAAAAACAACTAAGTTTTTATTCCCCAGCTCAACACAATATGTAAGTAACAAATAATCAAGTGAATAAATTAATAAATTTGGTGTCAGGCCCCCTAGCACAGGGATTCTGCTCAAAGGCATCATGTTTCATTTATTATTTTATTTTCTCATAAATCTAAAAAATACTAAAGCAGAATCATAAAATGCCACAGGCACTTTTAAAATAGATATATAATGGGGACAGGATTGGGAATTTCTTACTGTAATCTTAGTGCTGGAAGGATAACAAGAACTTTTGGATGTCTTAGGCAACGTAACAATCCTCTGTCAATACAAACAAGAAACAAAACCCAAACAACAACAACACTAATAGACAGGCTGATGTGGAAGGGGGCAATCTCGAGGGGCCTCACCCTTAGATAACAAACTATAAGCAATAAATGACAGCTCAGAAACTACCAAGGAAGATTCTCCTAGTTAGTTATCCAATACTAAGTGATCAGCTCTGGAATCATATTCATATAAGCAACAATAAAGGGACTCAGTGGGTTGTATGAATATATTTATCTTTTTATAAGTACATGTATTAATAATAATGAAAGAAAAAGAGGTCATTAATTTCAGAAGTGGTAAGGTTAGGAGGGCATGAGAAGGTCTGGAGGGAGGAAAGAGAAGTGGGAAAAGGTTGTAATTATATTTTACTAATGACTTTACTGGTATGGTTCCATGTGTCCTAACGTGGCCAGGATGCCTATGGAAAAATAATGCTTATTTGTAATACCACTATACTTTGAAAATTTTTTGAACTCATTAGGATTAGCTGCTCTACGGGCTTGTTTTAAAATTTGTCATTTAAGTTTCTTGATAATGGGGACACCTTGGTACAGAATTTGAGAAACACTGCATTATTTTATTGACTTAATAAGTCCATTTTGCATAAACTGACTCAGTTACTATCCTTTTTTCTCTTTTTTATTTATTATATTTGTGTTTTAATTTTATACATCAGCCATGGGTTCCCCTGCCCTCCCCCCTCCCACCTCCACCCCCACATTCTCCTCAGCCCCTCCACTCCATTCCCATCTCCTCCAGGGCCAAGACTCCCCTGGGGATTCAATTCAACCTGGTGGATTCAGTACAGGCAGGTCCAGTCCCCTCCTTTGAGGCTGAGCAAAGTGTCCCTGTGTAAGCCCAAGGTTCCAAACAGCCAGTTCATGCATTAAGGATAAGTCTGGGTCCCACTGCCTTGTTGCCTCCTGAACAGTTCAAGCTATTCAGTTGTCTCACTTATCTGGAGGGCCTATTCCAGCTGGGGGCTCCACAGCCTTTGGTTCATAATTCATGTGCTTACATTCGTTTGGCTATTTGTCCCTGTTCTTTTCCAGTCTTGGTCTCAACAATTCACACTCTTACAGTCCCTCCTCTTTCTTGACAATTGGACTCCTGGAGCTCCACCTGGAGCCTAGCCGAGAATCTCTGCATCCACTTCCATCAGTTATTGTTCCAAAAGTAGAAGCAAAAGGAATATTACCAAACTCCTTCTATGAGGCTACAATTACCCTAATTCCTAAACCAAACAAAGATGCAACAAAGAAAGAGAACTACAGACCGATCTCCCTCATGAACATTGATGCAAAATTACTCAATAAAATACTGGCAAACAGACTCCAAGAACACATCAAAACAATTATCCACCATGATCAAGTAGGCTTCATCCAAGGGATGCACGGGATGTTCAACATACGAAAGTCTGTCAATGTAGTACACCATATAAACAAACTCAAAGAAAAAAACCACATGATCATCTCACTAGATGCAGAAAAGGCATTTGACAAAATCCAACACCCCTTCATGATGAAAGTCTTGGAGCAATCAGGAATATAGGGAACATACCTAAATGTAATAAAGGCAATCAACAGCAAGCCAACAGCCAACATCAAATTAAATGGAGAGAAACTCAAAGCAATACCACTAAAATCAGGAACAAGGCAAGGCTGTCCCCTCTTCCCATACTTATTCAACATAGTACTATCCTTGATTCTACATGTTTTATCTAATGCTGCAGTAGTCTGCATTCCCAATTTAGATTCTATATGAGGGAAATATCATATAATATCAAAATGTGTCCTGTTTGTTCTCTTTATGAATAAAGACAAATGGATGGCATGAATTACACAATAGAATTTGAAAAAAAAAAATCTTTCAAAAAATATTACAATAAATCTGAGTCCATATATACAAGTGTGAGTTTCTACATGTAGAATCTAGTTATTATGCATGTGCCTGTGTTGTCAGAGAGAAGGAATACACTTTGAAAACTGGCCTAAACTGGGAGCTGGAGATCAGAATGTGACCTTGATTCATGTAGAGACAATTGATGCAGTCTATAATTTTGATTTTGATATTTTCTACACAATAAAAGACAAATGAATATATTTCAAGTATTTTTTGACAAAAGCACTTGATTTTGCCTGCTTAACATCTACTTAAAATACATAAGACAATGCCATTCATTACCAACGGGAAACAATCCACCCTCAAAATCTTAGTTTATTTGGCTTAGTGAAACTGAATCAAATGTCATGATCAAAGAGAGGCTTATAGAATGAGGCATATCTGAATAGCCATTTTCAATTACAAGTAAACATCATTGGCTTAAGCATGACATAACATCAAATTAAATATAAAGTTTAAATTATCTCAGAACTAACAGTCCACAATAGCTGGAAATCTGGTAGGAAATTCTCCCTCTCTCTCTTTCCCACCACTACAGTTCTTTCATTCTCATCTCCAATCCTTGACAGAACACTTGCCACCTCTGGTCCCTGGGGATTCTGCTTTCAGTGGCCTCAGTGTTCCTACATCATATTGACCCATTAAGACCACCTCCATTCCTTCCAGTCAGCCTAGAAACACATTCTACACTGAACTTCCAGTGACAATACTTGGCAGTGACTCTGGTTGGCAAATCTCATCATCCTTGTCTTCTGCTAAGAGCTCTTCATTCTAACACTCAGCCCAGTAACAATATGTTTACAAGTGTCTCTCCTCCCTCTTCTACTTCAGTAATTAAAGACTGCAGCTCCTAATTCAGACAGAGGGTCCCTCTATTCCTTTCATCCCTGTGTCTCCAGATGATTCATTGCTTTACTACCAACTTCATACAGGAAATCCTCTTCCTACCATACCTCTGATTCCCTGGGGACCCCCAGCTCAAAGGTGTGAGGAGGATACCCTCAATTATTTCCATTTCTCCTATCCCACCTCCCTCCCACCAACCAACATCCAGAAACTCCTCTACCAGGCAATGTATGAAGTCTATGAAAATACAGCATAATAAAATAATGAAAACAATTTATGACACAACTGTAGAATTTAGCAAAGAAAGAGATACACTAAAAAAAACCCCACCAACTAAGATAAAATTGGAAATGAAAAACTTATGAAGCCAAACAAAAATCTCTGAGAAAAGTCCTACTAACAGATGCATGGAAGGGAGAATCTCAGTTGTCAATGACAAGGTAGAAAAAATGGATACCTAAGTTAAAGAAACTGTTGAATCTGAAAAAAAATCTAGGCAAATTCAGAAAATCTTGGACACAATGAAAAGACCAAATCTATGAACAGTGAGAATAAAGAGGAAGAAATCCAGGCCAAAATCATAGATGATATCCTCAAAATCATAGAAGAAAGTTCCATTAACCTTAAGAAGGAAATGCTTATTAATGTACAAGAAGCACACAGAATACCAAGTAGACTAGACCAGAAAGAAAAGTCCCTTAGGCACATGATAATCAAAACAATAACCATACAGAATAAAGAGAGACTAAAAGCTGAAAAGGAAAATGACCAAGTAACATATAAAGGCAAACCCATTATAATAACACCTGATTGCTCAACAGAGACTCTAAAAGCAAGAAGGGCCTGGACATATGTCCTCCAAATTCTAAGAGACCTAAGATGCCAGCCTATACTACTATATGCAAAAAAAACTATCAATCATAATAGATGTAGAAAGAAAAGCATTTCACTTAAAACTAAATTTAAGCAGTATCTGTCTACAAATTCAGCTCTAGAGAAGTCACCAGAAGGAAAAACTTCACACAAAGACCCCCAAAAGAGAAAAATTTAGAGATCCGTTTCTCTTATGAAAATAGAGGTAAAAAAATCAATAAAATCCCTTCAAACCTAGTCCAAGAACATATAAAATGATTATCCACCATGATCAAGTATTTTTCATACCAGAGGCAAGGGAAGATTAAATGGAGCAGTGTAGTGAAGAGGGTTTAAGACAAGGAGTATAAAGAGGGCAAATTGAGGGGTCATATGGAAACCTACTACAGCAGGTGCTTCTTAAAATATATACATATAAACTGGCAGTGGTGATGCATGTCTTTAATCCTAGGACTTGGGAGGCAGAAGCAGGCAGATCACTGTGAGATTGAGACCAGCCTGGGCTACAGAGTGAGTTCCAGGAAAGGCATAAAACTATACAGAGAAACCCTTTCATATATATATGAAAGGAATCTAAACACAAATAATGGGGAAAACAAAGCCTCACTGGACATCCCTTACAGCCAAGTGAAACCGTCAGCACCAGGAATGCATTACATATTATTGAGTTCTTGGTAAAGGAACCTCACAGAAACTCCCAAACAACTCAGGTTATTGCTGAGGCTATTCGTTGCTCTCGATAACTTGATAGTAAGGCCTCATTACTGAAGACAACTATAGTGATATTTTATTTGTATTGAAATGTGATTGTATGTCAATAAAATTGCCTTGAGGTCAGAGCAAGCCAGAGCAGAAGCCGAGCAGTAGTGGGGCACGCCTTTAATCCCAGCACTTGGGAGGCAGAGCTAGGCAGATCTCTGTGTGTTCAAGGACAGAGCCACCATGGCAGACATACGCCTTTAATCTCCATACCAACCATAGACGACCTGGAGGTCTGTACAAACAGGCAGTGACAAGGAGGTCATGTGGCTGGGTTTACAACCAATGAGAAAACAGAACAGAAAGTCTTTAAATAGACAGGACGCACAGAAGTAGGTCTCTTGCGGAGAGGAGGAACCGCAGAAGCCGTGAAGGGTAAGGTTTTCCACTTTTGCTCTGACCTCGTGGTTTTCAACTCTGCAATCGGTTCTGTGTTTCTTATTTAACAAGCTGGTTACAACTACAAATGGCACCCAACGTGTTGGCAAGAATTTCCACCTAAAACCTGAGAAAAAAAGATTCTAAGACGGAGCTAAAACAGCTTCCTAGTTGTCTCCCTCAAGTTAGCGGCAGCCTGCCGGTTTGAGCTGCTATGGCGGGTTTCTGGTTTGTGCATCTGACCTGCAGTGTGGCGGGAATGAGGAGTCTACAAGCAACACTTTGCTCTGCTGCGTGGTGGATTTAGCCTTTGTGAGTTAAAAAAAAAAAAAACAAAAACAAAAAAGGGTTTCTGGGCTATGCACTGCTTTGATAGAACTGCTTCTGATAGTTGATGGTACACATGGCTCCAGACCCAGAGCTGGTGGTAAACTGTACCGCAGCCAAGTTGGGAAGCAGAGGTGGGCGGAGCCAGCACCCACAGCAGCATTTCAGTCTTACAAAGATGGATATTACACAGAGAATCTGGTTTATGTTGTCTTTGGGACTTTTAACTGCAGAAAAAGATTTGATCGTAAAAGCTGTTGAGTTAAATAAATATGTAAATTTTAAAGGTAACTTGACTTCAAAATTTGGATATAAGGATATGTTGCTTTGGAAAAGAGTCTCTGCTTTTGTGTCCACAGAAAGCCAGAGGCTGTGGATTTGTTCCAGATTAAGATATATCAGGTTTGATCAGCCAAGACCACCTGAAAGGTCTCCAGTGACACCATGGCCCAGATGATCCGACATCCAGAATGGTTTCAAGGCAACTGGCTCAGAGGTTCACTTTAATGGACTACTCCATAATCCTAAAATTTTCTTTGTGTCCCCATAAGATACAGCGCCCCCCTCCAGCAGGAAGTAGTAAGAAAAACTATGCTCAAATTCCCAGCTGCTTTGGAGATGGAATTGGCTCACTCCTTCTCTAAACCCAGACATATTGCTAAAAGAAAAGGTTAAGAGCTTCTTGTGTCCCAAATCAGAAGAGCCCTCTGGTGTGGGACAGAGAAAAACCAATATTTTTCTTTAAAGCAGGTTGATTATAAATGTGATCTCTTTCTAAAGATAAAAAGGGGATATGATATAGATATGATAGGATGAAAGGGTAGATTAATGAACTTACTTCTAAAGAGCAAAAACTTGTTTAAAATGTTTTACATTGCTATAGATTTTAGTCTATTGATACAAACTTAAAGTTAATTTTGTTATACTGTGTGTATATTTCTACTCGTGTTTAAGGTATTATGTTTGTATAGCTCATTTTAAATTGAAATGGATAATTAAAAATAGATTAATAATTATTCATCTATGAAAATAATAGTCATAGCCATGTTAGTTAAGTCTTCTAGATATACATAGACATATTTCAGATAGATAGGTAATCTTCAAATACTTCAAAGACATACAGAATATGGCATTTAAAATACTTTTAAAATTTAGACTTTCTGGACAGTGAGACATGTCTGCTCCTGGCAGCACCAATTTACTTCAGAGAGGAGGATGGGCATTGAAGACACTTCATATGGAGTTTATCTTCACCTTGGCAAAAATAGCCATTTGGGCAAGAAACTGTTCTTGCCTGGACTGCTCGATCACCTGGACATGCAGGACCCATAGAAAGGTGACCACTGAACTTTGCTTTCAAAATGGTCCTTCAGGTTCCTACTTCACAGAGGAAACTGCCAGACATTCTACAGAACACTGAGAGAAGTGACTGAGAGACTCTAGCCCTGTGGGCTGAAGACAAATGCCCCAACTTTACAAAGGAACATTAGGTGACTGTTCAGGCTGCCAGCTGTCTCTGTCTACCCTGCAAGACTCCCGAAAGTTGCTTGCATCCTTCTCCCGGTTCTCAGGTAATATTATATCCTTCTGAGGTCTTTGATGTGGTTAAAGACTAGATAGTTATAATTTCCTCAGTTATGATAAAAGAAACGTTAGATATAAAACCTTAGACTGATAAATATAAGATAGATAGGATATCTTCTTTAATATTGTAACTGTAATTCTTGCTTGATAATTGTTTTGTTATATGTAATTGTACTATGTAAAAGTTAAAACCTTCCTTATTAAAAAAAAAGAAAAGTGCTGTGGATATCGCTCTGTGTAAATAAAGTTCTGATTGGCCAGTGGCCAGGCAGGAAGTATAGGCGGGACAAGACAGAAGAGAATTCTGGGAAGTAGAAGGCTGGGAGGAGACACTGCCAGCCGCCGCCATGAGAAGCAACATGTAAAGACACTGGTAAGCCACAAGCCACGTGGTAAAGAATAGACTAACAGAAATGGGTTAATTTAAGATAGAAGAAGCAGATAACAAGAAGCCTGACATGGCCATACAGTTTCTAAACAATGTAAGTTTCTGTGTGCTTACTTGGTTAGGTCTGAGAGACTGTGGGACTGGCGGGTGAGAGAGATTTGTCCTGACTGTGGGCCAGGCAGGAAAACTCCAACTATAGACAACACCCACATAACTAATTTAACATGGAGGATTTGAGCTGGTGCCTACCTAGAGCCTTCACTCCAACTGACTCTTACTCATTTTGCTGGAAGGTACCCTGCATGATACCAAAGGAGAAAGGTAAACACTAACCCAACCACAATTTTTTTAATCTACCCTGGTCATCTGCCTTCAAGATACATTGGTGCAATAGTGGCATAAAAGTTTTGGGAATAACAAACTACTGTCTGGTTAAACTTAAGGTACAGTCCTTTAGATGGAACCCATGCTCAACACTGCTAAGATGGTAAAAAACCTGAGACTAGATAGGTCACCGACCATGAGTAAAACTATTGTTTTACTTAACGAACATAGCAATAAATGACTCCTATAAATATTCTACTATAATGATAGATCAGTACCCTGCTCAATCATCATCAGCGAAGTTTCCTCTTGCACAAAATGGAATAAATACAAAAACTCATGTGGTGATCTGAATAAGAATGGCCCCTATAATTTCATATGTTTGAAATGTCATATGTTAGTCATCAAGGAGTGGTATTATTTAGAAGTATTAGAAGGTTTGGCTTTGTTGGAGGAAGTCTGATATTTCATAAGTCCAAGCACAGTCCAGTGGATCTCTCTCTTTCCATTGCTGAGAATCCAGAAACAGAACTCTCAACTATTTCTCCAGCAACATGTCTGCCTGTGGTGTTGGTGCTGTCATGCTCCATGCCATGCTAATAATAGACTAAGCCTCTGAAAGTATAAGCAAACCTCATTGAAATGCATTCTTGTACTTATAAGAGTTGCCTTGGTCGTGGTGACATTTCACAATAGAACAAGGACTAAGACAATCCACAATTAGACAATGTGCAGAGAGCAATTTTGGAACACTCAGTCCCAAATAGGATGTCTTCATCAAATCACTCCTCTAAGGGCTCAGTTAACTCTATAAAAGTGGAGGTGGAAAGATTTTAAGAGACAGTGTAAGTGTAAGACTCTAAGGAAACAAGGCCTCCTAGATACAACAGGACTGTTGCACAGGGCCTGCATGGGTCTTAGCCCGTTGGATTTCCAGACCTGAGTGGGGAAGTGGACAGAAACCCCCATTCCTAATGCAGAAGCTATCTCTAATTGATAAGCACTCCCAAAGGGAAAATTTTTTCTCCAAAGAAATCTCATTGGTTATTCAAACCACACTTATGGTCAGGACCCATGCCCAGCAGTAAATGGCCAATGCAAACTAGGTTCTTTGTCTCCTGCTCTATTTGAAAATGTTTTTAACCTTATAGATCTTGATTATATATTATGGTCTCTAATTTCATATTTTATTGGATTTCTGAGTAAATAATAGTGTTTCTATAACAGCGTGTGTTTCTGATTATATATTATTGTGTATCATTTCATGTTTTTATGGGATTTCTGCATAAATAAATATGTTTCTATAATAGTATGCATTTCTGGTGTGTTTTCTTTGGGTGTTTGTTTTTCCTTTTCTTTTTTTTTTTTTGGTTCTTGTTTGGATGCCTATTGAATCTAATGAAAGAGAAAAAAAAGGGGTGGTTGGGAAAGCTAGGAGGATCTGGAAGGAGTTTAGAGAGGAAATACTATGGTAAGGAAATGAACCAAGGGATTTTGTAATAGTAACCATGAAGTAAAGAAGAACAGCAATGAACACTAGAATTAGTGTCAGTAAATGCAAACAAAGCACAAAGAGAAACAATTCTGAGAGTTGGTTCAAGCTCTGAAATCAAACAAGGAATAAGTGTTAGAATACTCTTCTGAGACAAGAAAGACAGTTTAATAAAGTTTAGGACTGAGTCAGGAGTAGGTTATTTCAACTCTAGGGAGGACGACTATGGGACAATACCAGATATAACACTTACTGTAGCTTATAAAATGCAAATATTAAAATATGTGCATCTTGAATTTTCTCAAGCATGTTAATTAGTTGTCTTGTTAATACATTGTAAAACAATATTTGTGATGGATGATCCAAAAGTGTGTCATAAAATTTCATAAGACTAGCACTATACACATTTTCAAATTTTGGTTTTTAAAACATTACTAAACTTTGAAGTCCAGAAAGCTAATATAGCAGGGAATATATAATCAAATAAATCCAATAAAGTAACACAGAAGTTGTAAATCATTAACTTTCCTAACAGTTTTTATAAGGTCACACATGAAAGTCAATAGATATTGGTAGTCAAAAGAAAATAAAAGACCATTCATTATTTGCCTGATTCTTTGTGTGTACTGCTATACCCATGCAAAGTCAGGGTGACTGGAAGAGCAGTTGTCATGAATTTAATAAGTTGGCCAATCATTTGTTTCTATAACTGTATCATCCTTATACAGGAGTAAATACAGCACATAAAGTACTCAATCTGTACTGTAAACACCACCTTAGTAGCTAAGTATAATTCCTCAGCTGCTATACAGTTGTGCTTGACACACACACACACACACACACACACACATACACATGAACATTTGAATGGTTCATAATAAATACATTCTTAAAAACTAATTGTAATATATTCATGCAAATGAACGTTTTGCTTATCATCCAGACTAGAAAATATATAGCAAATAAGCATTTACAGTTTTCATTGATATTTTAACTTGAAAAGACAAAGATTATAAGAATCATGTTTAATTACCAAGTTTTAGATAAGCAACAAGAGCACACATTATCATAGGA
Source organism: Onychomys torridus (assembly GCF_903995425.1). NCBI lineage: Eukaryota > Metazoa > Chordata > Mammalia > Rodentia > Cricetidae > Onychomys > Onychomys torridus. The sequence goes on from NC_050466.1 coordinate 72,634,021, forward strand.
GGCTTCAACTGATGATAGTACGCTATTAACTTTATACCAAAAAGTAAGCATTCTAAAGATGATAAAGTTTTACTTCAAATACTTAAATAAATAAGAAAAATTTTAAATTTCTGTATTTTACAGGGAATTATAATATTCAAATAACAGCAATAAAATGAAATATCAAATTAACTTTAATACTTGACAAAGGTTTGCAATAAAATCCTAGACAATATATCATTTTTTTTTAACTTCTTTTAGCTTTTGCCAAAATCTGTCTCAACTAAGTAAGCATCTTCTCCCTTTATACCCACCCTTCCCAGTACTCAGGCTCTTTGATGAGGAATTCTTAATCTAGTTGAGCTTACCTTCTCCTTTGGGACACTCAAAGGCATGTGTGTGTGAAGATCTAGATTTGGATTTTTTCTTTTTATCTCGTGGATGGTGTCTAGACCTTGGACAGGACTTGTCCGGCAGCTGATGATTGGACATTGAGGAGTTGGATCTTTTGGTTGATGATGGTAATCTTCTGTGTGAGCTATGAGATTGAGGTCGGGATTCCGAGTGATCTGGAGAAGAGCTGCTGTGAGATCTAGATTGGAGACTGTTGGAGGAACAACAGTGTCTTTCGCCGTGCCTCTGGAATTCTTGGTTGTCTTCTTTGAAATAATATTGCTCTCCCTGGCCACAGCTAAGTTGAGCATACTGTGGAACATTGTTGTGTACCATCTTTATGCGCAGTTTACAACCATCCAGTAAAATCCCATTTAAGGCACCCATTGCATTCTTGGCATCATGTTTGTTGTAGAAATGGATGAAGGCCACTCTGTAAGGTTCTTCGGTTAAGTGATTTTCGGAAATGTACACATCACCAACAGGCCCATAATTCTCAAACACATGCTTCAGCGTGCTGGATGAAGTGAGGTTTGCCACGTTGTCCACCTTGAGGAAGGCCATTTCCTCCACATTAGGAAGAGGATGGCTATAACTCATGGTCCTTGATATTTCAGTCTTATATTCTCTGAAATGAACAGTTGTTAGGGGAAAATAGAGCAAATCCAAGAGAGGAGCTCAATGGTTGCGGCCATTTTCTTGACTGCGCGGCTTTGACTATTAGATTCCCTTTATTAGCTCAAACATTCTAGAATGGTTAACTCAGCCCCGCCCACTCATAGAGTTTAAACTATTTTACAAACAGAGGAATGTAATTGCATACCAGTTTTAAATAAGTGGTGTAATCACTACACAATTACTTTAACATTTCTGGTACAAATTCAGACATTCAGAATCAATTAAGGTTAGAATTGAATTTATTTATTCTTAATATACCTTTACATTCCAATGTTCTTAATCATAGAGCAGAATTATAAAGTTACTAAACTTTTTATTCTTTCCATTCAGTAATCTATATAGCAACAATATGAAAGTAGGAGAGGGATATCTAAGCCTCTACATGAGTGACCAGGACCTTCCCTCAAGGACCACCAAGCACCTCCCACAGGACTTCTAACTGCCAGGTTTTACCCACAGAACATTCTAAATGCCCTAACTGCTGGACCTTGCCCCTAATCAACGGAATAAAAAGCCCAGTTTCTGAATGTGAAATATCACCAATCTCGACCATGGAAAGCTTTACCCTGAAAAGTTCTACCTTCCTCTCAAGAAGTTCTATACAAGCACTGTATCCTGTTCAGTTTGCTGCTGTTTCATGCGCAAGCAGCCACCCTCCCATTTTTTCCCCTCCCAACACATCTCTTGTGTGTGGTTTGTTGTGTGTTGTGACTATGTGATATTCTTTGGCTCCAAGGTACCAGGATACCTTTCCATCTAAGCTATAATGCTGACACTATGAATTAGAATATTATTTTTTTTCTAGAAGGAAAGTTGTTGATTTATTTTGTCCAAATGTTATTCTTTTATTAACCATAAAATAAATATATTACTTATCTATATATTCATTTATTTTAAGACACTCTCCTCATGTAGCCCTGAAACTTGAGTTGTAGACCAGCATGACCTCAAACTTACCTCCCTCTACCTCCCTTAGTTCTGTCCCTTAAAATAAACTTTTGCAGTGCTAGGAGTTGAAACCAGGCTGTAACACAAGCTAGTCAAGTGCTCTATCGCCAAGATATATACTTTAAAAATTATATTTAAATAAAAATAAAATAAATATACAGAGAAGTAAAATATTCAGAGAAATATAAACAACTGAACTTGCACTTTTCTCTCTTTTCAGACTCAATAATTTCTTTTCTTTACTTTTTTATTTTTCATCGTTGTCAATTTTTATTATTATATTTGTGTTTTAATTTTACACATCAGCCATGGGTTCCCCTGTCCTTCCCCCTCCCACACCCACCCCTAACTTCTCCCTTCCCCTCCCCTCCATTCCCATCTCCTCCAGGGCCAAAACTCCCCTGGGAATTAATTTAAACCTGGAGGATTCAGCACAGGCAGGTGCAGACCCCTCTTTCCAGGTTGAGCAAAGTGTCCCTGTGTAAGCCCATTGTTCCAAAGAGCCAGCTCATGCACTAAGGACAGGTCTCGGTCCCACAGCCTGGATGCCTCCCAAGCAGTTCAAGCTATTCAATTGTCTCACTTATCCTAAGGGTCTGATCCAGTTGGGAGCTCCACAGACTTTGGTTCATAATTAATGTGCTTCAATTCGATTGACCATTTGTCCCTATGCTTTTTCCAATCATGGTCTCAACAACTCACACTCTTATAGTCCCTCCTCTTTCTGGACAATTGGACACCTGGAGCTCCACCTGGGGCCTGGCTGAGTATCTCTGCATCCACTTCCATCAGTTATTGGATGAGAGTTCCAGCACGACTGTGAGGGTGTTTGGACATCTGATCACCAGACTAGGTCAGATCATGCTTTCTCTCGACCATTGCCAGCAGTCTACAGAGGATGTATCATTGGGAATTTCAGGGGACCTCTCCAGCACTCTGCCTATTCCTGTTCTAATGTGGTCTTCATTAATCATGATCTGTATTTCCTTGTTCTCCCTTTCTGTTCTTGATCCAGCTGGAATCTCCTGCTCCCCTAAGCTTTTTTTTTCCCTCAAATCTTGCCCTTCATTACTCCCACTGTAGTCCAGGTTGTTCATGTAGATCTCAACCATTTCTCTGTAATTGGGTGATCCCTGTGTCTTTCCTAGGGTCCCATTTTCTAGGTAGCATCCCTGGAGTTGTGTAGCAGTCTAGTCATCTTTATTTTACATCTAGCATCCTCCTATGAGTGAGTGCATACCATGTTTGTCCTTCTGAGCCTGGGTTACCTCACTCAGGATGATTTTTTCTAGATCCGTCCATTTTCCTGCAAACCTCATGATGTCATTGTTTTCTCTGCTGAGTAGTACTCCATTGTGTATATGTACCAAATTTTCTTTGTCCATTCTTCAGTTGAAGGGCATCCAGGTTGTTTTCAGGTTCTGGCTATTACAAACAATGCTGATATGAGCATAGCTCAGCAAATGCCCTTGTGGTATGAGTGAGCATTCCTTGGGTATATGTCCAAGTGTGCTATACCTGGGTCATGGGGGAGATTGATTCCCAATTTTCTAAGGAAGTGCCATATTGATATCCAAAGTGGCTATACAAGCTTGCATTCCCACCAGCAGTGGAGGAGAGTTCCCCTTGCTCCACATCCTCTCCAGCATAAGCTGTCTTCTGTGTTTTTGATCTTAGCCATTCTGATAGGTGTAAGGTGGTATCTCAGAGTCATTTTGATTTGCATTTCCTGGATAATTAGGGATGTTGAGCAATTCCTTAAATGTCTTTCAGCCATTTGAAATTCCTCTGTGGAGAATTCTCTGTTTAGTTCTATAGACCATTTCTTAATTGCACTATTGGGCATTTTGTTGTCTAATTTCTTGAGTTCTTTATATATTCTGGATATCAGCCCTCTGTCAGATGTGGGGTTGGTGAAGAACTGTTGCCATTCTGTAGGCTGTCCATTTGTCTTGTTGACCGTGTCCTTTGTTCTACAAAAGCTTCTCAGTTTCAATAGGTCCCATTGATTGATTGTTTCTCTCAGTGTCTGTGCTACTGTTGTTATATTTAGAAAGTGAACTCTGTTGCCAATGCATTCAAGACTACTTCCTACTTTCTCTTCTATCAGGTTCAGAGTAGCTGGATTTATGTTGAGGTTTTTGATCCACTTGGACTTAAGTTTTGTGCACGGGGACAGATATGGATCTATTTGCAGCCTTCTACACATTGACATCCAGTTATGCCAGCATCATTTGTTGAAGATGCTTTTTTTTTCCATTGTACATTTTTGGCTTCTTTGTCAAAAGTTATATTTTCATAGGTGTGCGGGTTAATGTCAGGGTCTTCGATTTGATTCCATTGGTCCACATGTTGGTTTTCATGCCAGTACCAAGCTGTTTTTTATTAAGGTAGCTCTATAGCAGAGTTTGAGGTCCGGGATCGTGATGCCTCCAGAGGTTGTTTTATTGTACAGGATTATTTTGGCTATCCTGGCTTTTTTGTTTTTCCATATGAAGTTGAGTATTATTCTTTCCAGATCTGTGAAGAATTGTGTTGGTAATTTGATGGGGATTGCGTTGAATCTGTAGGTTGCTTTTGGTAAGATCACCATTTTTACTATGTTAATCCTGCCTGTCCATGAGCATGTAAGTTCTTTCCCTTTTCTGACATCTTCTTCAATTTCTTTTTTCAGGGACTTCAAGTTCTTTTCATATAGGTCCTTCACATGCTTAGTTAGAGTAACCCCAAGGTATTTTACATCATTTGGGCCTATTGTAAAGGGTGATGTATCTCTGATTTCCATCTCAGCCTGTTTGTCTGTTGTATATAGGAGGGCTACTGATTTTTTTTTGAGTTGATCTTGTATCCTGCTATGTTGCTGAAGGTTTTTATTAGCTGTATCAGTGCCTTGGTTGAATTTTTGGCGTCACTCATGTATACTATCATGTCATATGCAAATAGGGAAAGCTTGACATCTTCCTTTCTAATTTATATCCCCTTAATCACCTTATGTTGTCTTACAGTTTGGGCTAGAACTTCAGGTGCTATATTGAAGAAGTATGGGGAGAGGGGACAGCCTTGCCTTATTCCTGCTTTTATTGATATTGCTTTGATTTTCTCTCCATTTAATTTGATGTTGGCTGTTAGCTTGCTGTAGATTGCATTTATTATGTTTAGGTATGTTCCCTGTGTTCCTGATCACTGAAAGACCTTTATGATGAAGGGGTGTTGAATTTTGTCAGTTGCCTTTTCTGCATCTAGTGAGATGATCATGTGGTTTTTTTCTTTGAGTTTGTTTATATGGTGTAGTGCCTTGTCAGACTTTCTTATGTTGAACCAGCCTTGCATCCCTGGGATGAAGCCAACTTGATCATGGTGAATAATTGTTTTGATGTGTTCTTGGAGTCTGTTTACCAGTATTTTATTGAATATTTTTGCATCAATCTTCATGAGGGAGATTGGTCTGTAATTATCTTTCTTTGTTGAATCTTTGTTTGGTTTAGGAATCAGGGTAATTGTAGCCTCATAGAAGGAGTTTGGTAATATTCCTTCTGCTTCTATTGTGTGGAACAATTTAAAGAGTATTGGTACTAAGTCTTCTTTGAAGATCTGGTAGAATTCTGCAGTGAAACCATCTGGTCCTGGGGTTTTTTTGATTGGGAGACTTTTAATGACTGATTCTATTTCCTTAGGGGTTATTGGAATATTTAAATGTTTTTTCTTGTCTTAATATAGCTTAGGTATGTGGTACCTATCCAGAAAATTACTCATTTCTTTTAGATATCCCAGTTTTGTGGAGTAGAGGTTTTTGAAGTATGACCTGATGATTCTCTGGATTTCCTCATTGTCTTTTGTTATGTCCCCTGTATCATTTCTGATTTTGTTAATTTGGATGGTCTCTCTCTCTCTCTCTCTCTCTCTCTCTCTCTCTCTCTTGCTTTCTTTGGTTAGTTTGGATAAGGGCTTGTCTATCTTGTTGATCTTCTCAAGGAACCAACTCTTCATTTCATTAATCTTTTGTATTTTTCTCTTTATTTCTATTTTATTGATTTCAGCTCTCAATATGATAATTTCCTGGTGTCTGTTCCTCTTGGGAGACTTTGCTTCTTCCTGTTCAAGGGCTTTAAGGTGTGCTGTCATGTCACTAGCATGAGATTTCTCCAGCTTCTTTATGTGGGCATTTAGTGTTATGAATTTCCCTAATAGCACTGCTTTCATAGTGTCCCATAAGTTTGGGTATGTGGTATATTCATTGACATTGATCTCTAGGAAGTCTTTATTTCTTTATTTCTTCCTTAACCCATTGGTGATTCAGTTGAGCATTATTCAGTTTCCACGAGATTGTAGGATTTCTGTAGGTTTTTTTTTTTTTTTTTCCGAAATCTAACTTTAAATAGTGGTGGTCTGATAGAACACAGGAGGTTATTCCAATTGTTTTGTATCTATTGAGATTTGTGTTGTGGCTAATTATGTGGTCAATTTTAAAGAAGGTTCCATTGGGGTGTTGAAAAGAAGGTATATTCTTTTTGTTTGGGTGCAATGTTCTGTAGATATGGATTAAGTCCCTTTGTGCCATAACATCAGTTAAGACCATTTTGACTCTGTTAAGTTTCAATTTGGGTGATCTGTCCAGAAGTGAAAGTGGGGTGTTGAAGTATCCCACTATTAATGTGTGGGGTTTTGTATGTGATTCAAGCTTTAGTAATGTTTCTTTTACATAAGTGGGTGCCCTTGTGTTTGGGGCATAAATATTCAGAGTTGAGACTTCATCTTGGTGGATCTTTCCTGTGATGAGTACGTAATGTCCTTCATCCTCTCATTAGATTGATTTTAGTTTGAAGTCTATTTTTGCTGGATATTAGGATGGCTGCACCAGCTTGCTTATTAAGACCATTTGATTGGAAAGTCTTTTCCCAGGCTTTTATTCTTAGGAGGTGTCTGTCTTTGAATTTGAGGTGTGTTTCTTGTATGCAGCAGAAAGATGGGTCCTGTTTTCATATCCATTCTGCTGGCCTGTGTCTTTTTATAGGTGAATTAAGTCCACTGATATTAAGGGATATTAATGACCAGTTATTGTTTGTTCCTGTTATTATTTTTATTTTTTGGTGGTAGTGTGTGTGTACTTCTCTTCTTTGGGGTTCACTGCTGTGGTGTTATCTATTGCCTGTGTTTTCATGGGTGTATCTACCTTCCTTAGGTTGGAATTTTCCTTCTAGTGCTTTCTGTAGGGCTGGGTTTGTGGATAAGTATCATTTAAATCTGGTTTTGTCTTGGAAGGTTTTGTTCACTCCATCTATGATGATTGAAAGTTTTGCTGGGTATATTAGTCTAGGCTGTCATCCATGGTCTCTTAGTGTCTGCATTATATCTGTCCAGGTCTTAGTGTCTGCATTATATCTGTCCAGGTCCTTCTGGCTTTCAAAGTCTCCATTGAGAAATTGGTTGTTATTCTGATGGGTTTGCCTTTTTAAGTCACTTGACCTTTTTCCTTTGGTGCCGTTAATATTCTTTCTTTATTCTGTATGTTTAGTTCTTTAATTATTATGTTCCCCCAGTACTTTTTTGGGGTGTCTAGTCTGTTTGGTGTTCTATAGGCTTCTTGTATCTTCATAGGCATTTCATTCTTTATGTTTGGAAAGTTTTCTTCTATGATCTTGTTAAATATATTTTCTGTGCCTTTGAGTTGATATTCTTCTCATTCCTCTATCCCTATTATTTGTAGGTTTGGTGTTTTCATGGTTTCCCAAATTTCTTGGACAATTTTGGTCGTGACTTTGTTGGTTTTAGTGTTTCCTTTGACTGATGAATCTCTTTCTTCTAACATATCTTCAACACCTGAAATCCTCTCTTCCATCTCTTGCATTCTGTTGGTTATACTTGCATCTGAAGTTCCTGTTGGTTTACTCAGATTTTCTATTTCCAGCATTCCTTCTGCTAGTGTCTTCTTCATTTTTCTATTTCCCTCTTCAGGTCTTGGACTTTTTCCCTTGCTTTTTCATGATTTTTCTTTCAGGGACTTATTGTTTTCTTTCTCTTTAATTGTCCTTTCCTCTAGTTTTTTATAGCGTTCTTTCCATTTTTTCTTTGTTTGTTCCTCCACTTTATTTTTGATTTCTTCTATATAAGGTTCTAGCCTCTTCATGATGTTACTTATAAAGTTGTTTTCTTCTTCTTCGTCTTCTTCTTCTTCTTCTTCTTCTTCTTCTTCTTCTTCTTCTTCTTCTTCCATTCCATGATGTTCAGGTCTAGCTGTTGGAGAAGGGCTGTGGTCCAGATGGGAGTTCCAGGGCAGGATGGAAGCTGGGGGCTGGTCTCTGTTTTTCAGGAAGTGGCTCGGTTCTTGGGTAAATGTGTGTGCCTCAGTAATTTCTTAAAAGTTTTCATGATCCCATGTCTGCTTAACCAAATAAATGTATTGCCTTTTTCATTAATAAATTCCACTTAAAAGTAATTTTGTTGGTAAGTATTCAATGTATTTATAAAACAGATAGCATAAAAAGACACAGACATTTCAAGCTAATCATAATAAAAAGATGAGTCTTTATTCCATGAGATGGCTGTTTGGAACCATGGGCTTATGCAGGGACACTTTGCTCAGCCTGGAAGGAGGGGACTGAACCTGCCTGGACTGAATCTACCATATTGAGCTGAATCTCCACGGATGTCTTGGCCCTGGAGGAGATGGGAATGGAGGGGAGGGGCTTGTTGGAAGGCAGGGGGTGGGCAGGAGTGGGGACAGGGGAACCCATGGCTGATAAGTAAAATTAAAACACAAACAATTTTTAAAAATGATGAGTAACTATTCTAAAAGTATAATATCACTCATTTTGCTTTCCTTGGCTTCTAATTTCCAATAAGAATTTTTAAATTCATTGGAGAAATCCTTTTCTTGAATCTATTAATTTAAAAAATGTAATAATGTATCTCTCAGAGAACTTGTTATTATAACCATCCTCTCTTTTGGTATTAGAAGTACCACATTGGTTATAATAAGTAGGTGAACACTGTTAGTGCTCTTTCATGTGAGTTGAATATGTGTCAAAGTCCACAAGCTTTCATTTTCTCAATCACTCCTCTGAGAGATGAATGAGAGAATCTGTAACATTGGTGGAATATAAAGTCTATTTTCTTAAACAAGAAGTAAAGGGATTTCTAGATTCAAAGAAAATGAAATATAGAAGGAAAAGAAGCTAGTGAGGGATGTAAAATAGAGAGAAGACTAGAAAAATCTTAGTTTATCCATTATTATTTCTTTGAATAGAAAAGGGTTTTTAGTAAACATTTTATTCAGAGGACTCCTCTTATAAGGATAAGTGAAAATTTATAACTGAAGAACAAAGAGGTGAATGGGTGTAGGGTTTTTGTTTGTTTTAGTTTTTGCTTTGCTTGAGACAGTGTCTTGCTACATAGCCCAGACTGGCCTCAAACTCATTGAGATCTACTTGTTTCTGACACATAAGTGCTGGGATTAAAGGTCTGTGCCACCTTTCCCAGTAGGGTCAATTGTTAGAAATCAAGGGATCATATTATCATTTTTGTAGTAATTCACAGTATGTTGTATGCACAAGAATTTCATGATTATTTTACATTGAAAAATAATGGAGACATTTTTTCACTTGTATTCTGATGTTTTCAATTGTAATTAATTTTGAAAAAAAGTTGAGTTACATAATATACTGTGATGGTTTTAGAAATCATACATTTTGGCAGAATTTTTAAGGAAAACTCATGATATTTGTTAATGGTAATAAAGAAGATTTTATTAATAGTATGTGATGCATAATACATGGACAAGTAGAAATTTATAGCCAAATAAGTGCCAACAATTTAAGACTAATAAACAGTACAAGCGTCCTTCTGGCATTTTGGCAAATCATCTAGGTATGAGTGTTGTTGAAAGGCCAATCTGGAAAGGTACACAAGGTAGGAGAGAAGTGATTAATATGAAAGCTGGTCAGACACAAGAACAAAGAGTTGAGGAATTGATAAGCTGTCAAGGGTAAGACATATATATTTCTTAAAACTAACCCAGTAGTATTCTTGCTCATATTGAAATAAAGATGGCAATGCTCACATACAAGGTAAATAGCAGTCATAAAAAGAACCCAGAAGATTCCAACTCAAGTTTGGTTTAAGGAGAAGTTTGGGTCAATACTAAATTGAATAATGCATACATTAGTCCCTTTCCTTGTTATCAGTCACTTTACTTTCCCATTATCCATAACTTTACTTTCCAAATTTTCAGTTATTCATGGTCAGCTGTGGATTGGAAATATTAAATAGAACATTCCTGAAATTAACAACTCCTAGATTTTAAATGGTATGCTGCACTGAAAATGTGGATGAATGCCCAGGCTGTCATACTCTGCCTTAGTTACAGCATGAATCTCTCATTTATTCAGTATACATACATATTGCATATACTACCTAGTTGCTAGTCACATAGAACTTCTTTTACTTAGTTGTATCAGAATGATAGTGTTCAAATACATCATCTCTACTAGGTTATTGTTATGAAATGATGTCTGTCACTTATTGCTTTAATATGTATATAGGAAACCTATATCATCTCATATCACCACAAGAAATATGAATACAACACAATATGTTACTTTGAAAGATAACATTAATTTTAACATGTATTGCAATATAACATAATTTCTTGATTTTAATCTGTTATTGTACTCTTAAACTGTGTTTAATTTCTACATTATGTGCTGAGCTATATACATATGACAAACACTATTAATCCTTCATGATTATGTGTTCTATACTTGTGAATTCAACCAACCAAGAATAAAAATATCCAGAAAAAATTGTCTATTCTGAATGTATAGATACAGAGAGAAAACTGTGTATATATATATATATATATAAATATATATATATATATATATATATATATATATATATATATATAAAGGTTTCATCTCTGTACAAAGTATTGGTATCTTCAGGTGGAGGTTCCTCACATTGTGTGTGTGTGTGCGTGTGTGCGTGTGTGCGTGTGTGCGTGTGCGCGTGTGCGCGTGTGCGCGTGTGCGTGTGTGTGTGTGTGTGTGTGTGTGTGTGTGTGTGTGTGTGTGTGTGTGTGTGATTATGGGGACAAGTATTGTAGGCCAACATTGAAGTGTATTTTACATTGAATGTACTTAAAATCACTTGGGGGGTATCTCATTACTTTTCTATTGTCATGACAATCACCATGACCAAAAACAACATATTTTTATTAATTAAATTTATTCATTTATTTTACACCCCAACTGAACTTTCCCCTCCTTCATCTTCTCCAATTCCTTCCCAAAACCTCTTCTTCATCTTCCCCCATACACTCCTTCTCTGCTTATGTTCAGAAAGGAGCAGGCCTCCCATAGGTATCAATAAAGCATGCCACATCAAGTTGTGGTAAGACTAAGCATGTCCCCTTGCATTAAGGCTGAGCAAGGCAACTCAATATAAGGAACATTTTCTCAAAAGCAAGCCAAAGCTTTAGGTTCAAGCCCTGCTCCCATTGCTAGCAGTCCCATAAATAGAGGAAACTACACAACTATCACACATATATAGAGGTCCTAGATCAGTTCCATGGAGGTTCCCTAGCTGTTAGTCCAGATTCTGAAATCCTATGAGTCAGGGTTAGTTGTTTCTGTGTGTGTTCCCTTGTGATGACCTTGACCCCTTTGGCTCATACAATTCTTTCTGCCTCTTTTCAACAGGATTCCCTTTCAGTTGAGGGGCATCTAGTTTTTTTCCAGGTTCTGGCTATTTTGAATAATGCAAAGGAACTTATTAAAGAAACCATTTAATTTGAGGCTCATGGTTCTAGGCGGTTGGAATCTGTGCCCTTCATGGAAGAAAGAATGCCAGCAGGCTGGCAGGCTTTGCACTGGGGCAGAAGCTTAGACTTTGCTTCTGATCAAGCAAAAGTTTAAGAAAGAAAAAGCTAACTGGGAATGGCTTGTGCTTTTTAAACCTCCAAGCCCACTCCCAGGGATATAACTCCCAAGGTCACACCTCATCATCTTTGCCAATATTTCTACTAACTATGGGCCAACTTTTCAAATATATGAGCCTATGGGGGCCATTCTCATTCAAACAACCACAGGTGATTGCTAAAATGGAGATTGTGATGCAGTCAATTTTGTGGTGGGAATTTAATAGCTATGTTTCTAACATACGCCTATATGAAGTAGACAAGGACACACACTTAAATAGACATTGAGTATCAGAAATTTATTGCTTTGCATTTATTAAGGCAAATTCAAACTGTAATCAAAGCTTACTCATGTGCATATTTGGATGTATTGTTGTCTCAGTTTTCTTATCTGTAAACTTCATGTTTGTGGTGATTAAATAAAATATTATTAAGTAGGATTGGTATTAAATGAAATGCATAAAATATGATTTTGTTTCTACACATATCAGATATGATAATTTCATTTAAAATGGCAGTTGTTTTTATTTTCACATAAAGTGTAAATATATTTTATTCAACCTATTGTTCTATTCATATTTTAGGATGTTAGATAATGTTGTGTTAATTTTTTATGTAAGAATTAGAGATGTTAAAATGCATTAATTTTTATAATTTAATCTAAAACAGAGGAGATAGAAGTACTAGAAAGGAAGAAAACTACCACACAAAATGGAAGAATGTCCTTGAAACACTCAATCTGCAGAAAATGGTCTACTTTCATCTTATCAAATGGCATTATGCTTGTGAGATCAAAATGAATGCAGGGATACAGAACAGTCAGAAAAAATTCTAATGCCAAGAATGTAAAATAGAATCTGTAAAAAAGAAAAAAAAATACTACAACAATTTCAAAATGTAATTATTCATGAAATAATCCCATATCATAGTCTGAAAAATGAGGCAAGTCTTCATTATTTCCTAAACTAATAAACCCTAATGTTCCTGTAGCATTTTTGTAACTAAAACAACGATGAAGCAAAAACAAACCTCTTAGCTCCCTCCTGTGCTTATAAGGGGACTAGACATTTCTCATCCTCCTGTGCTATCTCTCTAGACATTTCATAGAGAAAGACTTAAAAAAAACTTTCTCATATATCTTTCTCCATCCAAGAATAGAAATTAAAATATAATTTAGAGACCTTAAAAAGTAGCTGGTTAGTACAAGGAAATAATTTTGTCATGCAACTCCAATATTTGTTCAGAATAAAAGATGTATCAGTCATTGATTTTTATTTTGGACATGATATTTTCATATATTGAAATTAATGCCAGATAATTTTAAAACCTGTTTTGAAGTGATTGACAGATAGTATATGATCTATACCCCTAAAATTAATTTGCAATGAATTTCTCAAGCAGTTACATGCAATTTATCATGTAACCTATCAGAATAAATAAAAGTTTCCATTTCTTCTCTCTTTCAGATTTATTATAATTATATGTGGAACGATTAATGTCACAAAAATTCCATTATCTTATCCTTGATATGGGGGAGGATATATTGGGTTAGTAATAAATATATTGGGTTCTTTTCTATAAATGATTTAGTTGGGGACATACAGAAGAAAATGTATATCTAAATTTGTTCAATGTGGAGTATCTTATGGTTTTATCAATGAGGAATATGATATCATTAGAGTAATATACTATTTGAGTTTTTTAGAAATTAAGTTGATAATCAGGGAAATGTGTGTCCTTTAAAACATAGGTATGATGTTAGTATATACCAAAAAAAGAATACAGCATGTAGGAATACATAGTGAGTAAAATGTTATATAATAAAGGTAAATGTAAATTAAGATTGGTAATATACTCTCTATTTCTTAGGAGCATAGAGGTTACCTAATGCATGGCCATGATGAAAAAGTACTTTATACTAGGAAACATGTATTGTAATTAAGAAGTTTTACTCAGTGTATATATAAATACCATCCACTGAAAGATTTGTCTTGCAAATTTTTAATATAAAGCTGTGCATTTCAGAAGGAATATATTTGAAGTACAAGAAACAAAGACAAAACAAGCATATTTCTTTTTTTAATTAAGTTTTTTTTTTTGGTTTTGTAAGGACACAGTTTCTCTGTGTAGCTTTGGGGCCTGTCCTGGAACTCACTCTGTAGACCAGGCTGGCCTCAAACTCACAGAGATCTGCCTGCCTCTGACTCCCAAGTGCTAGAATTAAAGCATGCACCACTACCACCTGGGAAAATCTTTATTCATTTTACATACCAATCACAGATCTCCCTCTTTCCTCCTCCTGCCCCTTTAGCCATCTGCCCTCAACCACAACTCCCCTCCCACAAGAAGGTAAGGCCACCCATGGGGAATCAGCATAGCCTGGTACATTCAATAGAGGTAGGTCCAAGCCCCTCCACCTGCCTCAAGGCTGTGAGAGGTAGTGGGCTCCAAAAATACAGCTCATGCACCAGGGATGGATCCTGATCCTACTGCCAGGGAGACCCTTAATCAGATCAAGCTACAGAACTATCTTGCTTTTGCTGAGGGCTAGTCCAGTCCAATGGAGGTTCCACAGGTATTGGTCTAAATTTTATGACTTCCCACTGTTTGGTTGTCTCTGTAGGTTTCCCTATAATGATCATGATGCCCCTTGCCCATAGAATCCCTCTTTCATCTCTTCAACTGGACTCCTGGAGCTTGGCTTGGTCTTTGGCTATGGATCTCTGCATCTGTTTCCATCAGTTACTGGATGAAGACTCTATGATGACAGTTAGGGTATTCACTGATATGATTACTGGGATAAGCCAGTTCATACACCCTCTCCACTATTGTTAGTAGTCTAAGCTGGGATCTTCCTTGTGGATTCCTGGGAATTTTCCTAGCAACCTGTTTCTCCCTCTCTCCATGATGTCCCCCTCTATCATGGTATCTCTTTCATTGTTCTCCCACTCCATCCTAGTTCAAGATCAACCATCCCATTCTGTTATGTTCTCATCCCCCATCCCCTACCCTCCATTGCCCACCCCACATCCCCAATTTACTCATGGAGAGCCCATCTATTCCCCCTCTTTAAATGTTTTCTATTTCCTTTGTTCTACAAAGTTCCATGAAATTGAGACTTGATTCCTAGCCTCTGTCTGATGCTTGATACCCAGGCTTCCGGTATATGTATAAGGTACAGAACCTTAGCAGGTAGACCTAATGGAAGGTCCTCATATTAACAGAGGGTGA
This sequence comes from Onychomys torridus, assembly GCF_903995425.1. Classification (NCBI taxonomy): domain Eukaryota; kingdom Metazoa; phylum Chordata; class Mammalia; order Rodentia; family Cricetidae; genus Onychomys; species Onychomys torridus. The sequence goes on from NC_050466.1 coordinate 72,649,163, forward strand.
AACTATCTGAAGCAATGAAGATTGCTCTTATGGGATGTTTAAGTTCTTTTTCATGTGAGTTAGTTTAAAAGACTGAGTCTGACCTTTGAGGCTCAGTTTGGCCTTTAGTTTCAAGATATGAAAGATACCTTCTCCTGTACTTGTTTCAAATGTGAGACCCTCACTAAAGGTCATTATAATGAAACTATTCTGTCTTTAACTTCAGCCCCCAAAACTGTAAGCCAAATAAAACTGTATGAAGTCAGTTTTCCTCAAGAATTTCACTGTATTGATGGAAAAGAGACAAGTGGGGTTCTTAATGTTTAAATTATGGAGTTAATTACAAAAATATGCATTGAAAGTAGATAATAAAATTATGGTCAGAGTAAAAATACAGTTGAGGGTGAGGATGACAGGCCAATACTAGGTAAAGAAAACTGACTTTGAAGTAAACTGTTATTTCTATATGAAAAAAATCAATGAGGCAGCACATTATATTATGCTGTGGATGATTGATTGATAAATAAAACACTGATTGGGCAGTAGCCAGGCAGGAAATATAGGCAGGACAAAGAGGGAGGAAAATGCTGGGAAGTGGAAGGCTGAAGCAGAGAGACACTGCAAGCCACCTTGATAAGGAGCAGGATGTAAAATACGGGTGAGCCACGAGCCATGTGACAAGATATAGATTAATAGAAATGGGTTAATTAAGGTAGAATAACTAGATAGCAAGAAGCCTGAACCATTAGGCCAAACAGTTTAAATAATATAAGCATCTGTGTGTTTACTTTATATGTGGGCTGCAGGACTGCCAGCGCTTGGCAGGACCAAGAGAGTAACTCTTCAGCTACAGTATTATATACATTTTAAGCTTTATATTTATTTGAGATATAAAAAATGTAGAAAATATCATACTTAAAACACACATTTTTCCATATAATTGCAATGATAATTTTATAAACCACAGCCAACCTTCTTTTATCTAATTTTGTATAGAAGGTGATTTTTTTTTTTATTTTAGGAAACAGTTTGTTTTTAAACACTGATTAATAAAGCCAACATGTGTTATTTATACCCTTCTTCTGTTGGCTTCATGTTTCACAAAATACTTTGGAGAATTTTCTTATAAGGAGTTTGAAAAGTATGCTTTGATTTCAGTCTGCAGTCAGTTGGCTTTGTTGTTTTATGGTTTGAGGCAAAATAGTTCCTAATGCTGTGAGTTTATGGTAGAGTAAATTGTTTCCTCTGTGGCTGGAGGTAAAGAAAGAGACAAGAAAAGAACAAGATCTCAATATCCCCTTCCAGAACTTTCTTTCAATGGCCTAACTTCCTCTCTCTAGGTCCAATATCTAGTGTTTCACAAATTGCAAGTTCTGGACACCATTTAACACAGGGATCTAAAGAGGGTACTTAGGTCAACAATGCAACTTTCTGACTTGATCAAGATTGATTCTAGCTTTAAAGTAAAAACAAAACAAAATACCCTTTCATGAGTACTTGTTTTTATTTTATTAGCTACTCTTGACATAGATCTGACTTGGAATTCTCCCTATTTTGTCAGTTTCTTTCTATACATCTGGCCTATTCCACCTTTTAGAAATTGCTTGAGTATATTCTCCCCAATCTCTGCCAGTCCGTTCTCTAAATCTTGGCTCTTGTTTCAGTCCTGAAAGATTTCTAGCAGACCACTTATGAGATTCTACTGGATAGCATCAGTCAGGTGGTATCATAAGCCTCATAATCACAGAACACCAGGAACAGTGGCAGCAACAGTGGACAAGGGACCTTGTGATATGAACTACTTTTTACTTATGGCTCCCTTTGTTTGTTCTGCCTGAGGTAAGGTTGAGGATTTAGTAGAAATTTATGAGAATCATAAACTAAGTTTGGGAACTGAAATTTTAAAATGAATTAGGAGTAAAACTGTTCTTAATATGTGTATAGATCTCCTAGAACTGCCATAATAAATTATCATTAGTTTTACAGTCTAAAGTAAGAGTAACTTATTTCTCACAATTCAAGATACCAGCTATCCAGAATCAAGGTACTGGCAAAGTTTCTTCCTTCTCAAAGTTTCCACCAATTGTTTTAGGCACCTTTTTACATCCCTCTGGTTTCCTGAAAAGTGTTGGTATGCACTAGCTTGAGGCAGCATGACTCCAATCTCTAGACATTGTCTTCTCACAATTTCTGCATTACTCTTTATGTCTGCAAACATGTATCCAATTTTCCTTTGCTTTTATCTTATAATGATACCAGCTACTAATGTACTACCTACTTCATATCCAAAATGATTTCATTTTGAGGCCTTCAAATACAACTCTCTCTCTCTCTCTCTCTCTCTCTCTATATATATATATATATATATATATATATATATATATATATAGATATAGATAGATAGATAGATAGATCATATAAACAAATAAGGTTACATTCTAATATTCTCAGTGGATATGAGTCTTCTGAAGACACTGCAGAATCTATTTATTTTTGTAGTTTTCAATAATTGTTTTTTGGATGAAAACTCACATAGAAGTGAAAAGTGTAAAATTTACAAATACATTATTAAAATTTGCTCTGTAAACATAAATTCTGTGCCTTAATGTTTTCTGAGGTTCTGTTTTGAAGTTTCAGAACAAAACTCAAAAAGTAAGTCAATTATAATACTGTTTAAAGAATGGTTTATTCTTTTTTTCAAAAATTATAATTACTTTGGAATTAAAACTGTAAACATGTATAAAATGCCATACTTAAATGTATAATGTTGTATGCTAACTAAAATATGAAAAAATGGCAATCAAACTTTATATAGATAAAATTTAAGCACTGATTAATATTAATGGAATATTAAGTTTCTACTGCTAAAGAATTTTATTATTGTTCAGTGGCACAATGAGATTTTAATATATTTGTGAATAATCAGGACCTCTTTGACTCAAGTTATTGTTTCTAAAGGTAATTCAAATTTAAAAATGAAATAGTAATATTCTTACATCTTGATTTTATATCTCTAATGCCAGGTTTAGTAATTGACTAATGCAAAAGACTCAAAAATGAATATATATTAATTAGTTAAGGAAGGAAGAGATACAATAACATGAGTTTCAGATATTAAATTAAAACTTTTAGGACTAGAATCTACTGAGATACCTTAGGCATAACTTTCAGGCAGAAAATGATATTGTATTTTGTAATCATCTAGTTTCTGATTCTTTCCATATATTGCACAGTAGCATTGCTTCAAAATTGTCAATATTAAGATTTTTAATTTTAAAAAGAAGACAATATCAAATCTTCACTCTTTTTATTGCTTCTTTTGCATTCATCCTTTCACTGCTAATGATGCCTGAAAAAAATCAAGGACCTCACACATGCTGTGAAAACAATCACTTAGTGAGCTATTTAAGAAACTCCTCATTGTTCTGTGTTTTTTAAATAACTTAAACTAAGTTTATTCCTTAACATTTCATACTTGTATATAGTACACTCTGATTGTTATAACATCTCAATTGCTTTCATACTACTTCTACCTCTACTACAACCCATCCTCCCTACAAATCCTTTCCCTATATTCATTCCTGTTTGTTCGAGATCCACTGAGTCTGACTAAGGTTGTTTGCATGGCTATGAGTTTGGAATTATACAATGGAACTTGGAGGGCTCCTCAGGAGGTACATTATGAAGATGATGAGTGTATTTCCACATAATTCAATAGCAACTAGTGAGTCTTCATGGAGAGGTAGGATCCTGGGACTGGCCTTATCTGTGATTGACTCTTGAAAGGCTCACTCTTATGGAGGCTTATGACAGGTACACCAGCTGTTATGTGATCATAGCTGCATAGGCTATATCATTCACAAAAATAATGCTCTCAAAGATTCTACCCCTAACTTTTAATTATTTAAAAGTCTGAAATTTAAACATGAAACACATAAATAGTCTCCAGGCTACATTGATGATTCCTCTAGTACACTTGAACTTTTCATATCTGTTGATTGTTAGCAGCCTGTCCGTAGGTTAATAATCAAATACAACTATCACTCTAATTGTATCAGTATAGCTTGTGGAATGTGAGAGCCATGCCTCTTCAAAATCTTAGAAGGAATTGCTTCTCAAGCATCATAGCTAACATTAAAAACAGATATAATGTGATGCAAATTAACAGTTCTCCAACCTCATCAGTGACTTTAGAAAATAAAAACAAAATGAAACAAACAAATAAATGCACATAAATGTCATATGGTTACCAAATAGACTTCTGGTGTTAGTAAGGCACACAAACAGTACATCTAACATGTACTATGAGCTCCACCCAGTGGCAGAAACATAGACTGGAAACATAGAATGCAAAATTTTGTAGCTGGGGTTCCCAAATGCTGGAGAAAGAAAAAGGATGCTGCCAAAATCCAACTGATATTAAATTTGGGTTACAATAATCATCGAGATCTGAAAACCAGTTTTCAAAGTGTACACTTTTCACTATTAGGCTTAACTGAAAGCAAAGAGAGAACAAAGTAAATGTTAAATTGGAAAGCATGGTTTTTGTTTTTTTGTTTTGTTTTTTTTTTTTTAAAGAAAAATGATACAGTTCTTTCAGAATTTCATACAATTTATTTTAATACACCCCCTCTTCTGTATCTGCTCAGTGTTGTGTCCCCTTTTGTTTTCTTTGAACCTAATAAGTCCAGTTTGTGCTGTCCATAATTTATTCTTAAATTTTTGTAACTCTTTACCAGAGCCTGCTAGACTTATCAGGGACTACATTCTTAGAGAAAAAATAACCTCCTCCTCTATCAGTAGCTACTAAATTGCCAATGACAGGTAAGCTAGAGGGAAGCAAGATTTTAATGTTTTTAAAAATGAGGTAAAGTGCAGATAGGAGGAGCAAGAGGAAAAAGAAAGAGAATGAATTAAGACATTGAAAGGACTGGATTTAACAAGGGGCATTATAAAGAAAATGTAAGAGAAAATTGTATTTCTTTCCTTAACAAATGTTAAGGGAGTAGTTAATTTTACAAATTTTTGTTCATTTAATTTTATGTGTATGTGTGTGTTTCTGGTGTACATATATTTGTATACATGAGCCTGTGGAGGACAAAAGAGATGTTGAATCCTCTGGAACTGGAGTAACTGTGTTGCCATGTATAAACAGAGTTTCTCTGTCACACCTGTTCCACAGCCACTTCCAAATAATCACTCAAAGGCTTATATCAACTATAAAGGCTTGGCTGATGTCTCCGGTTTATTACTAACTAGCTCCTACATTTAAATTAACATATTTCTAATAATCAATTTATTTCCAAGTGGTCTGTGGCTTACTGGTTCTCTTGAAATGGAAACCAGGTCTTCTGGAAGAGTAGTCAGTGTTCTCAATGAATGAGCCATCTCTTCAGCCCCTAAACTCTTTATTATTTAAGTTGTGCATTGAAATTTTGTTATTAACTAGCAGGTTTCTATAAGGTTTCTTCATACATCCTTAAGTTTGGTTAACTCACCTACTACCTTCCTCTTTATCATTTCCTTCCTGCCATCTCTGTTTAATACTTTAATCCTCAGTGCTCTCCACCCTTCTTTATTTCCACATGTGTTTTCTTAGCCTCCATTTATTTTTTAAGTTAGCTTGTGAGATAGAAGGTTCTTTGGAGGTTACCCCTTCCCTTTTGTCTCTCCCTCTCATTTTTTTATTAAGAAAAATTTTATTTATTTTACATACCAAAGATTCCCCCTTCCCTACTGATGCCCCTCCAGCCTCTGCTTCCCAGCCCACCTTCTATTTCATCTTACAAGAAAGTAAGGCCTTCCATTTAGTAGAGGCAGGTCCAAGCCCCACCCCGGCCCCAAGGCTGTGAGAGGTGTCCAGTCACAGAAGTGGGATCCAAAAGTCCTGCTCATATACCACGGATGGATTCTGATCCTACTGCCATGGAGCTCCTCAAGCAGATCTTGCTACACAACTGTCTTGCTTTGCAGAGGGCCTAGTCCAGTTCCCTGAAGGCTCCACAGCTGTTGACCTAAATTTCATGTCTTTCCACTAGTTTGGTTTGGTTGTCTCTGTATGTTTCCCCATCATGATCTTGATGCCCTTGCTTGTAGAATCCCTCTTCATTCTCTTTGACTGGATTCCTGGAACTTGCCCTGGTATTTGGCTGTGGATCTCTGCATCTGTTTCCATAAGTTACTGGAGAAAGGCTCTATTATGACAGTTAGGGTATTCACTGATCTGATTACTAGAGTAAGCCAGTTCAGGCAGAGGTACTCTCTCCACTATTGCTAGTAGTCTAAGCTGGGGTCATCCTTGGGGATTCCTGGGAACTTCCCTAGCACCTGGCTTCTCCTTATCCTCTATGTGTCCCTCTCTCATAGTATCTCTTTCATTGCTCTTCCTCTCTATACCTGTTCCAGCTTACCCTCTTGTTCCCTTATGTTCTAATCCCCATCCACTACTCTCCATTAACTATCCCTCATTCCCAGTATACTCAAGGAGATCTCATCTATTTCCTCTTCCCAGGGAGATCCATTCGACCCTCTTTGGGTCCTCCGTGTTAGCTAGCTTCTCTAGAGCTGTAGGGTGTAGTCTGGTTATCCTTTGCTTTACATCTAGTATCTACTTATGAATGAGTACATACCATTTTTTTCCTTCTGAGTCTGGTTTACCTCACCCAGGATGATATTTTCTAGTTCCATCCATTTTCCTGCAATTTTCATTATGTCATTATTTTTCCCTACTGTGTAGTACTCCATTGTGTATATATACCACATATTTTTAAATTCATTCTTTGGTTGAGGGACATCCACGTTGTTTTCAGGATCTGGATATTATGAATAATGCTGCTATGAACATAGTTGAGTATGTTTCCTTGTGGTATGATTGAATATTCCTTGGTTATATGCCCAAGAATAGTATAGCTGTGTCTTGAGGAAGGTTGACTCCAAGTTTTCTGAGAAACCACCATAATGATTTCCAAAGTGGCTATGTAAGTTTGCACTCCTACCAACAGTGGAGAAATGTCCCTCTTGCTCCACATCCTCTCCAACATAAACTGTTATCAGTGTTTTTGATCTTCACCATTTTGACAGATGAAAGATGGTATCTTAGCGTCATTTTGATTTGCATTTCTCTGATGACTAAGGATGTTGAGCAATTTCTTATATGTCTTTCAGTCATTTGAGATTCTTCTGTTGTGAATTCTCTGTTTAGATCTGTAGCCCATTTTTAATTGGATTGTTCAGTATTTTGATGTCTAGTTTCTTGAATATTTTTTATATATTTTGGAGATCAGCCCTCTGTGAGGTTGGTGAATAAATTTTACCATTCTGTAGGCTTTTGTTTTGTCCTACTTACTGTGTCCTTTGCCTCACAGAGGCTTCTCAGTTTCAGAAGGTCCCATTTATTAATTGTTGCTCTCAGTGTCTTTGCTACTGGTGTTATATGTAGGAAGTAGTCTCCTGTGCCAATGTATTCAAGACTACTTCCTACTTTCTCTTCTATCAGATTCAGTGTAACTGGTTTTATGTGAGATATTTGATCCACTTGGACTTGAGTTTTGTTCATGGTGATAAATATGGGTCTATTTTCAATCTTCTACATGTTGATATCCAGTTATGCTAGTACAATTTGTTGAATATGATTTTTTTTCCATTGTACAATTTTTGCTTCTTTGTCAAAAATGAGGTGCTCATATGTGTGTGAGTTAATGTGAGGGTCTTCACTTTGATTCCATTGGTCCACATATTGGCATTTATACCTATACCAAGCTGTTTTTATTACTACAGCTCTATAGTAGAGCTTGAGGTCAGGGATGGTGACTATTTGTAAGATTGCCATTTTTTTACTATGTTAATCCTACCTATTCATGAAGATGAGAGATCTTTCCATTTTCTGATATGTTTTTCAATTTCTTCTTGAGAAACTTAAAGTTCTTATCATACAGTTCTTTCACTTGCTTAATTAGAGTTTCCGCAAGGTATTTTATATTATTTATGGCTATTTTAAAGGGTGATGTTTCTCTGATTTCATTATCAGCCCATTTGTCATTTGTATATAGAAGAGTTACTGATTTGTTTGAGTTAATCTCGTTATCTGCCACATTACTGAAGGTGTTTATCAGCTGTAGAAGTTCCTTAATAGAATTTTGGGGGTCACTGTGCATGCTATCATATCATCTGCAAATAGTGAAAGTTTGGCTTCTTCCTTTCCAATTTGTATCCCCTTAATCTCCTTCTGTTGTCTTATTGTTCTAGATACAACTATATGGAGTAAATATGGGGAGAGTAGACAGCCTTGTCTTGTTCCTGATTTTAGTGCAATCACTTTGAGTTTCTCTCCATTTAATTTGAGATTGGCTGTCAGTTTGCTGTAAATTGCCTTTATTATGTTTATGTATGTTCCCTGTATTCCTGTTCTCTCCAAGACCTTTATCATGAAGGGGTGTTGGATTTTGTCAAAGGCTTTTTCAGCATAGAAAGAGATGATCATTTGGTATTTTTTTTCTTTTAATTTGTTCATATGGTATATTATATTAACAGATTTTCATATATTGAACCATACTTACATCTCTGGGATGAAGCATACTTAGTCATGGTGGATAATTTTTTGATGTGTTCTTGGATTTGTTTTGTCAATCTTTTGTTCATGAGGGAGATTGGTCTATAATTTTCTTTCTTTGTCGTATCTTTGTGTGGTTTGGGATTCAGAGTAACTGTAGCCTCATAAAAGGAGTTTGATAACAATGTTCCTTCTGTTTCTATTATGTGGAAGAATTTGAAGAGTATTTGTATTACCTCTTCATTGAAAATCTGGTAGAATTCTGTGCTAAACCATCTGGTCCTGGATTTTTTATTGGTTTGGAGACTTTTAATAACTGTTTCTATTTCCTTAGTGGTTATTGGTCTATTTAAATTGTTTTTTCTCCCTTTTGTCTCTTAATTTCCCCATATATTCCCTGCTTACACCTTTCTGCCACCAGTGTAAAATCACACCATTTTCATTTTATCAGTGTTCTACTATATCTCCTCCCATAACATGAATGCCCAAAATTTTCTTTCTACTTGTGTATTTTCCACTTATACTCCAAGTTAATATAGAAAACAAACAGTTTGAAGCTAGAATCTTCATGCAAAAGAACATTACATAGCATTCATTCTGGGCCTGAGCAACATAATTTACTATTAGTGTTTCACTTCTGTTCATCTTCTTGATGGAACAGTAAAACTATTAATGTGGATCAAGTGAATAAAAACAGGAAAGGAAAAAGTCAAAGTATCTTTAATTGCAGAGGATATGATTGTATACATAAGTGACCATAAACATTTCACCATGAATCTACTACAACTAATAAACACTTTCAGCAGAGTAACAGGACTCAAAATTAATAACCAAAAATCAGTAGACATCCTATATATTGAATAATATATAGATAAGAAACCAAGGAATAAAATCCCCTTTCATAATAGCCTCAAATATTATATAATACCTTGGAGTAACCATAACCAAGCAAAGAAAAGACTTGCATAATAAAAACTTAAAAATTTGGAAGAAATAAATTGAAGAAAATATCAGAAGTTGAAAATGTCTCCCATTTGCATGTATCAGCAGGATTAATATAGTTAAAATGGCCATCCTATCAAAAGCAATATATAGATTCAATGTAATCCCCATCAAAGTGCCACACAATTCTTCACAAAATTGGAAGACGAATCCTCAGCTTCATATTAGAACAAAAAAATTCAATGATAGTTAAAACAATCCCCCAAAATAAAATAAAAAATGTAAAATGAAAAATAAAAAAATAAAATCCCCTTAAACTGTATTACAAAGTAATGAATATAACATGATATTTGTATAAAACAGATACATTGATCAGTTGAATCAAATCAACAGACATGTGATTTTTGATAAAGATGCTAAAAATACACACTCCAAAAAGAACATCTTCAACAAATGGTGCTTGTCAAACTGGATGGCTGCAATGAGAAGAAAACCATTAAATACTCACAATCCTCCACAAAACTCAACTCCAAATGGTTAAGACCTCAACGTAAAACCAGATGAATGGAACCTGTTAGAAGAAAAAGTAGCTTGGTGGTGCTGGCACATGACTTTCATCCCAGCACTCTGGACACAGATATAGTCAGATCTCTGAGTTTGAGTCCAGCCTGGTCTACAGAGTGATTTCCAGGACAGTAAAGGCTACACAGAAAAACCCTGTCTAAAAAAATTCCTTAATAAGAGAAATTAGGGAATAGTATTAAATGCATTGGCACAAGAGACAACTTTCTGAACAGAATACCATTAGCATAGGCACTAAAATCAACTATTAATAAATGGGACCTCATGAAACTGAAAAGCTTCTCTATGGCAAAGGATAAAATTATTTGGATAAAGTGGCAGGTTACTGAATGGAAAAAAGATTTTATCAAGTGTACATATGATAGATAAATAATATCAAAATATATAAAGAACTAAAAAAACTTGACATGTAGGAAACACATAATCCATTTAAAAAGTGGGGTACAGATTTCAACAGAGAATTCTCAAAAGTGGAAACACAAAGAAATGAGTAGCACTTAAAGAAAGAAATGTTTAACTTCCTTAGCCATCAGGGAAATGCAGATTAAAAGTACTTTGAGATTCCATCTTACACCTGTCAGAATGGCTATGATCAATAAAACAAATGACAGGTCATACTGGTGAGGATGTGGAGTAAAGGGAATACTTATCCATTGCTAGTGGGAATGTAAATTTGTACAGCCACTGGGTTTATCAATGAGGCACTTCCACAGGAAGATGGGAATAAATTTACCTCATGATCAAGCTATACAAATATACTTATTGGACATATATCAAAAGTATGTTTTATCCTATTATAGAGACAATTTCTGTATCATGTTCATTGCTGCACTATTCATAACAGCAAGAAATTATTAATAGTCTAGATGCCAATTAACAGATGAATGGCTAAGGAAATGAGATACTTTATACAACAGAATAGTAATCAGCTGTTAAAAGTGAAATTCACTTTCTGTTCTTGATCCAGCTGGGAACTCCTGCTCCCCTAAGCTTTCTTTCCCTCAAACCTTGCCCTCCATTACTCCCACTGCCGTCCAGGTTGTTCATGTAGATCTCATCCATTTCTCTGTCACTGGGCGATCCCTCTGTCTTTCCTATGGTCTCATGTTCTAGGTAGCCTCCCTGGAGTTGTGTAGCAGTCTAGTCATCTTTGTTTTACATCCAGTATCCTACTATGAGTGAGTAAATACCATGTTCATCCTTCTGAGTCTGGGTTACCTCACTCAGGATGATTTTTTTTCTAGATCCATCCATTTGCCTGCAAACCTTATGATGTCATTGTTTTTCTCTGCTGAGTAGTACTGGGGAGCAGGAGATCTCAGCTGGATCAAGAACAGAACAGGAGAACAAGGAATAACAGACCAAGATAAATGAAGACCACATGAGACCAGGAATAGGCAGAGTGCTCGAGAGGTCCCCAGAAATTCACAATGATATATCCTCTATAGATTGCTGGCAATGGTTGAGAGGAAGCCTGATCTGACCTAGTCTGGTGATCAGATGGCCAAACACCCTAACAGTCCTGCTGGAACTTTCATCCAATAACTGAGGGAAGTGGATGCAGAGATCCTCGGCCAGGCCCCAGGTGAGTTCCAGGAGTCCAATTGTTGAGAAAGAGGAGGGACTGTAAGAGTGTAAATTGTTGAGACCAAGATTGGAAAAGCACAGGGACAAATAGCCAAACTAATGGAAGCACATGGATTGTGAACCAAAGGCTGTGGAGCCCCCAGCTGGATCAGGCCCTCTGCATAAGTGAGACTTAAGTATTGGATAATCAAGTTACTATTTGTATAACCACAGAGCTTAGGAATAAAGGACTAGAGAGTGGGGATTGATTTCTCTAGGAAGGGGAAATAAAATAGATAGTTATGGATGCATGAGAACAGGAAGATCAAGTGAGGAGGGGAGGGAAGATGAGGCCAAGGTAGGAGTATGGGGAGGGACATTGAAAACTAAGGGCCATTTGAGGGGTCATATGGAAATATAGTTTAATACAAGCTTCCTAAAATATATACATATATGAACATTATATAAAATAAATCACCAAATAATAGAGGGATATGGAACCCCAACATGACATCTATCATGACCCAATACATCTTTTACTGGGAATGTGTTACAAACACTTGAGTTGTTTGACAAAGAAGCCATGTTGGAACCTAAAAACAACCAAAGCTAGTGTTTGTTCTGAACAACCATGCTGCTAAAGGAGAAGGGTAAACACCAACTCAACTACAAAGCTTTCCATTTATAATTGTCACCTGCCAAGAAAATATGCTAGTACAATAATGACACAAAGCCTGTGGAAGTAACCAATATCCATTTGGACTTAAGATGTATATTATGTAAGGTGTAACATATCCCTGACATTGCTCAGGTGACCAAAAACCTGAAACTAGATAGACGAGGGACCTAACGGAAAATCAAATAAGACTGTTTTGATAAAGGAATATAGAAATAAAGTGACTGCAAACAATGTTTTTCTGTACTTACATCAATTATTAGTGCCTTGAGAAGACATTATCAGAGAAACTTCCTCTTGCATTAGATGAGAACACATGTAGAGTTCCTTGTCCAGAGTGAGAAAATTTGGAATACTCAGTCCCAAATAGGATGATTCTATAAAACACCTCCCTTCAGGATTCAAGGAACATTGCAGAAGAGAAGCTGTAAAGTTTGTAAGAACCACTGGGGATGGAGGACACCAAGAAAACAAGGCCTTCTATATACAGCAGGACTGATGCACAAGGGAACTCACACAGCCTTTGGCAGCATGGCCTGGGCCTGCAGGGGTCTAATCCAAATAAGGACCCAGAGCTGAGGAAGGTAGAAACAAGCCTCCATCCCTAACTCAGAAGCTATTTTTAGTTAATAACCACTTGCAAATGAAAAAAATTGTTTTCTTCAACAGAGTCTCACTAGGGCTTCAAACCACACTTAAGGGCAGGTCTCATGCCCAGATGGCCATTACAAAATTATCTCAATGGCGTCCTTGGAGGTTCTTTGTCTCATAATGTCAGGGCTTTTATTATTTATTTATTTATCTATTTATTTATTTATTTACTTATTTACTTATGCATTTAATTTATTTATTGAATTTTTTTTTTTTTTTTTTTTTTTTTTTTTTTTTTTTTTTTAGTTTACAGGTTCATTGCTTCTCTAATTCTATATTATGGCTTCCCATTTTATGTTTTTATGGCATCCCTGTATGTGCTAACTTGTAATTGTGTGTGTGTGTGTGTGTGTGTGTGTGTGTGTGTGTGTGCATCTAATTATATTTCTTGAGCTTTTTTTTAAACAATTTTTTTAATGCTGGTTTGTTTTATCATATTTGCTTTTTTAATTTATTTGTTTTTATTTTACCTTATTTTGTTTCACTTTTATTATTTAAATATCTATTTTCTATTTTCTCATTAGAGACAAAAAGGTGGATGGGAGGGAAGTGGGAAAAATCTAGGAAGAGTTGAAGGATGGAAAATAGTAATCAGAATATATTGCATGAAAAGATTATTTTCAGTAAAAGAGAAATAGAAAAGAAGTAACATACTAGAAAGCCTTTGTAATTTTGTTTGCACATATATTACTGATATACAATTTACTAAGAACAAAACTAAACCATAAATATATCTTTGAGTATACTACACATTTTTTCCTTCAAATAACTTAGTGGCCCTAAGTTTTACCCAAGGTTATACATTAACAAAACCTTTATAATGTATGTTGGTCAGTTTTATGTCAACTTGACACAAGCTTGAATCATTTTAGAAGAGGGAACATCAGTTGAGGAAATTTCCACACCAGATAAACCAGTAGGCAAGCCTGTGGTCCATTTTCTTGATTGACGATTGATTTGGGAAGACAAAGCCCATGGTGTGCAGTGCTTTGCCTCAGCGGTTTATTCCAGGTGCTGTAAGAAACCAGGGTGATCAAGTCATGGGGAGGAATCCAGCAAACAGCACACCTTCATAGCTTCTGCACCACTTTTTGCCTTGAGTGCTTGCCTTGACTTCCCTGGATGATTGGCTACAAACTATAAGGGGAAATAACTCTTTTCTTCAAAGCAATAGCAATTCTAACTGTGACACACTGCTTATACAAAGTATGTTCTTAGACTCAGAGTTTCTCTAGTGTTTTATGTGTAGTGAATAAAAAATAAGCTCAGTTTTTTAAAAAAAAATATAGTGCAAAATTTAAAAGTAATATAATTGGATATCTTACTCATAATTATCCACTCATTATCCACTCAGACTTATTGTAGAAGGAGTTCAGTCTGTTGTCCTTGATGTGTTCTTATGTGTCTGTGGGCATAGGCCTCTGTTACAAACATACATTGTCTGTTAACTGTTCAGGTCAAGAAATATCCAAGCTTGATTCTCCTTATCATGTTTACTGGAACAGGAGGTACTGGAGTAGGAAGGTATGCGATGTGTCTGGTTTTGTTCAACCCAGATGCCAGCTACAACACAAAGAATAACTTCAGAGCCTTGGCACAAATTGGACCCCTGTGAGTAATGTGAGTTTTCCTTTGTTATTCTGGAAAAGAGAAAATAGAAGGAAGAAGGTGCAAACTTGTAAACCACATGATTTATCATAAAGCTTATATCAAAGGTCTTTCAGAAACCAATCCATATAATTTACCACTTAACCTCGAAATACTTCTTCAATGAATGCAAAGTGTTTTGTTGATAATTTGGAGATTATTGTGCTTATCTATAATCTCCAAAACTTGAAAAAGGCTCAGCCATTATAGGCTAGGCTCACAACAACAACAAAAAACCCCTATATTCTGTATATGAACAGGAAAATTTTATGTGACATTTAAGTTAAATTTTCCATAGCTTTGTTTCCAAACTTCAAATAAGAAAAATCTTTAAGTTGATTACTCCATATTTATACTATACACACACGCACACACACACACACACACACACACACACACCACGATACTATAAGTAAGCTCTTATGAAGCAGCTTTTTTCTAGAAAACAGTTTTTAAATTGGGAAATAGTATAATAAAGTAGTTGAGCTGTTAAGAAAGGAGGATCAGAGGTTCAAGGTCATTCTTGGCTCCACAATGATTTGGCAGTCCAGGAGACCTTAGCACTAACAGAAACACACACACACACACACACACACACACACACACACACACACACACACACACAATAGAGGTATGATTGTTTGAATAGGTAAGGCCCTCACAGACTTATGATTTCAAATGCTTGGCTCATAAGGAATATCACTATTAGGAGTTATGGCCTTGTTGGAGGAAGCTTGTCACTGTGGAGGTTGGCTTTGAGATCTCATAATAACTCAAGCTATGCCCAGTACATGGTCTTTCCTGCTGCTTGCAGATCCACATGTAAAACTCTCAGACCTTTTTCCAACACCATGAGCACCATGTCTGCCTGCACACCATCATGTCCCACAAAATGATAGTGGACTGAATCTCTGAAACTGTAAGCCAGCCCCAATTAAATGTTTTCCTTTATGAGACTTGCCATGGCCATGGTGTCTATTTACAGCAATAGAAATGGAAACTAAGAAAGGGGGTGTTGTGGAAACCTAGTACAGTGAAATCTTAGAACCTAGGAGAGTGGCCCTAATGAAGACTCCTAGTAATGGAGGATAAGGAGCCTAAACTGTCCATCTTCTGTAAGTAGACAAGTCTTCCAGTGGTTACTAGGAAACCAACAGAGTCACAAAAATCTTAGACCCACATCTGTCTTGCCTGCAAGATGTGCTAGGGCAATGATGGCTCAGAGCTTGTAGGAGTAGCTAACCAATTACAGTTCTATCTAGAGATCTAAGGCAAGGGAGGGAGTCCAGGCCCAACACTGTCTGGATGGCCTGGAATTAGAAGCAAGATGACTCAGAGACCTAGAATACAATCAAACAACCAAATAAGTAAATGAATAAATAAAATAAAACTAACAAAAACACCAGAAAAGAAATTATTACTAACCATATTCTTCTCTACTTATAGATAGTGCCTAGCCAAATCATCATTCTTTCTCAAGCACCTGATGGGAACATACACAAAGAACCACAGGCAAACATTAGGTGGAGCTTGAGAAACCCTACAGAGGAAGGGGAAGAAGGATTGTAGGAACCAGAGACACTGAGGACACCAGGATAACATGACCCACAGAATCAACTAAGAAGAACTGTAGTTGAAGTTTTACTGTGTCCCACCTGGCCTGTGGTCAAGACAAATCTGTCACCCACAAGTCCTGCAGCCGCTTGGATCCAAATAAACACACAGAGGCTTATATTAATTATGAACTGTATGGCTGTGGCAGGCTTCTTGTTACCTAGTTCTTATATCTCAAATTAACCCATTTCTATTAATCTATAAGTTTCCACATGGCTTGTGGCTTACCAGTACTTCTCATGGAGGCAGCTGGCAGCATCTCTTGACTCAGCCTTCTATGTCCCAGAATTCTCCACTCTGTTTGTTCCACATATACTATACTTCCTGTCTGGCTACTGGCCAATCAGCACTTTATTTATTAACCAATCAGAGCAACACATTCTCAGCATACAGAATGATATCCACAGCAATTTCCCTTTTCTTTTTTTTCAAAAAAAAGGTTTTTAACATTAACATAGTAAAATTACAAATCACAATACAATTATCAAGCAAGAATTACAGTTACAATATCTAGTCTATTTATAATATCTAAAGAAGATATACTATGTATCCCATATTTGCGAGTCTAAGGTTTCATAACTAACTTATCTTTTATCATAACTAAGGAAATTATAACTATCTAGTCTTAAACTACATCAAAGAACCCAGAAGGATGTAATATTACCTGAGAAATGGGAGAAGGACATAAGCAACTTTTGGGAGTCTTGTGAGAGTAGACAGAGACAGCTGGTAGCCTGGATAGTCATACAAAGTTCTCCTATAAAGTTGGGGCATCTGTCTTCAGCCCACAGGTCTAGAGTCTCTCAGTCACTTCTCTCTGTCTTGTACAATGTCTGTCAGTTTGCTCTGCGAAGCAGGAACCTGAACGACCATTTCGCCAAGCAAAGTTCAGTGGTCACCTTTCTATGGGTCCTGCATGTCTAGTCAATCAGTCTAGGCTAAAACAGTTTCTTGCCCACATGGCTATTTTTACCAAGAAGAATATAAACTCCATATAGAATGTCTTTGATGCCCATCCTCCCCTCTTAAGTAAATCAATGCTGCCAGGAGCAGACATGTCTCACTATCCAGAAAGTCTACGTTTTTATAACATTTTAAATGCCATATTCTGTAGGTCTTAGAAGTGTTTGAAGATTACCAACCTAATTAAATTATATCTATGTATACCTAGAAAACTTAACATGATTACAAGTTTGATTATCATAGATGATAAATTATTAATCTGTATTTTTCAACTATACACTACAATTTCAAATGAGTTGTACAATCAAAATACTTTGAACAAGAGTAGACATATATACATTCAGTATAACAAAATTAACCTTAAAACTGTATCAATAAACTAAAATCCATTGCAATGTAAAACATTTCAAACAAGTTGTTGCTCTTTAAAAGTAGATTCATTAATCTACCCTTTCATCCTATCATATGTATATACTATATTTCCATGTCATATCCTCCTTTCTTCTTTTAGAAAGAGATTGACTATGACCAATAACAATTTGTAACTAACAACCTAAACAAAGACAAACATCCATAATCCTATTTTGAGGGATGTGTGCATAGTTTTCTAGGCTACTTCCTGCTGATAGGGGGTGCTGGCAATCTTATGGGGATGCTGAGAAAATTTTTAGGATTATGGTCAAGTCCTGACTGGAGTAGTCTGTGGGGCTGTAATCTCTTAGCCAGTTGCCTTGAAGTTGATTTTGGATATTGAATAATCTGGGCCATGGTGTCATTGGAGACCTTTCAGGGGATCTTGGCTGGTCAAACCTGATGTATCTTAATCTGGAACAAATCTATAGACTCTTTCTGCCTGTGGGAAAAAAAGAAGAGCATCCTTTCCAAAGCACCGTATTCTTAGATCCAAATTTTGAAATCAAGGTACCTTTGAAATATACATATTGGTTTAACTGAGCAGCTTTTACAATCAAATGTCTTTCTGCAGTTGAAAATAGCAAAGACAACACAATCCAGATTCTCTATGTGATATCCATTTTTATGTGGCTTATTTTTTTATATTACCTTTACTATCTCTTTAAAGACTTTATTTTTTAAAACTATTTCTTTATTTAGCTGTCTATCTTCCTTTTCCTCTTTCATTCAAACCTCTGTACATTTTCACACATATTTTAAACTGTTTAAAGTCTTATTCCAGCTTAATCTGCCTTATTGTGAATCTATAGTCCTTCTCTGACCTGGAGAGATTTTAAACTGCTAAACTGCATGGCTAAGATTGATACCACAGCCCTGGCAGCTGACTCCACACATTATAGCTTTTCAACATGGCAGAGGTAATTCATCTCCAACTCTGGGCTATGTATAACATCAACTCTCAGAAGCAGTGGGTCTATGCTGCCATTAAAGCAATGTGTAGCTCATAAACTTTTTTTTTTTTAACTAGCAAAAGCTATATCCACTATGCAGCATAGTGCACAGCTTGGAGACACCTCTGTACCTTGTTGGGAATCCATAGCCATGATGCAGGTTGAGCCTGCACACCACGAACCTGCCATAGAGTATCTCAAGCCCACATACTGTGACATCTTGTTGCCTGCATGAGACATGAAGCAGGAACCTGTTTTGGGCTCCATTTAGAATTGTTTATTAAGTATTCTCAGGTTTCAGGTGGAAAGTTGAGCCATTGGGCACCATTTTTAGTTGGAATTTTCCTTTGTTCACCCAGCTCCTGTAGCCACCCAGACCCAAGTAAACATACAGAGACTCATATTACTTATAAACTGTATGCCCATGGCAGGCTTCTTGCTATTTAGATCTTAAAGCTTAAATTAACCCATTTCTATAAATTTAGGAGTTGCACATGGCTTGTGGCTCACCAGTACTTTACATCTTGATCTTGCTTCTCATGGCAGTGGTGGCTGGCAGGATCTCCTCACTCAGCCTTTCACTTCCCAGCATTCTCCTCTCTGCTTATCCTGCCTACACTATACTTCCTGCCTGGCTAATGGCCAATCAGTGTTTTATTTATCAACCAAATCAGAGCAACACACATTCATAGCATATAGAAAGACATCCCAAGCACAGGGCTCATAGGTTCTCAGAGAGACTGAATCAGATCACAGAGCTGTTATGGGTCTGTATTAGATCCTCTACATAAATGCTGTGGTTATTTAGTTGGGATAATTGGGGACATTGGGAGCTGTGGTGTCTCTGACTCTTTTGCCTTCTATTTGATCTCCTTTCCTCCTACTGAGTTGCCTTGTCCAGCACTGATATGAATGATTGTGCCTAGTTCTATTGCATCGTGTTTAGATTGTATCACTGTCTGGCCTGCTATTTTCTGAAGAGAAATGGAAGAACAGAGGATCTGAAAAGAGGGGACATGGGGGAAGCACTGAGAGGATTGGACGGAGCAGAAGCTGCTGAGATTTGAAGAGAAGAATTATTTATAAGAGATATTTATAAGAGAAGAATAAATAAAAAGAACAAAAAATATAAAACCAGATGCATTGAAACTGATAGAAGAGAGTAGGTAGGGTACACACCTTCAGCCTTGGCTTTGCAGGCTCTCAAATTGTCATCTACCACGGTGAATATTTTGATTATTTTGGAAGATTTTACAAGCCTAGCCTTTTTTTTTTTTTTTTTTTTTTTTTCGAGACAGGGTTTCTCTGTGTATCTTTGTGTTTTTCCTGGATTTCGCTCTATAGATCAGAAGCAAATCAGCCTCGAACTCACAAAGGTTTGCCTGCCACTGCTTCCTGAGTGGCATGTGCCACCACTGCCCAGAAGGTCTAGCCTTTGAAAGTACACAGAGTCTCATTTATGATCTCTTTTGAAGCATAAAATCTTAAGATTGTTCTCAGTGTGGGGAAAACAGTTATCTTTAGATTTTTATAGGAAAAGACTTTAAGATGGTTCAGAGGTGCCCCCCCCCACCTCAGAAGTCTAATTTGACTTACTATAGGACAATTCAAGAGGAGTATCAAAAGCAGGGGACAATGAAACGATAAAGTTAATGAGAAGACATAGTTGAGGATGCTAAGGTGTAATTCCTGCTATATTGTTATCCAGCTTAAGGCTTTCCACAAGAAAAGGTTTACTTGCAGGTACTGAGCCTTTTCATCCAGGGAATCTGTGCCCTTCTCACTGAACAGTCAAAGGAATTTAATAGTTGAGTGAATGTGGGATTTGAATAGTAGATCCACAAAAATAAAACTGTTGCCTTTAGGGGTTAATCCAGAAATGGGCAATATATCTAACTATGTTGCTAGTTCTTTCCAGGAGTAATGAGCTATAATTTTGTCATCATAGATGACCTGGATTTGTAGGATAAAAAAGATTAGGAAAAACAGAAATAAATTATGGAATCATTTCAAAGAATGGTGGTAAATATCCTTTGCTTTAAAAAATGAAAAACAAATTCTCTTTAAAGAATAAATATTTGCGACATGTTTAACTTTTATAGTGATGTTCCCTTTTATTTATTACAAATCGATTTATATTAGTAATAAAGTACACAGAAAAAGAAGTGAATGTTTCTGGATATAGTAAATTATTATAAGAGACAGAAAACATTTCTATTTAACTTGTTATTATATAGCCTGAGGATAGAGCAGTCAATCGCTATTTGTAATTTTTGTGTGTGAGACAAAAAGGCTGTTTTTGACACAAACATTTATTTTACCAGACTGAAGTATAGTATATTGATAGACAACTGTGACTGAAAACATCTGACTCATACATAAAAGGAAGTTATTCTAATATTGATTGAGTATAAAAATACCCAGGAGGATAAACACAGGTAAAGAATGAACTGATAATAACTACTAGTACATTTTAAAACTCAATTGAGAATCTAGTTGACAACAGATATCAGCAGAAAATTGCCACAGCCCTAACCCAGTATTCACCTGTCAGTATCTATATGACAAGTATTGAAACAATGACAGTATAATATGATGGAAGTAATACTGAGATTATATATCTTATATTTTTGGTTGTGAGCCTAGCTTGTAATGGCTGAGCTATCCTGCCAGCCCAAGATTGTATTTCTAATGACTAGTACCACAGGATAGAGATAGAGTTTGGAAAGCAAAATTACTTTTGTTCAAACTGTCTCAAATGATATTTTAAATTTTTATTTCTTATTCAACTCTGATCCAATGTTATCACTGTAGGTATATTATATAGAAAGGTACTTTGCAATATTAATGGATGTAGAGATAGATGGGTATAAAGAGGTGGATATAAATATACATGTAATATACATGTACATATATGTGTCTGAATACATGGATTTGTATTATTGCATACAAATATATCTCTATACACAATTGTAATTATGAATGGGATAAGAAAACTTCTTCTCATAAATCTGAATACTTTTGCCCTCAAAAACAAAATGGAAGCATTCATCATCTATTATTGAAATGAAAAGCTTTTTGTAACAACAAACACCTTAAATACCTGCCTTCAGGACAACCTGATGGAAGTATTTCTCAATTTAGGGTCCCTTTTCCTAGTTAACAAATATTTATCAAATTTATTAAAAATTGCTTAAGTGACTTAGAACATTATCCTTTGTCAAAATATCTTTAATTTTGATATATGGAATATACATATCATTAATAGAAACACACTTTGCAACAATGACTTTGCAAAGAATAAAGTTCATATGAATAATAAATTGTGAAAGTCTACATTTTTAACCCTTTAATCAACTTATTTGCCTCAAAAGGGGCTAATGCTTTTACAACTATTAATTTGAAATATATATTATCAAACACTAAATGGAGTTATTTTTAGACATGGACATTCTAGATAAACTAACTATGGTGATATTTTATTTGTACTGAAATGTGATTTTGTTATATGTTAATAAATAAAGTTACCTGGGTGTCAGTGCTAATAGCAAGCCATAGCAAAAGCTGGGCATTGGTGGCTCACGCCTTTAGTCCCAGCACTTGGGTGATAGAGCCAGGCGGATCTCTGTGTGTTCAAGGATACAGCCAGCATGGAGACACACACCTTTAATTTCAATACTAACCATAGAAGACCTGAAGGTCTGTATAGACAGGCAGTGACAAGGAGGTCATGTGGTTGGGTTTACAACCAATGAGAAGGCAGAACAGAAAGTCAATAAAAGGACAGATACATAGCAATTAGGCCTCTTTCTGAGGGGAAGGACAACAGTGTCAGCAAAGGATAAGAGAGGTTTCTTAGTATCAGCTCCTAACTACTGCTCTGACCTCTTGGACTTTTAACTCTGAATTTGGCTCTGTATTTCTTATTTAATAAGACTGTTCATCTACAACTAACTCCATTTCTGCAGTGCAGCTTACTTTATTTTGTGTAATGATGCACATCGAGAAGGTACAAGTAATCAACTATTCATGTATTCTGGGAAGCTCAGAAATAAACAAGAACATAGCTGGTTAAGTCATAAGTGCTAAAATTAAAACCAGTTGTATAATCACAGAACTTTAAATGTTGGAGAAGCTTCATATTTTCTTTTTCATTGATATTTCCCATCTTCTGCTTTTACTATAGATGAATAGATTAATGATTGTGTTTTATTTTTTAATGTATCTGTTGTCAGTTTGTTCTAGAAAATTTGTACACTGTAGAAATGAGATTGCCTATCATTACTATACTATGTACCCATAGAAAATAATGGCAAGGGATTTCTGGTAAATGTAAAGAGAATTTTAGTGAAAACAAAAGATAATTTAAAAGCATTGAAACAACTTACAATGTTTACTTTGAAGCTTGCTGTAAAATACATCAATAGTTTGTAAGCCAAGCAGAGCTAAACATAAAAAAATGAGTATTACTGATAATTCATAAATTTTTCATTAAATATCAACTTTTAAAAACAAATACCTTTTTAAGCATTTGAAATTATAATGTAATTACATTTCAGGGTGTAAAATGCCTCTGGGTAGGTGTGAAACAAGCAGAAACAAGGATTTTATCTATGGGAGGTCCTCTCAAGGAGACAGAGAGCTTGGTAGAGAACCACAGCTGACTGCTTTTTGTTTTCCCCATTGATTCTTGCTGCAGGTTTGCAAGCCTTGCATTTGATGACATGACCTTGGTTTGTTCTTTTAGTCCACTTAGGTTGTATGTGTTGAGAACCCCTGACTTGGTGTTTTGCTATCTACACACTTTTGTTCCCTATATGCTTGCTCATGTAAAACCCCCTCAGAAAAAGAGAAGAATTAAAAGGAAACATTTCACATGCCAATTTTTACATTGTGCTTTACATTCTACAGAAATTAAAATTTGTAATTGCCAGTGAAGCAAGTCAAGAAATATTTAATTAGGTTATCTTAACAACATGACTATAAACTTAGGACTTTGGAGGCAGAGGCAAGAGAATCAGTAATTTAAGATCATCCTTAACTATAGTGTAAGATGCCAGTCAGTGATATAGAATAATCTGTCTCCAAAAAAGGAATAAATAAATTAATAATAAAATAAAAATCAAATAAATAAAATTTGAACACCATAGATGCTGTTAAAAGTTATTTGTCATGACTTTGTATTCCCAGTCTATAATTTTCAAGATTGTTTTTACTTTGTGTGGGAAAAAATGTTGCAACAAGGAGAGATGGCTACAATTATTTCACAGTGCTGATATGAGGAATAAATTTAAGCTTGGTCAATATGCTCAAGGAAAATTAGTTGAGCTAAAAGATGCCTTTCTATGTTCTATTCCATGTTGTAAAAAACTACTCTGGTCCTTCTCAAAAATTCTGTCAGAAATATGAAGCTGGAATATCCTTCCCACAAATCTCCTTGACACAGATGCAAGGGAGGTATGATTTATATCATCTCCTATCAGATTCCTCTTACTATTTAAACATGGCATAAAGGGACTATATGAGCATGGTATGTTCTCAGATCTGTTGTATATATCTGTACAGAATTTGGTGAAGTAATTCTCACATTGACAAAACATGAAATATACCCCTTAGATTTTTGTAGTGTCCAACCTGCACAATGGTAAAATGACACTTTGAACATAATCATTCTTCCAGCTGCTCTTCAATTGTCTTTTATTCACATTTTATATATGAATCAATTCCAATTATTCTTACTATCTTGACCAGTGGTTTTCAACCTTCCTAATGCTTTGACCCTTTAATATAGTTACTCATTTTGTGGTGATTCCCAAAAATAAAAGTAATTTGTTGCTACTTAGTAATTTAATTGTCTTGATCCTACACACTGTTATGAACCATAATATAAACTATGTATGTTTTCCAATGGTCTTCAGTGATCCCTGTGAAAGGGTCTTTCAACTCCCCAAAGATCTAGACAAACCATGATTTGTTTTGGGTTTTCTGTTATCACTTATTTCCTATTGCCGAAGGCAGCTCCGTTGTAGCTTGCTGAACTTAAAATGTCTTATAGATAGGCTTTAATGTTTACCTTAGAACTTCACTGTGAATCTCTTTCAGTTACGTAATTTTATTGTAGCCAACTCCATACATCCAAAGTAAATGACTTTGTCACATATTTGTATAATAGTTTGGCTACACTTCTAGTAACTCATGCCATAATTGCTTTATGTTGATCTTATGCAATAGCCACATTTTCTTTAGATAATAGATGTATATAATTGGTAATTAATAGAACCTAGTATATACCTTTTATACACTTATCTGATCTATTTGTTGCTCTATATCTTTGATATTCAGAAACCACCGAATGTTTCAAACTTCATAGTATTTTGAGTTTTCAACTTCCAATCATCTCATATTTCTAAGTGCAGCAATATTTACTTCATTCACTGAATTGCTAAATACCACGCAAAAAAACAAACCTCAATAAATTTTTGTGGAACTGAAGAGATGGATTAGTGTTTAAACAGCTCTTTTTGCTCTTGTGGAGAACTTAGTTTTTGTTCCTAACATTCATATCAGGAATAACAATCATTCACAAATCCTATCCTGGGACATTTGATATCTCCCCCTGAACTATGAAGCCACTGGGTATGCACGGAGTACACATACATATGTGCAGACAAAACACTTAGACACATACCTAAAACAAAAAAAATCTTAAAAATTTAGAAATGACTATATCTATAGTAGGGTTATATTGCATAGGAAAAAAAAAACCTCTTGCAATAGTAAGCAAGCTATGGTCATAATATTTGTAAGCATATAAAAATGTGTTCTATAAGAAAAAAACTGAGAATATGGGGAATAGAAATAGGATCAGATCATACAAAAGATACCATTTTTCAATGGCTCCACTTATTCTCAGGAATAGTTATTTGTTGCACATTTAAGAATGTGTTCAGCATTCAAAGAGGTGGAGGAAAGAGAAAAACAGCAGTTGTACAAGTGTAGAAAGCAGTTCACATGCTTATATGTATGGTGGTATAATCTATTCTATTTTGTAATATCATAAGATTTGGGCCTGGGTGATTCATAATGAAAAATATAATTTCTTAGCTTATACTTGTGGATCTAGAAAAAATGAAAGATCATAAGCCTGCAACTGAGGATGGCTTTGCACTGCATCACATTCTTGCAGAATGTATCAGGCAGTGGGAGTGAAAGAGGAGTAAGCAGGCAAGTGCAGAAGAAAGGCGGGGATTTAAAGAGCAAGAGCTTCACTGCAATCATTCTCTCACTATGTTGTGTCACTCATTTCTGTGAAAAGAGTTTGTCAGTTCATGTGGGCTCTGCTCTATGATGCAAGCAACTCACATTAGATGTCATCTTCAGCACGGAGGCTTGAGGAAGTAAGTACTAAGAGAAGTTTGGTAGAAAAACCCATATTAAAACCGTAGCACAAAATAAAAAATAGTTTGGAGGATTTTTGTCTGACCTTGTCATAGGTAAATAAAAAGCAAGATCCCTGAATCTGTTCTAAGTCATATTGGAGAAATATAATGAATGCAATATTTTACACAATCAACTGTTTGCTGGAATGTAAAAACAGGGTCTTCTAAATCTCTGTCACAGTTTACACGATTATAAAGCTTTAGATAAAGTCTGCCTTTGTCACTGGTGATAATGTGTTCTTTATTGAAGGAGCAAATTCTATGTACATAAACTTAATTTTCTTTTGCCTGTGACTGCCATATAGCCAGACTACTGCTAAATTCAACAGCCACCTTTTCTGTTAGAGATTTCTCCGAATTAAATAAGTCAGACATACCTTTTCAAAGAATTACTTCTAGCTTGCTTGCCTAAATCCAAGTGTGGTTTGAGTATCAGAGACTTGTCAGAGCTCTTTCAATCTGAAGTGACCTTCATTTATTTGATATGACTGTAGAGGACACAATTACACAGGGACAAAGCTTGAGTGAAATGCTGAGCACTTTCTTACATAAACTACACCTGAATAGTATGTGACTGCAAGCTGTGATTCATATCTGCCTTGCAGAACACAGGATTTCAAAAGTCTCTTCACAATGGAGTTTTCTTATTAGTCACTCTGCTTCCTTTTTAATTAATTGTCACTGCACTTCATGTGGGACAATGTTTGAAAGGAAGGAATTACAAATGAATTCAGCTTTACTGTTGTATTCCCTCTGCACTAAAAACATTATTGGAAAAATCCAGGTGAGGAAAATATACTGCATTAAGAGAAGTTTGCTGGGAAATGAGAGAGTGAGTGACAGGTTTACATCATACTCTTAGCATGGACAGTGGAGAGATGAAGGAATTAGCTGTTGACTCTTCTTATTTTTTGCAACATGACTTTCTACATATTAAAACTTTTCTAATTGTCATCTAAATATACACAATGCCTTTGTGTATATGGTGAACCCACTTTTAAGACAGAGAAAGCTGTTTTTATTATACCCCATGACTTCCTTTGTATGTATTGTAATAAGAATAAAACAAATGGTCATGCATGGTTGTGTCTGTAAGTACAGTGATTTCATTAAGCATTCTATGATGTTAGATAGCATCACTGGCAACTTTTTAATTACCCAATACAAAGATTTTTATTAGACACATTTACTTTAAAACCTGCTTTTTTGATATATTGCCACCCAAAGTTTTTCCTCAAATTTTGGGATTATACACTATTTTATCAATCTTTTTATCCATTCACCAAATTATTTTGTTAATTGCAGTTTTTCTCTTTTCCTTTTATACTTAATTGTTCTGTGCATTTTCTCATTGTCATGTATTCCAAATATGTCATTTAGGTTAATGCTGCCTAGTTACTCTTCTTACACAATTAAAAAAGTCACTATTGCATTGAGTGATTGTTGTCTTCATTTCCAATTATTTTGTGAATTCAGCAGTTTCTAGTGTTATGGCTGTTTGTGCTCATTCTTCATCAAAATTTATTCAACTTCATGACTCCAAATAAAACTTGAGATTTTATCAAATATCAAGAATAATGGGAGCAGATTAAGAATCTATTTTCTTTTCTCTCATTATAGATCCAGCATATCTTTAAGGAAGTGTGTGTGTGTGTGTGTGTGTGTGTGTGTGTGTGTGTGTGTGTTTGTGTGTTTGTTTGTGTGTGTGTGTGTGTGTGTGTGTGTGTGTGTGTGTGTGTGTGTGTGTGTTGCATGCAAGTTAGTGTGTGCTTATGTGGAGATCAGAAGTTGATGTGGGATGTCTTCTTAATTTTCCTTAACTGATCTCATTGTTATGCTTTAGACAGAGCTGTCTTATAGAGTGTAGAACTCATACACTGGTCAGAAAGTCCCAGTAATCCACCTATATCTGCTCTCCCCAGCATGGAGGTTACAGATGAATGCCAATGCACTGCTTGTATGTGGGTCCTGGAGAATCACAACTCAGGTTTTCATTCATGCATAGCAAGCATTTTATCTACTGAGCCACCTGCCTCGCCGGTATGCTCTAGCTTGGTTGGAAATTGACTTACAGGTATTTGTATAGTGTTCTTGCCCCTCCTACTTCAGAGAGATCTGTTGAAAAGCAACTTCTTCCAAAACAAGTCTTCCTGTCCAGATTTCCTTCCTCCCTTGCCATTAACTTTTTAATAAAGTATTGTTTGGATGTTTTTCAACTTAGTCTTTTCTATGCAAACCTATGACCAGCATTATAGGACATGCCTTTAAGTTTAAGTACTGGAGTTTTTGAGGCCATTTGAAGAGACATCCAAGAGGACCTAAGTAAAACACAGAAGACAGTTTTTTTCAGAGCACAGTACCTCTTCCTTTGTCTCCTCCAACTTCCTGCCCCTCTTCCACAAAATTCTATGAACGTTGGTAAGGATGATACAAATGACTCATTCAGGGATTTGGGTGAGCACTCATCAGTTGTATTGCTTCTACTGAGTGCATTTTATCTCTTTTATCTAGGGTTTAAGATTATGTATAGTTTCCTAGGAAAATTAATTAATATTATGAATTAGATTGAGTATTCTGGAGCTAAATTGCTTGAATTTGATCTTGGTTTCTTTTTTTTCCTAGTTGGAAGAGTGATATATTTAATTTCTTAGCTTTGATTTCTACATCTATAAAGTGGAGTTAACACCCATGTGATTAGTGTCAAGATGAGTGAATTCATGTGTCTGAAGCTTTCCAGCATCGTTTGGTATTTAATGAATGCTCACTATACTATAGCGATCACCACTAGACAATTATATTATTTGCATTCACATTTAGTGTATTACTTGTGTATGAATTATTCATGATCAAATATTTAAAACGGCATATCCTATGTTTTGAAAAAAACCAACTAATGTACAAGATATTAAATCAATGATGTTAATTTGATTATTTGACAAACTCCCAAGATGCTTTAACCAAATATCCTACATGGAAGAACCAAAATTAGAAAACATATAGTCCAAGTAACTTTGAAACAAGTGTTTTTAGATTGCTTAAACATCTTTAATGACATTAAATAATATTTTAATAATTTATGTTTTATAATTTGCCAGTCTCTAGTGAAGGTATAATAATACCAGTAAGGTATATTTTAAAAGGTCATCTAGAAGGGATTTTTTGAAAGTTAATTAATTGAGTTCTAAGGAGGAAATATAATTATTTCAGAATAAGTGAGAAATAGGTTTTAATTAGAATTTATATTTAAAGAATCAAATATTTGTGTTAATATAACTGTCATACAGAGAATAATTACTTGCTCTTTTAGAATTTCTGAATGATTTGGGACATTAGTAATTTCTAAACTGAGACTATAACATGAAAAAAATCATTTTCTAAATAATTGATATTATTCATCCCTTTAATATTTATGGTTTTAAACATAGAAAAACTTTAAATTTTACTGTAATTCCTATATTTAGCAAAGAGTTATATTTATTTATGTATATTTATAGTTTTATCTGATTATTAACTGAAATTTTTTGATTAATTAACTGAAATAAATAAAAGAAAAAATATAATTATTATCTTATTCTTAGAAAGTATTTTCTGGATAATCAAGTGAACACTTAATTAAAAATCATGTACTCAAGGATGGAAGAATCACAATTCATGAACTGTTTCAGTCCATTTTTTCAAAAGAAAAAATGAGACATTTTGAGCAAAACATTTCATCAAAAATTAATCACTGCATAATGAATATTAAGAATATTATAATTGCTTTGTTATTAATCCAATAAACCCCTATAATACTGTGAACTAATTATGTTATAAATATATATATATATATATATATATATATATATATATATATATAAAACCATTTCCTCTCTGTATTAAAAAAGCAAAATACCAAACATGGAATTCCGCTTAGAAACAATGTGAAAGTGAAATTAATATTCTTGATTAAACAGGTTGTGCTTGGTTGGGAACGACATACTAGAAATACTGAATTTTGGTAAAGACAGATATGTTAAGCAGGATATAGGAATCCTCTCTGTGGAGGTGTTCCTATCTTTATTATTTTCCTTTACTTTTATTTTGAATTTGTAGATGTCTCTTATCTCTGTTCTGGTGTCCCTTACACTTATATTGAATCATTATTGATTTAGAAGCCCTAAAATGTTGCATTTCTATAGGATACAATTTAAGAAGAATGAATACCCAGTGGATTTTCAGCATCAATGAGGGAGACAGTAGCAATTATAAATGGTGAGATGACCAAACTCAGGTTAGTCCCCTAGGAGACAAGTAACAAACAGGTAAAAAGAAAAGAAAAAGTACAAGAAGTAAAAATAAAAAGAAAGCACAGCATGTACTTTTGGTTGTTAGCTATCAGTGTCTAGATTTTTTAGCCTGATTGCCCAGATTTGGGGAGAATTCAGAGAACTTTGATATCGTTTTATTGTTGTTAGTGGTAGGTTTTTTTTTGTTGTTGTTGTTGTTGTTATGGTTATTTTGAGACAGAATTGCTCTTTGTAGCCCTGGAACTCACTCTGTAGACCAGGCTGGCCACAAACTCAAAGAAATCTGCCTGTCTCTGCCTCCCAAGTGCTGGGATCAAATGTGTGAGACACTCCCACCCAGAGGGATGTCTTAATGCATTTCTGTGAAGTGGAGATGTCCCTCCCAATATTTTTCTTCTTTTTTCACTACAATTTTTATTTATTTTTCTCTCATACAATACAGCCTGACCACAATTTCCCCTCGCTCCACTCCTGCCAGTCACCCCCATGTCCCCTCAGCCAACATCCATTCCTCCTCCATTTTCCTTTAGAAAATAAGTCTCTTTTTTTTGTTTGTTTTTGTTTTTGGAGCTGAGGATGGAACCCAGAGCCTTGTGCTTGCGAGGCAAATGCTCTACCACTGAGTTAAATCCCGAACCGGTGGTGGTGCATGCCTTTAATCCCAGCACTCGGGAGGCATAGCCAGGTGGATCTCTGTGAGTTTGAGGCCAGCCTGGGCTACCAAGTGAGTTCCAGGAAAGGCGCAAAGCTACACAGAGAAACCCTGTCTCGAGAAACCAAAAAAAAAAAGAAAGAAAGAAAGAAAGAAAGAAAGAAAGAAAGAAAGAAAGAAAGAAAGAAAGAAAGAAAGAACAAAGAAGAAAGAAAAAGCAGGACTTTGAAGGCTATCAATGGAATAGGGCATATGAAGATACAATAAGACTAGGCACAAACCCTCATTTTACGGCTGGACAAGACAACCCAATAGCAGATGAAACAGTCATACTGTCAGGAGTGCACCCCGCTCCCCAAGGGGGAAAACAACAACAACAACAACAAAAAAAAAAAAAAACGCCAAGCTAACAGACATTACATACATGTAGAGGACCTAGTATGGACCCATGCAAGCTTGGTGTTGGCCACTTCAGTTTCTGTGAGCCCCGATAAGCCCTGTTTAGTTAATTGTGTGGGCCTTGTACTTTTTCGTTGATCCTTCTCGCTCCCATGATTATTCTTCTCCCTCTTCCATGGGGTTCCTGAGCTCCAAGGTACTTCCCATTATTTTCAACTGATGGCCCTGATTCTTCCATTTATACCCATGGCTATACCTATCAAGAACTGAAATAATGCATCCATTTTTAAAAAGCGTCTGCCAGGCTTCTGGAGCTTCAGGCAATGAGTCAATGCAATTAAGTCTCCTGTTTAATATTAAGCCTGACAAATGCATCTTATCATGACCTTCATTTTTAAATTTTATTTTTTAGTACTACCTACATATAGGCTCCAGCACAAGTTAAACTCTGTAAGCATGTGCAGGCCCTTAGTGCTCTTGATTAGTCAGAGAACTAGATGTAGGTTTAGCACCTTTGAAGGCTTGGCCAAGATATCAGGAGTCCCGAGCATTCTGTGAATTAGGCACTGGCCACGGATTTCTGGGGGCATTTTTTGGAGAAGAATCTTTCTTTAAGCCCACTGTTAATGTCATAATGATATGATGCAAAAATTCATTGTTTTCCTGACAGGTTCGGTTTGAGTCTTCTTTGCGAAACCCAATGGAAGGAAATGGAGTTTTCCTTGGTGGTTTTCAGTCTAATGTTGAATTTCAGGTTTTC
Organism: Onychomys torridus; assembly: GCF_903995425.1. NCBI lineage: Eukaryota > Metazoa > Chordata > Mammalia > Rodentia > Cricetidae > Onychomys > Onychomys torridus. Next base: position 72,681,231 of record NC_050466.1, read on the forward strand.
TTGCTTCTTATGTATGTTTTATTGAGGATAGGTATTCAAAAGCATAGGAAGAGAAGGTAAAATGAAAAAGGTAAGGAGTGAGACAATCATGTGTGTGTGTGTGTGTGTGTGTGTGTGTGTGTGTGTGTGTGGTGCCTATGTGCTGCAGGCACCTACATTCATACCACTGGAGATCATAAGACAAACTTGGGTGTCAGATATCACATTGTTTGAGACAGGGACTTTATTGTTTGCTACTTTAAGTCAAAAGAATAAATTAAATTAAATAAATAAAAAAATCTGATGAGATTTAACTTAAATTTCATTTAAAATTAGTAGGGTATAAAATTGTTAACTAACTTTATTTTCTTATTCCATGAATATGTTATTTTCTTTAATTTATTAAGTATTCTTCAAAATTTTCAGTAATGTTTCACAAATTTATTCACACTCCTTAATGTATTGTTATATATTTGAGGGTTTTTTTTTTTTGGTATGGTTGCTAACAATATTTTTTTTCTGATTTTCATTTCCCATATGCTGCTTGTATACATAGTCATATTTTGACATTGATTTTATGTTCTATAACCTTGTTGAATCATCTTACCAATTCTAATGGTTTACTTGTAAATTTCTTTTGCTTTTGATAGCATAAAGCTTCTAAAAAATCTTTATAAAATTCTATACATATAGTAATGTTCCATGAAAATCTACCTAGAAAAAAACTTGACAGATAAAAGCTCAATTTTTAAATTGACACTCATAGTGGAGAATTGTAAACAAAATTATCTCATTAGTAAAAACATGATCAATGAAATTTTTATAAAATTTTAAGAGAAATTTAAACCTTTATCAAATTCAAACTTCCTAAATAGTTTGTTCCACATGCTTATGTAATATGTAATCCATATTCCAAAATTCATTGTAAATTGTACCTAAAGAAAGCCTTAGTGTATTTTTAATATTGAAGTAAAATGTTTTATTCAGACATTACTTTGGTTACGTCAAAAATGTCAAATATTTATGAGTTAACATTTCATTTAAATAAGACATAAATAATAATATAAAAACACAAGAAACATAATTTTAGCTGTAGTATCCTTTTTCTCTATTTTGTTAATATATCACAATACACATCTCATCAGAGTTTTCACAAAAGATGATTTCCCCTGGCTCTGTGTTCTTGTGTTTTGACTTCTTATAGGTTCTGACATAGACAAAACCAGTGAATGAAGCTCAGTGAGGGATAACTGAATGTGCCAGACAACAACATTCTTCATTCTCAGCAGCGTGATTTGCCCTTAATGATTTCAGAAAGAAAATAGTATTGTGCTGAAATATTATGGCTCACTTAACTAGTTGGTATGCCAGAGAAACAGTGACCTATCCTGCTAACCAGGAGAAACACCAGCTTTCCTGGTATAGTGAAGACCATTGCCACTGCTGCCAGATTACCTCATTCCTTTGCAGATTATAAAACTGAGTTTGCAAACCAGGGCATTGGCTACTGCTGCTTCTGGAAAGTGAAAGTTCTTTTCACTACAGTTGTGTGTGACCAGAATAGATACTGTAGTTCATTTTTGTTTGCATGCTTTGTTTTTCATACCCCTACCAGCTTTGTATTCTAAATTTGGTTCACAGTTATTCAGTTTACAATGCCCGGTTCCTGCTGTGTAACTACCCTACTTTGCAAAAAGACAAAAACAAAACAAAACAAAAATAAACAAGCAAAAAACAAACAAACAAATATTGAGGCTTTTTTGCTTGTGTAGTGGAAGGCATATACCCACTATGAATTGGGTGATTCTTAAAAAATCATCAGTTGTTCAGGACATTGAACTTTACAGTTTACACCACATACTATCACATCATCATAACTTTTATTTTCTCTCTGCTTCTATTAGACAAGAATATGATCACTTGCCACTGTTCCTTCTGACTGAAAATGGTCTGATTCATTGATTGTGGAGAAAAGAGGCTAGAAAGATTCTTCAACAATTAGAAGTGTTTATTACTCTTGAAGAGACTCTGAGGTCAAATTTCAACAATAATATCAGGCTGCCTGTAACTCCAGTTCCAGGAAAACTCTGGCCTTCATGGGTACCTACCCATATTCTCTCTCTCTCTCTCTCTCTCTCTCTCTCTCTCTCTCTCTCTCTCTCTCTCACACACACACACACACACACACACACACACACACATTTTTAGAGAAAATACATATATTTAAAATGAGAGGAGATAGGAAGGGTTTCTCACCTCAGTACTATTGATATTTGGGGCTGCCTGTTCACTAGACAGTGTTTAGCAGTATCCATGCCATTCCCCACTAGATGTCAGTAATACCTCTCCTATAGTTGTGACAATCAAAAATATCTCCAAATATTGCCCATTATCCCTGGGTCTCAAAATCGCCACAGAATGAAATCATGTGCACTAGATGAAAAAGGATAAGCACTTGCTGCATTCATCTCACTAGCCACATCCTTCCGCAAAAAACCCTTTGTCTGTTTTATATTTTTTGCCACATATCTGTGTTCAATATTCTGTAAAAAATGGAAATTTTATCTACTACTAATCTTTACCTTTATAACCAAGGATATATTTTCTTTGTTGATTTTTGTGATTTTTTGTTGCATGACAATTCTAAAGCCCAAATATTTCACTACCAAGGCACAACACAACAACTAATGTATATGTTAGAAACACTATTGTATAAATGGTAAATTCTAATTTGCTATAAATGTAGTAAAATGACACCACCCCTTACTTGTAGAAACACCTGACAATATATGTACTTTTACTACTAGAAAACTTTCTAGAATGTCTACACACAAGTGTGACTTCCAACAAGTCTTATTAAGAGTGTATTTTGTGATCAGTCACATATTTCTATGCTAATGTCATGCATTTTCCAAGTATAAATATAATTTTTACACAAATAACATATGTGTAAGAGATGTTTTTGCCATGTATGAGATTGAGTCATTGAAAACAAGAGGCTTGGTGGGGAGAGAGTAAATTATGGAAAAAGTTCACAGGTTATGTCAGCATAAACATGTTAGTGCACTATATGAAATTATGAGTAAGTCCTGTATTCTTAGTATAATAGTCTGCCGACTTAAAGAAAAAAAAAAAAACTGTATGATGGCGAATCTTGGTTGTCAGTCTAACACATGGGTTGTTAAGTTAAGGAATTTCCTCCATTAGACTGACTTCTGGCCTTGTCTGTGAGTCACTTTTTTACGTGCTAATTGCTGCATGAGTTCCCAGGCCATTGTGAGCACTGTCATTCCTAAAGAGATGGGCTGGGCTATATAAGAAGATAGCTGAGCAAGCCAGAGGGAGTATGTCAGTAAGCAGCATTTCCTCCATGTAGTTATGCTTCAAACTCCTTGTTGAGTTCCTGCCTTGGTTTTACTCTATGGTGTACTATAACCTGTATGATAAAACAAAACTTTCCTTCCCAAGTTGCTTTTGCTGTAGCATTTGTCACAGCAACAGAAAATAAACTAGACCATTTGGTAAGGTTTCTTCACCAATGAATCGCCCCTTTATCCCAGGTGACAAAAAGTTCTTGTTGAGATGAGTGCAAAATGCAGCCATGAATTTTTTGTTCTTTTATCATTGGAAACACCAGTGTCAATGAGTTATATAAAAATGATGCTTAGATCTTGTCCAGAATGCATTTCTTCTTCATGGTAAAGCCTTGGGTCAGACAATACTCACATTATGGTGTGTAGTTAAAACCAATACTTTACTAGTATTCCAGAATTAGAATTTTGTTTCTTTTGCAAGTAAAGTTGGTTTATTTAACTCCCACTATGGACAGGGATGAAGGAACTGAGACTCAGATATTGAGAGACCTGCCTAAAAGGATCACACTATAAAAGACAGATTTATCATTCTGGATCTACCATAGTAAGAAAAAAAACCCTGAACATCTGTAGAGTTTCTCCAAGGTTCCTTGGAGAATTCTATTATCCCTTGCTGCCAGGAGAGGTCACCTGCTTAACAACCAAATACTGATGCCCAGTGATGTGCTCCTTTCCTTTTTCTCTCCCTTCTTTTTCTTTTAGACACCCCTCTCTCTTCCTTCATCCGTAGTTTGTTCTTACAAATAACCCACTGGGTTTAATTATTGTTGTTTGCATGTGACTAGGTGTGAGTTTATTTACTGGAGTATTGGCAAATTTTCTGTAGTCACACTTCTGAAAAGATGTGCATATCTTTGTCCAAATTATGGCTGGCCATAAAGTGATGAATTGTTCATTGATGATAAACTCTATGCCTTGCTTTAAAGTTTAAAGAGTTTCACATGATTCTCACATCAAGGCTTTCTACTTAATTTACTCAGTTATCTGATACTTCACAGACATAGCAAGTTGTAGGAGTCACTGGATCAGAAAACCTAAGGTCCAAGCTGCTTACACTGCATTCTAGTTCAGTTGTGGCATCTTCTTTCATTTCTGGCACACGGTAAGCAAGCATAGCAAAACAATATTTATATAGTACAAAATATGCTGCCTATAAAATCTTCCAAAAATGTCCCACCACCAGTCCTAAAATTTGGAGACTATGTCTGTAGTTTGTTAATCAGTTTTCCAGCACCATAAAAAAAAATACCTGAGATAACTGAATGACAAAGCAGGAAGATTAATTTTGTGATTAGGTTCATTAGGATTAAGCCAGTGTTGGGTTAGCACCCCACAGCCAAGAAAGGGTGAAAGAAAGCTGCTGATCCTGTGGTAGCTGAGAGGCAAAGGGAGAGACAGTAAGAAATGGGAGATGCCCTGATATTCCTTTTAGGATCAGGCTATAAATGACCCAACTTCCTCTACTTGATCTACTTCCTAAAAGGTCTTTCACTCTCCCATAGCCTTATGGGTTTGTGGCCAACCTCTAAGCACATGTGCTTTTGGGAGACATTTAACATCCAAACCATAACAATAATTTTCCAATATACTTTCTTTAGGTGTGAAGTTTCTACAGCTTCATACCCTTAATCTCTGGATTTGGGATAGTCCTGGGTTTTGTTAAAATGCTTATCACAGTCTAGTTATCTCTATGTTCTCTGATGCCATCAAAATCAAAGTACAAAGTCAGAAAGTCAAATAACCTTTGAACTAAAGCTGTTAAACAGGAATCTAAGAAAAAGGTGAGTTAATCATCTACCAAAGCAGCTACAAAGCAACTTCTTTAGAAGTTTATTGATTTGTTATATTGGAAACCTCACATATAGACCTGAAGCCTTATTTTTTTCTCTACATAATCAGATTTATAATAATCCTTTGCTGCTTTTTGGAATACTCATTGTGTTAGGCAGACTGGAAAGTTGAAAGAAGTATCCTGGCAACCAGCAACTCCAAATCTGTCAAGCATTCTTTTCATCTTTCATGGTTGCAGTATTGCTTTAGGTAACTTATTTTAATATAAAGAGGAAGTTCAATAAACTTCATACTGCCTTTTCCAAGTAATAGATATGATTCATTGGATTATGCTGCCAAGAGAAGTTGATGGATTATATGCTCCTGATCATATTCCTCTGATAGTGTACTCAGAATCTAGTTAAAAAAAACTCTGTGGAAGTTTAGAACTTTTAGTACTATAGTGAGCCTTATTTAATTTATCATAACGTTTTCACAAGCTTTCACCCAAATCAGTGGACTATGTTGGCATTCAATATATCAAGACCCTAGCTCAAGAAGTTTGGATAAGAAATGGCAGCTTCTATTTTTTGAGAAATGCCAGTTTTTAAGGGCTCTCTCTCTCTCTCTCTCTCTCTCTCTCTCTCTCTCTCTCTCTCTCTCTCGATTTTCAATAAAGTTTGAAAATAATTTACTCAATTACAGGTGAAAAATAGATTATTCAGGTATTACCCATTTCTTACTAAAATCAACTATTAAAACCTCATGCCACTGCAAAGAGAACATAATTTTTCAATCATTGCTGTATTTCAAGTTTTTACTTAATCTCTCATAATGTGTCAGCTTCTTAAATAAACTATAAATGTTTTTGTCTTTAATCTCAACCTTATGGACCCAAGACTAAAGCATTTTGACACACAAATGAAGAGTAAATGATGTTTCATACTCCCATGAACTGAGCATTTAAGACAAGCATGACATACTCATTATACCCACTTCTCTAATGCTTTTAGAAGGAGCAGTCTCATCCTACAAACATATAATATACATGACCTTAAATTAATCCTTTACTATGGTTGGTAGTTTTTAGTTTTCTCTAGTTAGGTATTGATGAAAACTCAATAGTAAGAGACTTCAATGATAATTTTAAGAACTGTTGCTTCATTTCGTGCTGTAGCATGCCTGAGATATGTTCCTTATTACTCAGTAGGGGTTTATTGTCTTTAGTGCCAACTAGGCTAGACAACTAATTTCAGTTTTCCTTGTTTCCTTAAAAAACTGTCTTTGGTTTCTAATCCCAGTAATTGTTCTATCAAAACAACTATGATTTGATCTTGCTTAGTTAAACTGAAAATAAATTTGCCTAAAGAATAATGGGAAGAAAAGATAGTAGCAGCTACTGGCACACACTGGCTCCCCGAGGTACATGAGAGACATGTGGAGGCTCAAAGGGGTGATGTGGCAGTTGAAAAGGAGTCTTTAGGGCCTGCAACACCTCAAGAACAACCAAGAAAAAAGGCAAGTCTTATAGGAAGATGCTTTTAAACTGTGGACTCGTGAAATCTAAAGGAAAGATGGCAGAACAGAACTGCACATGGAGAATTAGGAATCTATATCTTTCACCACACCATCTCATCCAGAAGGCTGAAAGTACAAAAGTCCTTCTTGATGATGACCTGTGGTGTTGCCAGCACCTACAACAGTCAGAACAGAGGCTCTCTGGAGCTCCTGCAGAAACAGGTCATTGTTGAATAGGGCTGGTCCAAGACTCATAAACTGGCTCCAGGCATGGAGCCTCCAGGGCTGCAGCCTGAGCTGTTTGCACAGGGCTGCCTGTAGGTTAGAAGCACAGAGGTCTTGCCTGGTGGTCAGCACCTATGACAAGGAGATTCACAGTGGACTGGAGCTCCCATGGAAACATCTCATAATGGAATAGGGTTGGTCCTAGTCCTGCTAGCCAGAAACCAGAGTGGAGCCTGATGGAAGTTGCCTGAGTAAGCCACCTGAGGCCATGGTGATGTCAAAGTTCATTCCGAAACTGAGGGCCGTGTCTGGATCCGTGGTCATGCAGCAACTGTGATCTGTGTCAAAGTCCATGGTCTGTGTTACCACCAAAGGCCATGTGAATGTCCCTGGTCTGGAGTGTGGCCTGGGACCACACTAATATTCAAGAGCTGCAGAGTTGGTCAGACCCCTCACTGGCTGAAGCACCTCATCAGCTACAGCACTTGCTCCACACCTCACCTCACCTAGGTAGCACAGTAGAGCTGAACCTGTTGGCTGGAGCACAATGAGCCTGTCTAGGGCATGAGAAGCCGGAGAGCTGGCCTCGACCCTTGCTTCCTGCAACACTGAGTGAAGTAGCAGGGCAGTGCTGAGTAGATTGACCTGGGGGTGAGGATGCAGAGAATGGGCAAGCTGACCAACTCAGCTACCACCCAGGTCTAGATCCAGAGCTATGAGTCAGCCCACCCCAGCATCCTGTCTATCACCTGCTATAGCATGTGAAGGGGCCAAGCCTATATATCCAAAGGTGAAGGATCCCCAAGACACAGTGCTGAAACAGGATATCCAAGAGGAGTCCTGGTGAGGATCCAATATGGATAGTGTAGCAGAAGCCAGAAGCCTCAAATCAGATCATTGATTCATTGCAATAAACATTTGCAGGTAAAGATGTATGTACTATAGGCTATACTGTGTGACTCACTGGGCCACACTACAGCTTCCACTCCAAGGATTTTTTTTTCTTTTTTTGTCTTTGTTTTTTGCTTTGTATTTTAGTTTGTTTTTGCATGTGCATACATGTGTGTATATATGTATGGATGTACTGATTCCCACATGAATGTTATGTGTCAGGAATAGTTAGTTAGGCTGTTATAACTTTATAATTTCTGATTTTAAAACATTTCTTGTTTTTGACACATTTCTAATATTTTGAATGATGATTCTACTTAAAAAAAAAACGAAAATTTGAGCAGTTATTCTAAGGTAAGTCAAATGAAACATAAACATGAAGACCAACATCAGCTCTGAAACAGAAACTTCAAAATCAACTCCTTCTGGAGAAGTTGTGTAAATAGTTTTTAGCTTCATTTATTATTAATAGAATATATTTGTTTAAGACATTATTGCAAATGAATATTTTATAATATTGATGTTTTTTCTTCCTGACAATAAACAACTTATAAAGTGTAAGGACATATTTTCAATACAACTTCTAGTGGAATATACCCCATACATTATAATATATAAGTGGAAAACTAGACTAAAATACACACTTTTACAGTGCAGAAATAAAACAATTATGTTTGTGTCATTTAGCACATATTTATATATTTTTAACTTTCTTTTTTATTCTTTCTGTCTTTCATATCATGCATCTCCATCTCATTCATTTCTCACCCCTTAATATGCACCCTCTACCCTTGCTACATCTCCCCCAAATAAAAGGAAATGAAATTTAAGAGAAAAAAAAAAGAGAAGGAAAAAGCAATCTCCTCGTGAAAGTTGTTACATGACTTGCAAGTGTTCATTGCAAAGTCACTGGTCTGGTTTGAGACTTCTGGTTTCTGCTGCACAATCAATGCTGGGCCCTCACTGGAACTCTTTTTGTTTATCCTGCTGTTGCCCTTGTTGTGGAGATCCTGGAGCTTTGGGTCTGCAGGACCAGCCCCTTCACAAGCTCCAGCAGATCACAGATGGGGAGTGTGGATGACATGACAGATGAGTAATGGGACAGCTCTCCCATGCTGCCAACTTGGGGGTGGGGCTGGCTCACTCACACTTCCACAAATGGATTGGCTCTATTGTGCTGCCCATGTGAAGTGCAGGGCCTGCTCTCCCTAGTGTTGCAGCTAGAGCTGGGCAGGGGCAGCTCTCCTCTTATGACCTCAGAGCCAGCTCTCCCACTTGCCACAGGCATTGATAGGCAGGGAGGGGGGTGTGGTATTTAAATTTTATATTTAAGAAATTTTTAAATAATTTTTCCTCTTGATAATAAATGATTAAATTTTAAAAGTGAGACATCTGAAAGGTGGCAGCATGTTCTCTTTAGAATTGGGGAGAAGTGAACTCAAATTAATTATAACTTTTGAGAGCCTAGCAAATGCCTTGTGTTAAGTGAAGTGAACCAGATTCAGAAAAAGATTTTGTTCTCAGGTGTGTGATTTTAGGGCACAGGAACGAGGAATTTTCAGCATGTTGAAAGTTAAAGAAGGGAGGAGTTCTAAGTAAAGATTGAATATTATATAATATTTGTAGGAAGAGTATACCACAAATATACTGTAAATTCTTTTTCTCAGTAAATTTCCTTGTCCCTTTGGGAAAGTGTTTCAGAGTAGTACCTGGACTAGAGCCCTCCAGTATGTTTGGCGGAAGTACAGTTTATGTAATTAAGGAGCTTAGGCCTAGGAATTTTAAGGACTGTAAAAATGAAAGAAAGGTTTTTGGTTTTCTCTCCTTGAAGAAGTCAGTTTTGGGGGCTGGAGAGATGACTCAGATGTTAAGAGCACTGGCTGCTCTTCCAGATGCCCTGAGTTCAATTCTCAGCAAAGACATGGTGGCTTACAATCATCTATAAAGAGATCTGGTCCCCTTTTCTGGCATTCACCAAACATGCAGGCAGAACACAGTACATAATAAATAAATAAATCTTTTAAAAAAGTCAGTTTTAAAAAGTCATTTAACAGGGTTAATTTTAACACAAAACACTTTGGTGAATCCAGTATACCTGGTAAATACTTAGAGCATGTTATTCATCATCAAGGGATGTGATAGCATGTCTCTGATTGCTACTAGCAAAGAATGAAAACAGTTTGAAAAGTTCAAATGGCATTAAAACTTAAATAAAAAACATAACATAGAAAAGCTCCCTTTTTGATTTTTTATATTCATAATTTAATGTATAATGTTTGTAAATATGTAATGTTTGTAAATCTGCAATGTAATATAGAAAAGAAACCCTGTTCTCTGTTATAGTTTAGAGTTTAATATATTAGTAATTTTACACTGCTGATTATATTGATATTTGTTTTTATATTTTGTAGATATGACTTGCATTCTAGTGATATAGGAGTAGTAAAGTCCTAACTGTACCAAGTTTCTGATTTTGTCTGCTTGTATCCTCTTTTTTACTTGGTAAAAATTATTATTCAATCATTAAAAAAACCTAATTCATCCAAGATTACTCTTAGAATGAGCTATGTGAATTAACATCCATCACCTAATTGGTGTCATTTTTAATGTGCTTTCCTAAAGAGTAGAGATAAGAAGGCTGTGTAGATAGCTCAGAACATAAACTTCTCTCCTTGAAGCATGAGGAACTAAGATTGAGACCAAGAATTCATATGTGTGTTTAAAATACTTGTGCTGGGTTAGTGGACGCAGCAGATCCATTGAGCAGGAGTTAGACAGATCAGTGGGTTTACTGACCAGCCAGATTGCCAGCAAGTGAGAGTCCCCAAGGAAACACCTGAGATTGTTCTCTGGCATTCAACTTCCACATTCTTTTACATATATGCATACACATCAGATGCTCATGTGTATACACACAATCATGCACAAAAATTTATACACAAAACGTAGAGATTGGAAAATTGAAAACTGAAACCTTGAAAGTATTATAAAAAGCAAATATTTATGAAAGAGTTGGCAGATGAATATCTAGAAAGCAAACTTAGTTGATCTGGCTTAGCAGCATTGAGGTGGAGAATCGAATTTTCCTACAAAAACTAATTTACTAAATTTCAGCCATAGCACTGGATTGTTCAACAGTATAACATGGAAAATGAATAACACATATGTACTTCTACTTAATAATTGCTAATGCCTATCAAAAAGAATTCCCTCATCATGTAGATCTCACCTCTCTCTTAATATAGAAATAAACTCATATAATTTTTGTAGTAATCCAGTCTTTATTTCTTTCATAGATGCACACCTTACTGACACAACTGTGTTAATGAATACTGTTTCTTCGATCTGTCAAAAATTAATTATATTTTGTTCCATATATTGAATCTTGCATACTTCTATTTAAATTAGTGTTCACTGTTGAATAAATATTAAATATATATACCACATTTCTCTTTTGAGTCGTTTGATATCTCTAAATCAATATTTCTATATATTTAAAAATTTATTTCTTTTATTTTTAAGAATATAGTATAATCATATAAATTCTCCCTGCCATTTCCTTCCTCTAGACCCTTTAGTATACCATTTAATTGATCCCTTTCAAATTCATGATCTCCTTTTTATTAATTATGATTGTATTTACACACACACACACACACACATATATATATATATATATATATATATATATTGCTTATCTTTTTATTCCTAAATATAACCTGTATAATGGATCTTATATACAGATTTTCAGGGTTAACCATTTGGTATTTTATAACCAGTTGGTGTGGTCTTCCCTGGGGATGACTATTTCCCCTACTCTGAGTATTCCTCAGTTTCCTGTAGTTCATTTTGTAAGGTTGAAGCCTCATGGGCCTTCCTCTGTCCACTTTAGCATATCTATTATTGTGGTCCTTATTCAGCTCATGTTTATACAGTCATGTAACCCAAAATTAATTTTTTGTCACTTCACATCAAGGAAACTTCTTTTAACAACATAGGAAATCCACTACAGAAAACCACAACCAATCAAAATGCAGAGTTGTAGATCCCAATCCCAATGGATACATCTACAATATAACTTCCTGTATTTTAGCTTAGGGATTACTGTGGAAGAGGGGGCAGAAACATTGTATGAGAGAAGAAAATCAGACATTTTGCTGTATTATTGCGTCTTCTTGAAAAGTCAGAAGATATACCAGTATGGTTATATTTTAATTAATATATTATGCTTAGTACCAGAAACTGTCAATAACTCTGGACTGGTGAGGTAGTGAATATTAGGAGAGAATATACTATTTCTACTTTACTAGGTCAGTAAAATTCCTAATATATTATAAAACACATCCTTATGCCCACAGATAAGAGTGTTTCTCATTTGTCACCAAATAAGCTTCTCCTTACAGTAAATGGATACCATTACATAAAATCACAGCAGGTAATAATGCACAGACCAATTGATTGTAATATGCTCAGCTCAAAGAATGCACCTACAACACAGGTCCTGCACCTAAGTCTCAGGGAAGATTGGAAGATTCAGAGGAACAAGAAGTCAAGTGTGAGACTGTGTCTCCAGAAAATGACAGAGAATCTACATCCATGATACCTTAACACTATTATTGCCTAAATAAGAGCTAAAGAATGACAATAATAATAGATACACTAATGCAGATGGGAGAAATCATAAAGGGCTCCCCTTAGACAAATAATTTCAGGCAATAATGACTGAAGGAGTAAGAATTAGTCTTTCTCAGGGACAGGTCCCCTGATTGGATATCCCTTACAAAATAGCCAGCCCTGAAATCATAAACACAAATGCCACACAAGATGGATACAACAGGTTTAATGTATATATACATATATATTCAAAGAAAAGGAAGCCATCAATTTGAGAGGAGCTGGAAGGGCATGGGACAATCTGGAAAGAGAAAAAGATAGGATGTAATATAATTATATTTTATTTTGAAATGTTTTAAATAATTTAACAAAAGTAATCATATATTTAGTAGAATTAATCTTCAATACATTGATGTTTACCTTCAACATGTGGTAGTTATTTTGAAGCTTTTGAATTCCTATAACACAGAAATATTTCAGCTCAAAGCCAAACTTGAGGTCATTGATCACTTAGATTTTTATCTATACGGTTTTATTTATGAACTCCAGGACAGTATTTGTTAGGCTTGTTACTTTTCAATGCAATAGTCTCTACCATAATAATGTTTACAAATCACATATTTTGAAGGACAGTCAAGCTTCATTTAATTATTTTCATTTGACTATTTTAAACAAATATTTTCTTCTCTGAATCTATTAAAATTTATTGCAGAGGAGTTCAAGTAGACTTTCCAGAACAGTAGACTTTGCAAAATATGTGATATGGGGATAGGTGTGAAATTATTATTGCCTTGAAGACATTAGAACTATTAGAGACAGAGAAAACATCAGCACAAGTGTTTTGTTGACATATGGAACTATTTTCCTGAAGTGCTAATTATTTGTGGTTGCCATGGTATGAGTTATTGAAGTGTTAATTTGTGTGTGCTTTCCATAATGACTCTACCACTACCATTTCATTATGATAGTCAAGGTTTCATCTTAATTATTTAAGTGAAGATTCTTATTATGTGTAAAGCTAGAATTGGAAATGTTTCTTGTGTATGTGTTCTTTGTCTTGTTTTGTAAAAGAGAAATGTTCTGGGAAAAAAAGACACATGAAGGAAGGAGGGAAAGAGGGACTGAGGTAGACAGATTGGGTGGGTGGAATCCTTTAAGATTTTTTTAGAGTGAATTTTCAGAGTCAGAGGGACATTTATTTTTGAATATCCTGAAATTTGGAAAGAGTGAAATATTTTTATGTAGCACAAAATTTAGAAGATCATCATGGCAGTATATTCATATTGACTTATTTCCAGGGGATAGAGCAAGATTTAATACATGAATTCATTGCAAGGTGTGAAAGTAAAGTAAGTCAGAGCCAGTGAAGCAGTAAAGTCAGTAGATGTAAAATGATCCTGACAATTCAACACAGATGTATCTACACTTAAGAGCTGCATATACAGTATCTACACTGTACTTAGGGCTATTGGATAGCTCCAGAGTGTTCATATAAGCATATAAAGAAGAGGGACAAATTCACAAATGATGCAATACTGATGTTGAATTTATTTTTAACCTGGTGTAATAGGAGCTTGTAATCTCATTAAATTAGATTTAAAGTAATTATACAAGCCACTTAATGCCTATATTTATTTAAACATGTGAAGTTTATTGTAGCATCAATTTGGCTGTCCTAGTTAGTTTCTCGTTGCAATGAATAAACATTATGACTGAAAATAATTTGGAGGTGAAGATTTATTTGACTTATAGTTGAAATTGCATCATTATGGAAAGTTAAGGCAGGAACTCAAGGCAGGAGCTTGAGGAAGAAATGAGGAAGAATGTGACTCACTAGTGTTCTTCCCTGGGCTTGCTCATCTACCTGTCTTGTTCATCTCAGGCCCAACTGATGAAGAATGTCACTGCCTATGATGGCCTAGGACCTGAAATCAGCTACCAATCATGGAAGTATCTCCCACCCATGCCTACATATCACTAATCAGTTGGCATTAGTTCCTTAGTAGAGATTTCCTCTTCCTAGATATGTCTAGGTTTCTCTCAAGTTGACAGAAACAAAGTATGACAATTGGTGGTATGAAATGACAAAAACTAATGCAGGAGGTGGATATTATTAGGGACGTCCACCATACCCTATAAGTAAACTTCCTACATTTAATATTCTATTGACAAAATGAAATAAGATTAAATTCAAGTCTCTTGATATCAGAACCAGCTCAGAATTGTCATGGCACATTATTTGTTTTAAACAGATACAATTTGAAAGAATATGACATATCTATGGTCTGTGGAAGAAATAATAAAATGTTTAATGTCTTTCTTTGAATATAAGAACATTGAGCACCACCACAGGCACATTATTATAAATTAACAAAATAAAAGAAAATAACACAGCAATTCTTCAATTTTGTATCTTAAATAAGTGAAGCAATGATAGTTTTATATGCGCTTCAGGGATCTGATGAACCTTAAATTATGTATGTGTACATATAAAATACATCTTAAATTATATAAATTATATCTTGCATTGCACATCTGATGTTTCAATTAATAGATTATTTCTGCTTGTACCCCCTAACATAAGCTACTGAAATGATTTACATATAGTATTAATATAGCTTTCTTCTTTCCTTAAATCTTTGTTGATTTGTCTATAGGAAATTTCCTACAGACATGTTTAAAAAACAGAGAAATTACATCAATCAATGCCCCATGTGTAGTGGTATTTGTTGCACCCATGACCTTGGGCTATATGGCCTGAAGGAAGTGGTGCTTCATGTCATTGTATATGACCTCTTAAAAGGAAGGGGAGAGGGGTCACAAGGTCCCTTCTCTCTGCTTCCTTTTTCCTGTTTCCTCATGTGTTTGAACTGCCAGGTGGATTTGCTCCTGGTTAGAACAGATGATCACTTCAGCTGTCTACTCAGTTCTGTATTTGTGAGTGTATTTCCTCTTTGTATACCCTAATAAATTCCCTAATGCTCCTTAAGCAGACTCCCATGGATTTCTCACATTACCCATGCTTAATTCCCTTACCATAAACTTCCATTATTCTATCCTACAAGTATGGAATAAATAAAAATATTTCATCACGGATTTCAAGTTCTACATGATGTGGCATCTTCTAAATCCTCTATCCATAGTTTGTACCACACTAATATTTGTTGTACTTTAGCTGCACTTTTTTCCTATCAACACATTTAACATGAATATCCCATACCATGTCTATCACAGGACCAACATAGTTGCTTTTCCCCTAGTGTAAGGTATTCTTCATGTAGATGGCTATTTGCCTGACTCCTACGTACTACTGCTAACATTTTCTGTAATGTATCTATTCAATCTCCTGACCATGTTAATTAGTTTTAGTCACTGTGTAGTACTTCTGACTACCTGTAATTTATTTACCAGACTCCTTTGTTCTCCCTTCATCTAAACTAGAGCATTCATGGTAACTTCTACAGAACAAAGATCATTTATATATTGTTGCTTGTTCTATACTTCTCCAACTACCATCATGGTTATTTGTGTATGATGCAGTTCAAAAAGCACAATTAACACTAATGGTGAAAAGAATGGCTATAAGTCTTTGTTATGATTTTATCATATGCCCACTTATAGTTTGTTGGGCTTAGGAAAATGTTCCACATGTAATAATTTGTTAATAAACTATTTTCTTTTCCTTGTACATTGCAGATGAAATCTAAAGCTGGGTACTTGGCAGGTAAGTGCTCCACTAGTAAGTAAGGTCATCTTTCCCCCACCCATCGCCCTTTCAAAATACTTTAATGTGGTGTCTGCATTAGATCTGATTCAGATGCAGATTCAGATGAAGAGAAGTTGCTCTCCCTCCCTACTTCAATTGTTGTTTCTGCAAATATAACTTCAAAGGGAATAATTCCATTTCCTAAAGCAAGATAATAATTTTCATAACTGTATTGACAGGTTAAGTTCTGACCTTATCTCAAAGGAAAACTTGAAAATATTTCTTTTTCTCAATGGGTTTACAGATCCCAGAAAATATTCTGGCACTTTATGAATTCTTTTTTCCCAGAGAGACTCCCTTAAGGTTAGTTTTAACTAGCTTTCACCTATATGAATGTGAATTCAGTAGCTTGGGAGGTCAGCATTCTCAAAATAAAATAGTTCAGAACAAGGCACAGTAAATAAACACAATGCTCTCAAAAGGGAAATGTATTTCTCTTTGCCATGGGGCTTTCTAAGCTAGTGATTTGCAGCAATGTTGAAATATCACTCTTCTTGCAATGGGTTAACAACTACACTGGTAACATATAGTAAAAAGGTTTTGAAGGTCATGGTAGATTACTTTTCTGTCTAACAGCTTGAACTGTGGATAAAGAATCTAAACATCTGTCTTTTATACTTGTATAGAGGACACCTAACTGACTCTGGCAATATATAGTCTCACTCTAGAAATCCAATTTTTTGTCCCTATGGTTCATTTAATCCATTTCTTACATTTATATTTTTCTCTTGCCTTATTCTATTTTACACTGCACATTTCTTCCCCAGCTTTTCCTATTTCTTTTATAAAAGTTTGATACAACAAAGGCCTGCAGTAGACCATGAAAATACTAAGTTTCAACATAAATAGAAAAACACATTAGTCACAGATCAAGTTTTCATTTCCAAAGAAGAAATTTTTGATAATAATATTCACTTTGAGGTTAGAAAGGTTGCTCACTGGTCACAAGCATGTACATTTTTTCTTTTATTAAAAATAGATTGTATTCTTATATAAGATATCCTAATTATAGTTTCCCTTCCCCCTACTATTTCCACTTTTCTACCTCCTCTTCCCTTCAGATCAATGTCCTGTCTTTCCCTCATTAAAATGGAACAGAATCCTCAGAGATAACAACCTCAAACGATGAAATAAAATATGAGGCAAAATCTATCATATTGAAGCTGTGCACAGCAACCCAACAGGAGGAAAAGGGTCTCAAGATCAGAGAAAAGAATCAGAGACTCATTTGTTCTCATAGTTAGGATTCCCATAAAAATACTAAGCTAATAGCTATACTATATAAGCATAAGACCTGGTGCAGACCCTTGTAGGCCTTGTGCTTTTTGCTTCAGTCTGTATGACCTCATACATGTTTTGTTTATTTGGTTTATAGGGCCTTGTTCATCTGGTGTCCTCCATTCACTCTGACTCATAATATTTTTGCCCCCTCTTCCATGTCATACCCTGAGGTCTGAGGGGAGCAACTTGATGGAAATATCCAATTTAGACTCTCTGTCCACACAGTGTCTTTCTGTGGGTCTCTGCATCTGTTCCTATCTGCTGCCTGAGAAGGCCTCTCTTATGGTGACTGGACAAAACATTGATCTATAAGTATAACAGAATGTCATTGGGGATAATTTTATTTATTTTTTCAGGCAGTAGTGTTTGGTTTTACCCTAGTTGTCTGGGATATCTGGTATCTAGTTCTCAGTTACCCTTACCCAAGCAGTGTTCAGTAAAGGTTCCTTTTCATTGGATGGACCTTAAGTCAAATCAGACATTAGTTGGCTTCTCCCACATGTTCTGTGCAACAATTAAACTAGCATATATTCCAGGCAGGATAGATTGTAGGTCAAAGATTTTGTCACTGGGTTGGTGTCCATATTTCTCTTTCCATAGCCTAAAGAGTATCTTTCTACAACAAGTATATCAGGAAGTAGGGGTAAAGACTCCATGTAGATATCATTTTTATTTCTCAGTGTTCAAAGAGTTGTGTGAATGGTGTCCTTGGCAACGAGTCCCTGCTGTCAGTTTGCTGAGAGCAGTCCTTTACCTTGGAAACAGCTTATGTTGTTTGGAGATTTCCATTGGACTCCCTTTTCCAACAATTCAGTTGAATGCAACCCAGTGCCACCACTGAAAGCCTTTCCTGGCTACAAGAGATAGCCAGTTGAGACTCTTTATCCCCCATACTTGGAGTCCTCACTAGGATCACCTACATAGATTCCACAAAGCATCTACTGCACTATATTTCCATACCACCCACCAAGTGCTCCTTAATAACAACTGATTGTCACCATATTTTCTCCCTCCATCCAATCCCTCCTACACCTGAACTTTCCAGCTTCTGAAACAAACTGCCCACATTTGAAATGCAAAATTAATTCTATTTCTACTTCTCAGGGAAACCCATGTGTCCCATGCCCCCTATAACCCTCCTCTTTAAACTCTGTGGGTCTACAGATTATAAGTTGGTTATCATTTACTTAACAGCCAATATGCACTTATAAGTATTTGTCATTCTGAGTCCAGGTTACCTCACTCAGGATTTTTACTAGTTCCAACCAATCGCCTGCAAATTTCATGATGTCATTTTTAAAAAATATATCTTAGTACTAAACTACTGAATAAATGTACCACTTTATATTTATCTATTCTTCTGTTGAGGGACATCTAGATTTTTTTCCAGTTTCTGACTATTATGAATAAAGCAAGAATGAACATGGTTTAACAAGTATACTTGTAGTAATATGAAGTGATCATATCTTTAGGTATATGCCCTAGAGTTGTATAGCTGGGCCTTGAGGTAGATCAATCCCATCTTTCTGAGTAACCACCAAATTGATTTCCATCTTGGCTATACAACTTTATAATGTCACCAGTAATGGATGAGTGTTTCTTCTGTTCCACATCCTTACAAGCATAAAATTTCACTTATGGTATTGATCTTACACATTCTGACAGGTATAAGAAGGAACTTCAAGGTAGTTTAAGTTTAATTTTCTTGATATTTAAGAATGTTGAACTTTTCTTTTCAAGACATGTTTTTCTGTATAATACAAGCTCTGGCTGTCCTTGTACTCACTTGTAGACCAGGCTGGCCTCAAACTCACAATATCCACTTGCTTCTGCCTTCCAAGTGCTGGGATGCACCACCATCACCCAGCAAAGGCTGTTCAAAATTTTTTTAAGTATTTTTCAATCATTTGAGATTCCTTTATGGAGAAGTCTCTGTTTAGATTAGTACACCATTTTAAATTGCATTATTTTTTGATATCTAGTTTCTTAAGTTCTTTATATGGTTTGGATATTAGTCCTCTATCAGATTTATAGTTGGTAAAAGTATTTTCCTATTATGTAGGCTACTGCATTGTTATATTAACAATGTTCTTAGCTTTACTGAATCTTTTTAATTTTATGAGGGCACATTTATTAATTTTTTATCTTAATACCTGCACTATTGGTGTTCTCTTCAGAAAGTCTTCTCCTGTGGTAATGTGATCAAGGGTATTGCTTACTTTCTCTCCTATCAGGTTCAGTTTATCTGGTTTCATATTGAGGTATTTGATACACTTGTATTTTGAGTTTTGTGTGTGGTGATAAATATGGTTATTTCGCAGTCTTGTAATAAAGCTATCCAATTTGACCTGCACATTTGTTGAAGATGCTATCTTACTCCAATGTATATTTCTAGCTTCTACATAAAAAATAAATATCAAGTGTCCATGTATGTTTGGATATCGATCTAAGTGTTCAGTTTGATTCCATTGATCAATGTGTTTGTTTTTATGCTAATCCCATGCAGTTTTTATTACTATACATCTGTAATGTAACTTGAAGTAAGGAATGTTCAGTCTGAGATTCTTTCAGCTATCCTGGGTTTTTAGTTTTTCCATATGAAGTTGAGAAATGTCCTTTCAAGGTCTGTAAAAAACTGTGTTGGAAATTTTCTGGAGATTGCATAGAACTTGTAGGTTGCTTTTAGTAGGATGGCCACTTTTACTGTGTTAACCTTATAGATCCAAGGAGATCAATGATCTCTCCATCTTCTGACACCTTCTCCAATTTCTTCCATCAAAGACGAAGTTTTTATCATAGAAGTATTTTACTTGTTTGGTTAGAGTTACCCAAATATATTATTAATTATTTGAGAATTATTGAGAATTCTCTGTTTATATCTATAGCCCATTTTTAAAAAATTGGATTGTTTGGTATTTTGTAGTGGGTAGCCATCCCAGCATTGGCCTGGAAGTTCCAACCCCCATTGAGGCTTCTGTAATGGTCACACCCACAAGGCAGGGCTGAAGGAGGAAGCAGAAGACCCAAGATCAAGAGGAGAGGTCTCTCTTGGTTCTGGGACCCTGGACGCTGGAGGTGGACTGAGCAGAGTTCTCCAGAGAACACTGCCGGACTGTGCCACACCTTTGCCAGACCCTACAACCTATCCCTTCATTTGTAAGTTACCCCATAAAATAAACCTCCCTTTTGACTATGTGGAGTGGCCTTAATAGTTTTACCAATAGTATTTTGCTGTCTAGTTTCTTAAGTTCTTTACATACTTGGAGATCAGCCCTCTGTCAAATATGTGGTTGGTGAAGAGCAATTCACATTCTTTAGGCTGTAGCTTTTTCTTATTTACTGTGTCCTTTTCCTTATAGAAGCTTCTCAATTTCAAGAGATACCATTTATTAATCATTGCTCTCTGTCTCTGCTACTTATGTTGGAGGTGATGTGAAACAAGGGGAACACTCCTCTATTGTTAGTGGGGGTGCAAATTGTAGAGCTACTTTGGAAATCAGTATGGCGGATTCTCAGAAAATTTTGAATGAATCTACCTCAAGACCCAACGATACCCTCTTGGGCATATACCCAAGGGATGCTCAAGCATACTACAAGGACACATGCTCACCTATGTTCATAGCAGCATTATTTGTAATAGCCAGAACCTGGAAACAACTTAGAGGTCCCTCAAACAAAAATGGATAAAGAAAATATGGTATATACACACAATGGAGTATTATCCAGGTGTAAGAAACAATGACATCATGAAATTTGCAGGCAAATGGGTGGAACTAGAAAATATCATCCTGAGTGAGGTAACCCAGACTCAGAAAGACAAACATGATATGTACTTATTCATAAGTGGATACTAGATGTAAAGCAAAGAATAGAGTACAACCCACAGCTCCAGAGAAGTTAGGAAATGAGGACCTTAAGAGGGATGTATGGTTCACCTTGGGAAGGGGAAACAGAGAAGATCCCAATGAGTAAAATGAGGATAAGGGAAGGAAATAGAAGGTAGGCGATGAAGAATGGGAACATGGGGGAATAGCATGGTTGATCTGGGGGAGGGACAGGGATGGAGTGGGAGAGCAACGAAAGTGATATCTTGGTAGAAGGAGATACTATGGGGTAAGGGAGAAACCTGGTGCTAGAGAAATCTCCAGGAATCCACAAAGACAACCCCAGATTAGACTACAAGCAACAGTGGTGAGGGTACCTGATCTGGCCTACCCTGATAATCAGATTGGTGAATACCATAACTGTCATCATAGTGCTTTCATCTGGTAATGGACAGTTGAAGCGAAGGAAGAGGGATTATATGGCTAAGGCGGGTCCAGATAATGATAGGGAAATCTACAGAGACAGCTGAACCAAGCTCATAGGAACTCATGAACTTTAGCCGGATGGCTGTGGAACCTGCATGGGACCAGACTAGACCCTCTGCATATGGGAGACAGATGTGTAGCTGGGTCTGCTTGTGGGGCCCTTGGCAGTGTGATCAAGATCTATCCCTGGTGCATGAGTCAGCTTTCTGGATCCTATTACCTATGGTCAGACAACTTGCTGACACCCCTGATAAGGCAGGGAAGGGACTGGTCCTGGCTCAACTGAATGTACCAGGTTTAGCTGTTCCCTCATGGGAGAACTTACCCTTTTGGAGGAAGGGATGAAGGTGGGGGGAAGTGGTGGGGTGAGTGGGAGAGGGATGAGCAGGGGATCTGCAGTTGATATGTAAAATGAAGAAACTAATTTTTTAAAAAATTGGAAAATAAGAAAAGTAAGGTGTTGTTTCCATGATTTCATTCTTAGTCCATTTGTTATTTGTATATAGAAGGGCAAATGATTGTTTTGTGTTAATCTTTTATTCGGCAACTTCTGTAAAGGTGTTTATCAGCTGTAGGAGTTCCCTGATGGAATTTTTAGGGTCAATTAAAGATACTATCATATCATCTGTAAATAATGATACTTTGACTTCTTACATTCCAATTTGAATCCCATTAATCCCCATCAGTTGTCTTATTGCTCTAGCTATGACTTCAAGTATTATATTGACTAATGATTGAGAGTGGACAACCTCTTGTTCCTTATTTTAGTGGAATTGCTGTGGGTTTCTCTACATTTAATTTGATGCTAACTATAGGCTTGCTGTAAATTCCTCATATTATGTTTAGTTATATTCCTTTATCCCTAATTTCTCTAGAAGTTTATCATGAAGAGATGATAGATCTTTTAAGAGGCCTCTTTTGCAGCCAATAAGATGATCATAAGCACCAGGAAGTGGTGGCACATGCCTTTAATCCCAGTACATGGGGGGCAAAGCCAGGTGGATCTCTGTGAGTTCGAGGCCAGCCTGGGCTACAGAGTGAGTTCCAGGAAAGGCAAAAAGCTACACAGAGAAACCCTGTGTCAAGAAACAAAACAAAAGATGATCATAAGCTTTCTTTCCTTTCAGTTATTTATATGGTGAGTTACATTTAATGATTTTTTTTCCATCTCTTAGGTGAAGCCAACTTGATCATGGTGGGTGATGTTTTTTGTTGTGTGATTGAATTCACTCTGTAAGTTTTTTATTGAGGACTTTTGAATCTATGCTCATAAGGGTATTTGGTCTGTAGTTCTCTTTTTTGGTAAGTCATTCTGTGCTTTGTGTATTAAGTCAACAGTGGTCTCATCAAATGAATTGAGAAATGTTCTTTCTGTTTCTATTTCATGGAATATTTTTGAGAAGTATTGGTAATAGTTCTTTTTCTGAAAGTCTGGCAGAATTCTACAGTAAACACATCAAGCTCTTGGCTTTTTTGGTGGAGAGATTTTTTAATGATTACTTCTACTTAACTGAGGATTATGAGTCTACTCAAACTGTTTTTCTGATCTTGTACAAACTTTGGTAATTTGCAGCAATAAAGAAGATTATCCATTTCTTATAGATTTTCCTATTTAGCAGAGTATGGGTTTTTAAAGTATATCTTCATGATTTCCTTTGTGTCTTCTGGTCAATCCCCCTTTTCATTTATGTGATTCTTAATTTTGATATTTTCTTTCTGTATTCTAGTTAGTTTGGATACAGGTTTGTCTATCTTGTTGATTATTTCAAAGAACCAACTTTTGATTTCTTTGATTTTTTTTTGTATTTTTCTCTTTGTTTCTATTTTATTGATTTCAGCTCCCTGCTTGATTATTTTTTTTTTTGTCTATTCCTCTTGACTGTGATTACTTCTTTTTGTTCTAGAGCTATCAGGTGTGCTTTTCAGTTGCTAGTATGAGATCTTTCTTTTAAAAAAAAATTAAGGTAGGTACTTAATGCTATGTGCTTTCCTGATAGAACTTCTTTCATTATGTGCCATATGTTTGAGTATGTGGTCTATTACTTTTTCTTGACTTTTAGAATGTCTACTTTTTTATTACCCATTTCCTTTCATTCAGGAGAGAGTTATTTAGTTTTCATGACTTTGTAAACTGTCTGTTTTTCCGTTGTTGTTGATATCCAGATTAATTTGTGGTGGTCTGTTAGAATGCAGGGAGCTATTTCTTTTTCTTTTCTTTTCTTTTTCTTTTTGTATCTGTTGAGAACTGATTTTTGATAATTTTGTAGAAAGTGTCATTTGGTTCTCAGAAAGACATATACTCTATTGTATTTGGTTGTAATGTTTTTGTAAATATCTATTAGGTCCATTTTGGTTTATAACATCTCTTAACACCAGCATTACTCTGTTGAGTTTATTTTTGTCTGGATAACCTGATAATTGGTGAGAATAGGGTATTGAATTCTCCAACCTTCAGTGTGTGAGGGTAGGTATGTGATTTAGCTATAGTAGTATTTCTTTTACAACCTAGTTATTCTTTTATTTGTGACATAGATTCTAAACATCTACTCATGAAAAACAAGAGCACTCAAGTCATTAGAATAAATTCTATTATAGTTTAAATAATTTTCACACAGTGATAGTGGGAGACTTCAATACCCCACTCTCCAAAAGACAAGTCATCCAGATAAATATAAAAAGAGAAATGCTGGAACCAACTTATGTCAAACCAAACTTACCTAACAGACATTTGCAGACAATTCTCCCAAACACAAAGAATATGCCTTCTTAGTAGCTCATGGAACTTTCTCAAAAATTGGCCACATACTTGACCTCAGTGGAATAAAACTAGATTTCAACAACAGAAAGCTCACAAATTAATGAAGCTGAACAACTTACTACCTAATGAAAAATGGACCAAGACCAAACTTAGGAAAGAAATTAAAAACTATTTAGAATTGTACAAAAATGAAAATATAAAGCACCCAAACTTTTGATACGCAATGAAGGCAATTCATAGAGGTAAGTGCACTGCATTAATTGCATAAAAATGGAGAGATCTAATATTAGTAACTTAATTGTATAATTTTAAGTTCTAGAGCAAAAACAAGAAATGGTGTCTCCTAAAAGCCACAAAAAATAATAAAAATTGATGCTGAAATAAATATAGTAGAAACAATTACATAAACAAGAACTAAAAGCAGTACAAAAAAATTAATTAACTAAGGAGCTGTCTCATGGAAAAAATCAGTATGATTGAAAAACTCTTAGCCAAATTAAACAAAAGGCCAGGAAAGAAGATCAAAATTATAACCAAATTTGGTGCCTAACAATAAACACAAAAGATATACTTTAAACAGTTATACTTTATAAAATTTGGAAATCTAAAAAAAAATGGATAATTTATTGACATATACTACCTACTAAAGTTAAATCAAGATCAGATAAGCAATTAAAACATGTCTATAGCCCCTAGTGAAATAGAACAGTTATTTAAAATCTCTATACCAAAGACAAAGTTCAGGGACCAATGGTTTTAGTTCAGAATTCTCCCAGAATTTCAAAGAGGAATTAATACCAATTCTCCTCAAATTATTAGATAAGTATAGCAGAAGGAACATTATCTAATTATTTTTATACGGCCACAGTTGTCCTGGTAACCTAATCAAGACTTAATCAAGAAAGACAGTTTCTCTTATGAACTTAAATGCAAACATTCTAAATAAAATCCTTTCAAACTATATCTAAAAGCACATATATTTTTAATCAGCTGCTGTGATAATCCAAGCTTCATTCCAGAGATTCAGGCATGGTTCAATATACATAATTCAATAAACATAATCCACAACAAACAGACTGAAGGCCAAAACCACATAATCATCTTATTAGATGCAGAAAAGGCCTTTGACAAAAACCCAACATCCATTCATGATAGATGTCTTGGAGATAATAGGGATGTAGGAACATACCTAAAAAAAGAGGAGGTGATTCATAGCAAGCCCAGAGCCACTATCTACCTAAATAGAAATAAACTCAAATTTACACTAATGTTAGAAAAAGACAAGGTTTTCCAAATGTTCCATACCAATTCAGTAAAGAACTTGATGATTTAGCTAGAGCATTAAGACGAATGACAAAGATCAAGGGGGACACTAATAGTAACAGAAAAAGTCAAAGTATTTGCATTTTTATTTGCAGATGATATGGTTATATACATTAAAGGCCCTAAAAACCCCAACAGAAAATTCTACAACTTAAAAACCCTTCATCAAAGTAGTAGAATTGAAAATATAACACACAAAAATCAGTAGCCTTCCAGCATACAACTGACAAACGAACTGAGAAATAAGTTTGAGAAACAGCACCTTTTGTAATAATTTCGAAACATATCTTGGGATACACTAACCAAGCCAGTGAAACACCACATTAATACAAAACTTAAAGACATTGAAGAAGTTATCAAGAGATGAAATGATCCCCCATGCTTGTGTGTCAGTAGGATTAATGTAGTAAAAATATCCATCTCACCAAGAAGAAATCTACAGATTCAATGTGATACCCATCAAAATTGCACCACTACTCCTCAAAGAACTTGAAAGGACAATTTTCCATTTCATATTTTGGTTCTACACACACAAAACAAACAAATTATAACTTCAGAATAGCTAAAGCATTCCTAAAAATTAAAAGAATTACCGGAATTATCACCATCCCCAATACCAAATTGTATTATAGAGATATAGTAATAAAATTTTTAAAAAGTTCATGGAGGTAGTAAAAAAAGCATATTTTGATCAATGGAATTGAATTGAAGACTGATAAATAAGTTCACACACCTGGTTTCTCATAAAGATGCCAGAAATACACACTGGAAAAAGACAGCATCTTCCAAAAACACTGCATGTCAAACTGAATGTGGGCAATTAGAAAAATGTGAATAGATCCCTGTACAAACCTCAGCTCCATGTCAACCAAAAACCTCACTGTATTGCAAGGTGCACTAAATAGGATAGAGGAGAAAGAAGTGAATAGTCTTTAACTCATTGCCACAGGAAACAAACTTTTGAACAGAATATTGTTACCATAGTCACTAAGATCAACAATTAGTAAATGCACTATAGGAAACTGAAAAACTTCTGTATGGAAAATTATACAATGATACAATCATTCAGACAAAGTAGCATCCTACAGAATTGGAAATGAATTTTACCAAATATACATCTGATAGAGGACTGTATATAAAGAACTCAGAAAAACTGAACATCAAAACAAGCAACCCAGTTTAGATGTTGGGAATAGACAATTCTCAAAAGAGGTAATATAAATGGCAGAGAAGCACTTAAATAAGTATTAAACATATTTAGTCATAAGAAAGTGCAAATCAAAACTACTTTTAGATTTCATCTTTTGTCTGTAAAAACAGCTAGTAGCAATAAAGGAAATGACAGCACATGTTGACAAGGATGTGAAATAAGGGGAGCACTCATCCGTTTCTGGTAGGAATGCAAATTTGAACTATGAAAATCAGTGTGGGAGTTTCACATAAAGACATATCTGTTTCAAGATCTAGCTATATAACTCTTGGACATATACCCAAAGAACATTTAATACTACCAGAGAGACAACTGCTCAGTCAAGTTCATTTCTGCTTTACTAATAATAAGCAGAAATTGATAAACAACCAAAATGTCCCTCCACCAATGAGTAAATAACGACATTGTGGTACATTTATACAACACTATACTACGCAGCTGTTAAAAAATGGTATCAGGAAATTAGCAGTTAAATGGTTGGAGGTGGATAACATCACTCAGAATGTGGTAACCCGCACCTAGAAAGACAAATATGGTATGTATTCATTTATATGTGAATGATAGCTGTTAAGTCCTTGCTAAACAGGCTACAGTATATGTAACCCCAGAGGTAAGCCATAGAGTAAAATTAGACTGGCATGAATGGTTGTATCACCTCAAGAAAGGGTAATAGAATAGATAGTTATAGATTGATGGGGAGCTGGAATGGGGAGGGAGCAGAGGGAAGACACTGGTGAAGGGTGGTATATAGGAAGAATCAGCTCAAACTAATGGCCCTTTGAGGGGCTGTAATAATGCCTAATACTATAGAAACTATATGTGTGTGTGAATGTATATGTTTATTATACATTTGTTTATATATACATATATAGACACACATAAATATGCACCTCTGCATGTACATTTGCATACCAATTCATATACATATACATATACATGTACACATACACATACATATACATAGAAGTGATCCAAATGGAATTACCAAATAATGGGGAAGACAGATCCCTAACTGGATATCTTTTGTCACCATATGAATCCTCAAGTTTCAGGAATGGATTACATCTAACTCAATTGTTGTTAAAGGGAGCACAACCTCTCCCCACCAAGCAACCCAAGATATTTCCAAGGTTGTTGGTTTTTCTGCACAAACAGATGGGAAGGTACTATTGCAGAAAACAACACCTACATAAATAATTGAACATTTAGAAGTCAAGGTAGTGCCTACTTAGAGCCTTCACTTCTACTGACTAGAGTTTATTTTACTGGATGGTACTCTGCATGGTACCAAAGATGAATGGTAAGCACTAACACAACTGAAAACCCTTTGATCTACAATGATAACCTACTTAAAAATGCCCTAGAGCAATAGTGGTACAAAGGCAATGGGATTAACCAACATATATCTGGTTGGATTGAAGGCCTTATCTATTCCTGACACTGCCTGGGCAGTGAAGAACCTGAAAGTCTATATGTCAGAGACCTAGGGGAAAACAAAATACTATTGTTCTGCTATAAAAGTGTAGTAATAAAATGCCTCCTAGAATCTTCTGCTATATTCATAGATCAGTATCTTGCTTAGCCACCATCAGAGAAGCTTCCTGCTGTAATAGATGGGTTAAATACATAAACCAAGAGCTGCACATGTGCAGAGAGTAATACACCTTGGACTGCTTGGTCTTAAGTGGGATGCCCCCATTAAATCCCTTCCATTAAGTTTCAGTGAACTCTGCAGAAGGGATGTGGAAAGATTGTAATATATGGAAGGGCAGGTGGACACCAATTATTTGCAGATTTCTAAATAAAGAAGTACCAATGCACATATGAATTCAAAGAGACTGCAATATCTTGTAGGTCTGGTCTGTTGTGGTCTCAGTACCAAAGAGGGAAGTAGACACTTTCTACCATCTTAAACTGGAAACTGTCTTCAGTTGATAACCACTCATCAATGAATAATTTCTTTTCTTCTAGGGATTATCACTGGGTACACACACCACTCTTAATAGCAATCCACATGCTAAGCAGTAGATGAAAAAACAGAATAAACTTAATGGTATTTTTGAAGATTATTTGTCTCATAATGCTTTGCCAGAGTGTTTTTCCCTTTCATTTATTTTTCTTTTATTTAACCTTATACGTCCTTTGCATATACATTATGGTTTCTGGTTTTGTGTTTTTACTGGATTTCGGAATGTGCATATATGAGTGTATGTGTGTCTTTGTATCTATATGTGTTTTGTGAGGTCTTTCTTTGGCTCTTTTGCTTCTGTTTGCTTGGAATATTTTTGTATTATTCTGGTTTGTTTTTATTGTAACTCATTTTATTTTATTATAATAATCATTTTTAGGTGCCCATTTGCATTCTAATTAGAGAGATAAAAAGATTGTAGATTTGTGTGTGTGGGAAAGCTTTGTGGAACATTTGGAAAGGGGGAAACATAATCAGAATATGTTGTATTAAAATTGTTTTCCATTAAAACTTAATATATTTTAAATATAAATATAATTACATCATTTTTTCCTTCCCTTTCTTCCATCCAATCTCTCTCCTGTCTCTTTCATTCAACTTCTTCTGTGTCTTCTGCCCCATCTATCTTTCATATAGATAGTTTCTTTTCCTTTATTATTGTTATACATATAGACAGATACACAAATATATAATTAAAACATGCTTAGTCCATTTTTTTTGTTCGTGTGTCTATACACTTTTGGCTGATCACTTTGTATTAAATAACCAATTGGGGCCTGGTTTCTGGAAGAGGCTGTGTCTGCCTACCTTGGCAGTCATTAGTTTCCTCCAATTCTTTGTCTAATGATGGGGTTCTATGACATTTTCCACAATCTCAATTAGGTTGTCTATTGAACTTGTAATTGTTTGGATCTTATTTAGTCAGTTGTTTCAGTCTCTGAGAGGCTATTACCTCATAGAAATGCTTTTGTTTAATGATATTTTGATTAATGGTTTCTTAAGGAATTTCATCCTGTGGACAATATAGAGTGTACTTAGATACATCCAGAAGCAATAAACCATTCACTTCATATTATTTTCTGACATACTGAAGAGTCACAGAAAATACAAACTGTTTCTTCTAGTTAAATAGTGAGTAAACTTATTTCAAATAGGAGTTCAAGAAAATAACACTAAAAGGATAAAACAATAGGTATATAACACAGTAGCATAGAAGCTTATTATCATCATCAAGCATTATAAATGCCTGTGATTGTATGTGCTATACTTTTATTTGATTGGGAAGATGACAGATTTCTTCTCATTAGCTTCACCACAACCATGTGAGCAATGGGTTGTGCTGTGACATCACTGTGGTTAGGATATCAGCAGACAATAGGGATTCTTCAGCTTCATTTCAGCCCTCTGAAGCAACTAT
The DNA here is from genome assembly GCF_903995425.1 of Onychomys torridus. NCBI lineage: Eukaryota > Metazoa > Chordata > Mammalia > Rodentia > Cricetidae > Onychomys > Onychomys torridus. The sequence continues at coordinate 72,711,636 of NC_050466.1, forward strand.
TGTTTGTGAGCCCAACATTAACAGAAGCATCATGTAGCATATGGCTATATTTCAACAGCAATGTTTGGAGAGATATTAAAAAGTGTATGATTAGTTTCTTCCAGTTGAAAACAATTTTTTGAAGAATTGGGTTAAATTTTTTTCTCTTACTCTTGAGTCTTATCCTAAATCTTCAACTCCCAATAGCCTTGTATTTTGCTACATAGCCACACAAATTCACGTTTAAAGACGAATTCTCAGCCATGTCTGTTTTGTCATAAAAAGAAACAAAAATTTTTATGACCCTCACAGAGGCAATCTAAGTCTGTTCCCATGTACTAGCCTGTGACTGTAAACACTTAACATAATTTCATTTGGTAAATCTCTGGTATTATTGGGAACAGGTAATACACTCCAGAATACTTGAAATTATTTCTACTGAAATGAGCAAATGTATCCACTACTTGACTTCCCAAAGTAGTCTTGAATGAGAAATTTGTCCCAAATAAACATAAACACTGATGGTAATCTAAATAATCATGTTGTCACTGCTTTAAAAAAGATGTTTGTTGTCTTTACTTAGTAATGAGGTCATTGCTACAGTCAGGCTCAGAAAAATGAACAGTATAATTTTAAGTATATTGGAGCTCTGTATTCTGGGATTACTCAGAGTTTAGAAAGCTCAAATTCAGAAAGCTTAGAATGTAGAATTTCATAAAGAATAAGAATCTTGCTTCAAGTTTTCAGATAAATACACAATAGTTATCAGGAAACTGCTGATTGTACTCATGAAGATATTTGCTTATGTGGCCTGCCTGCAAGATGTGATGGGGCAATGGAGGTGCAGAATCTGTGACAGTACAGATTTTTTTCTTTTTCATTTTTTCATCTTTTTTTATTTATTATATTTCTGTTTTAATTTTACACATCAGCCATGGGTTCCCCTGTCCTCCCCGCTCCCGCACCCATCCCCACTTTCTCCCCATCTCCTCCCCTCTATTCCCATCTCCTCCAAGGCCAAGACTCCCCTGGGGATTCATTTAAACCTGGTAGATTCAGTACAGGCAAGTCCAGTATCCTCCTTCCAGACTGAGCAAAGTGTCCCTGTGTAAGTCCAAGGTTCCAAACAGCCAGCTCATGCACTAAGGACAGGTCCTGGTCCCACAGCCTGGATGCCTCCCAAACAGTTCAAGCCATTCAATTGTCTCACTTATCCAGAGGGCCTGATCCAGTTGAGGGCTCCACAGCTTTTGGTTCATAATTCATGTGTTTCCATTAGTTTGGCTATTTGTCCCTGTGCTAGACTGCTACACAACTCCAGGGAGGCTACCTAGAAAATGGAATCCTAGGAAAGACACAGGGATCGTCCAATGACAGAGAAATGGATGATATCTACATGAACAACCTGGACAACAATGGGAGTAATGAAGGGCAAAGTTCGAGAGAAAGAGAGCTCAGGGGAGCAGGAGATCCCAGCTGGATCAAGAACAGAAATGGAGAATAAGGAATAACAGACCATGATAAATGAAGACCACATGAGAACAGGAAGAAGTAAAAGGCTAGAGAGGTCCTCAGAAATCCACAATGATACAACCACTGTAGACTACTGGCAATGGTCGAAAGAAAGCCTGATCTGACATAGTCTGGTGATCAGATGGCCAAACACCCTAACAGTCGTGCTGGAATTCTCATCCAATAGCTGATGGAAGTGGATACAGAGATCCTCAGCCAGGCCCCAGGTGGAGCTCCAGGAGTCCAATTGTCAAGAAAGAGGAGGGACTGTTAGAGTGTGAATTGTTGAGACCAAGATTGGCAGTACAGATTTTTTAAAAAAATAATAAAAATATTCCTAATGATATCTACTATTCTCATAGATCAGTGCCTAGTCAAACTGTCACCAAAGATGCTTCCTCTGGCATCTGATGAGAGCAGGTATGTCCACAGACACATACCCAAATATTAGGTGGAAAGGCAGCTTAATTATTGTTCTAACTACATGCAATTCAAAATTGAGAGTAGCCTCCAGGGGACAACCAAGCTGCATCATTGAAAACAGAAGTTTGAAAATTTAATCTTGCTTCCAACAAAATCATGACAAATTACAGTTAATTAAAAATGGAAAGTTGTATTTTTTTTTCTATCCTTGGTCTCTGGGTTATCCATCCTTTGGTTCCTGGTCATCCAGGCACTGTCTGGCATGGGCTCCCTCCTGGCCTGGGACTCAAATTAGACCAGTCATTGGTTGGCCAGTCCCACAGAGAGAGCCTAAATTGATGATCTCCATTTGGTCTCTCTCCCCACTTTGGAGCTTGGGGAAACCCCCTGAAAGAGGGGGAAAAAGAATTGTTAGAGCCAGAAAAGAAAGCAAACACCAGTGCCTTGGAGTTTTCTTGATTTGGATATTAATAAATAAGTAAGAGAAAACAAATTTGAGTTACAAATATATAGAAACAATAGACATTGGTATCTAAAAGAATAAAGACATAAAGGAAATGTTAGTAGGAAATAATCCTTTATTTTATACTCTAATGTTTAATATAGAGAAGAGATTGCTAGGAATTGAAATTTTCAAGCTCTTTGAAAACCACATACTTCTTAGGTTTGAACAAAGGAACACATTAGTAAGAGACTAGAAAAAAATAGTAAAACATTGCCTAGAAAGTATTCTTATTTGAATGGCACCTTTTGCTGCAGCTGCCCACTTCTTGTGTTCAACACCCATTAGCTCTATTTTCTTCTATGATCTTCATATCCCTTCTTGCCACACTCTACATTTTCTTCTTTCTAATATTTATCTATTTTAATCTAGTATTTTTCTGAAGCAATTTGTTTTAGTAAATAGGTTGGATTGTGAACTTCATCAGACTAGGTAACAAAGATAGTTCTGCCCTTGAGTTTGTATATTACCTTACAAGGATAATTTCATTAAAGATTAGGACAAATAATGTCTTACTCGGGGTTCATGTCTGTTTAAGAATTACATAAACTAAATATATAAAATTACTATCAACAATGTGTGTCAATGCCCTTACCCCTTGTTTAATTATTTTGACTTATCATTTCCTTAATCATAAGTAAGAGAAAATCAGAATGCAATACTTACTTCAATATTTTAGAGAGATACAACTCTTCCATTACATATCTCCAAAGTTGCTTTTAGGTGTCAGAGACATAAAGTAATTATTAAGCTCAAGTTATATTTCTTCATCTCCCAGACAGGCATAATTGTAAAAAGTATTGATGGAAGTTTGATAGTGAATTTTAATTCACTAATTTTTAAAAATTATTTCTAATATATGGGATCTACCAAAAGGACTTTCACCTGGTAATAATAAATTGATGAGCTTTTTCACATACCATCTTTATTAAAGTCACATCTGTCTGAGAACAGTATTTGAGTTTAACTTGTAATTAATTTGCACTTATCATTCTTTCAAATATCTATTTAAGTATGATGGTTCTAATGTTCCCTGAGTTTGACTAAACTTTAAACAGGCTTCTGTCTCACTGGACACATTCCTTATCCCCCTTTAAAGACTTGTTTTAGAAAAACTTGCATCTGTAAACTCTCTCATCTCCTTGAAAGATTAATCATTTAGAAGCCTTTGATCACTTTTTTTTCCTCGAGAAAGGGTTTCTCTGTGTAGCTTTGCGCATTTCCTGGGACTCACTTGGTAGCCCAGGCTGGCCTTGAACACACAGAGATCTGCCTGGCTCTGCCTTCCAAGTGCTGGGATTGAAGGCATGCACCACCACTGCCCGGCCTTTGATCGCTTTTATTCTTAACTTGATTACATTTATTAATGTGTAGGAACATATGTGGGTGTCTATATGTGTGTGACTGTATGCACAGTTGTGAATGTGTGGGTGTTTGTGATGGTGTGCAGTCACACAGGCTCATTGCAAGGTGGATCTTGGTACTCTCACTTTTCACTGTGTTGGTCCATGGGATTTCATTTAAGTCATCAGGTCTAGAAGCAGCTTCCTTTATCTCTTGATACTTCTGGCTGGCCTCTTAATATCTTTAATGATGCATGTTGTTTTTCTTAAAGACACAAAAGCCAGTATTTTGAAATGTAATCCTCAAGAAGTATATAGTATGTATTTCTATTCTTTCAGAGAAGTTAGGACACTACCAATTATAAGATGCAGATAACTTAATCTTATGGACAAATCTTACAGATCAATGTTTTCTCCAACAATATATAATAGTGCTTCATACCTTTCTCAGTTATTTCAAATATCTCTATTATTTGTTTCAGCAAAGATGAATTTAAGTTCTTCTTGAAATTGTCTTGACTCCCAATATCATGGTCTTTACTATTTCCTTTGCCTATTTAAAAAACATTTGGTACAACTTTGACACATTCATTGAACAACTGTAAAATGACTTTCATTTTAGATTAATACTTTAATGTTTCTAGTCAGTCTGTGTTTTATCAGTAGTGTTGCATTAAAGCTAGTCTTTAAACCCCTCCATAAGTATAAACTATCAAAATTCATTTTCAAAAATCATACTTCCTGAAATCATTCCTCGAATTCATCCAGTCTATTAACTCTCTAAAACCAGTTAATATTTCTACATTTTGAGCATTTAATCTTTCTTTTTTTCCAAATGCGTAACAAAATGCACATCTTGAGGGAAAATATAATTGAATAATTTCCCCCTCCCTTATCTCTTTCCACCCTCTCATCTGTTCCTGCTCTGTGTCAAATGTATGGCCTTTCTTTCATTATTGTTGTTTATTGTCGCTGAGTCCACTTGGCATTTGAAACACTAACAGGGCTTCTCCCTGAGGAAGACTAATTCACCCACTCTCAGCTGACTTTACTTGCCTGTAATTCTTCATCTAGGAGTGAACTCCCATGGTATTCCCCCATAAGTATTAGAATGTTAATCAGCATTATCATCATTCAGGTCCTGTTTAAGAAGCCACATTGTTGAGATTTCCTGGGTGTAATTTCCCTGTGATATCTAGAAGACACCATTTTGTAGCAGACTTCTTGGTCCTCTAGCTCCTACAATATTTCTGATGATTTTTTTGAGATGTTTCTTAGGAGTAGGGGTTGTAGTGTAGATGTATCAAGTAGCATTAAGCATCCAATGGTCAGTTGTCTTTTTATTTTGACAAGTCATAGCTTACTATAATGTTCTCTCCCTTCTGAAAAAAGAAGCTTCTTCAAACAAGAGTGAAAATTACACTTATCTATGGGTATAAAGATAAGTATTTAGAATGAAGTTAGGAATTATACTCTTTAAGAAAAATAGCAAGTAGTATATTTTCCTTCAAGATTCATGACCTTACAAGCCAAGAATAGATGGCTAGGATTCTACTACCACACATGCATTTCCCCATTGTTGAGCAAAACTTAAAAACAATTAGAAAAATGTTTATTATTGCCAGATATAAGTGTAACCATTACACCTTTAGGAATATATTGCCAGTATGCCTGTGGTTCATGGGCTTGAAAGCTGCCTAGGAAGATTTATTCCTTTCCTCCTTTAGAAGCATGGATATCACCTTGTGGTATTATGAAAGCTAGTTCTCAGGGAGGAGGCTTAGAGGTCAATTCCAACTCAAATCCTCTTGAGTCCTGTTTCCAAAATGACCTGTCCTGGAATGTGGTGGATACACCCAGTTATACGCCCTTAAAGAAAACTCAATTTCCCTTTCCCTGAAATGTAGTGTATGAAAACAAGTAAATTAAGAAACAAGAAAAGTTAAATTTCTGGGAAACAACCAAGGGCAATAGAAATAGCCTATATTATTTTAAGAGTCTAAATGTTTCAAACACAGCAAGATGGCTCAGTGGTAGAGGTGTTAGGGCTCAGGACTAAGGACCTGTATGTGATCCCTGGATTATCAAAAGTTAGAAGGACAAAACCAAATGTTAAGACCTGGCCTCTAAACAACAACCATATATAAGCCATGGCACATTCTCACTTATAATCATACATATATACAAACACATAAAACATTAAAAAATGAAATTTTAAAATTTAATATTAAAAATATAAATTTTATTATATGATGTGGTGAAATTAGAAAGTTTTTATTATCTACTACAAATGTGTTTTTCTGTTCAAAAATTTTGCCAAAATTTAATTATTTCAAATATGGAATTTAAAAAACAGAATTAGGGATACATATAAGAAAGCTCAAAAGAGGTAAGGAAGACCTACTTAGTGAAATGATTAGAAATAAATCATCATAGATGGAGTGAACAAGACCTTCAAATACAAAACCAGATTTAAACAATACTTATTCACAAACCCAGCCCTACAGAAAGCACATGAAGGAAAAGTCCAAAATAAGGAAGGCAGATACATCCATGAAAACACAGGCAATAGATAACACCACAGCAGTAAACCCCAAAGAAGAGAAGGGCACACACACAATAACACCAAAAAATAAAAATAATGACAGGAATGAACAATCACTGATTATTAATATCCCTTAATATCAATGGACTTAATTCACTTATAAAAAGACACAGACTAACAGAATGGATACAAAAACAGCACCCATCTATCTACTGCATACAAGAAGAACACCTCAAATTCAAAGACAGACACTTCCTAAGAATAAAAGGCTGGGAAAAGATTTTCAAATCAAATGATCTTAAGAAGCAAGATGGTGTAGCCATCTTAATATCCAGCAAAATAGACTTCAAACTAAAATCAATCAAAAGAGATGATGAAGGACATTGCATACTCATTGCAGGAAAGATGCACCAAGATGAAGTCTCAATTCTGAACATTTATGCCCCAAACACAAGGGCACGCACATATGTAAAAGAAACATTACTAAAGCTTAAATCACATATAAAACACCACACATTAATAGTGGGAAATTTTAATACCCCACTTTCACCTCTGGACAGACCGGCCAAATTGAAACGTATCAGAGACATAATGGTCTAAACTGATGTTATGGCTCAAATGGACTTAATCGATATCTACAGAACATTCCACACAAACAAAAAAGAATATACCTTCTTCTCAGCACCCCATGGAACCTTCTCTAAAATCAACCACATACTTGGCCACAAAGAAAATCTCAACAGATACAAAACAATTGGAATAACCTCCTGTGTTCTATCAGACCACCATGGTTTAAAGTTAGATTTCAACAACAGAAAAACTACAGAAATCCTACAATCTCATGGAAACTGAATAATGCTCAACTGAATCACCAATGGGTTAAGGAGAAAATAAAGAAAGAAATTAAAGACTTCCTAGAGATCAATGAAAATGAATAAACCCCATACCCAAACTTATGGAACACTATGAAAGCAGTGTTACTAGGGAAATTCATAGCACTAAATGCCCACATAAAGAAGCTGGAGAAACCTCACACTAGTGACTTGACAGCAGACCTGAACTCCCATAAACAGGAAGAACCAAAGTCTCCCAGGAGGAACAGACACCAGGAAATGATCAAATTGAGAGCTGAAATCAATAAAATAGAAATAAAGAGAAAAATACAAAGGATTAATGAAACAAAGAGTTGGTTCTTTGAGAAGATCAATAAGATAGACAAGCCCTTATCCAAACTACCCAAAAGACAGAGAGAGCATCCAAATTAACAAAATCAGAAATGAAAAGGGGGGCATAACAACAGACCATGAGGAAATCCTGAGAATCATCAGGTCATACTTCAAAAACCTCTACTCCACAAAACTGGAAAATCTAAAAGAAATGGATAATTTTTTGGATAGGTACCACATACCTAAGTTAAATCAAGACCAGATAAACCATTTAAATAGTCCAATAACCCCTAAGGAAATAGAATCAGTCATTAAAAGTCTCCCAACCAAAAAAAAAGCTCAGGACCAGATGGTTTCACTGCAGAATTCTACCAGTTCTTCAAAGAAGACTTAATACCAATACTCTTTAAATTGTTCCACAGAAGGGAAGCAGAAGGAATATTACAAAAATCCTTCTATGAGGCTACAATTACCCTGATTCCTAAAACAAACAAAGATGCAACAAAGAAAGAGAACTACAGACTGATGTCCCTCATGAACAATGCAAAAATATTCAATGTAATACTGACAAACAGACTCCAAGAAGACATCAAAACAATTATCCACCATGATCAAGTAGGCTTCATCCCAGGGATGCAAGAGTGGTTCAACATACAAAAGTCTGTCAATGTAATACCCCATATAAACAAACTCAAAGAAAAAAACCACATGATCATCTCACTAGATGCAGAAAAGGCATTTGACAAAACCAAACACCCCTTCTTGATAAAGGTCTTGGAGCGATCAGGAATAAAGGGAACATACCTAAACATAATAAAGGCAATCTACAGCAAGCCAACAGCCAACATCAAATTAAATGGAGAGAAAATCAAAGCAATACCACTAAAATCAGGAACAAGGCAAGCCTGTCCCTTCTCCCCGTACTTATTCAATATAGTACTTGAAGTTCTATCCAGAGCCATAAGACAACATAAAGAGATTAAGGGGATACATATTGGAAAGGAAGAACTCAAGCTTTCCCTATTTGCAGATGACATGATAGTATACATGAGTGATGGACATCACTTTCTAAATATAACACCAATAGCACAGAAACTGAGAGAAACAATCAATCAATGGGACCTGTTGAAACTGAGAAGCTTTTGTAGAGCAACGGACATGGTCAACAAGACAAAGCAACAGCCTACAGAATGGGAAAAAGTCTTCATCAACCGCACATCTGACGGAGGGCTGATAGCCAGAATATAAAGAACTCAAGAAATTAAACATCAAAATGCCCAACAGTCCAATTCATAAATGGGCTATAGAACTAAACAGAGAGTTCTCAACAAAGGAAGTTCTAAATGCCTGAAAGACATTTAAGGAATTGCTCAATATCCCTAATTATCTTGGAAATGCAAATCAAAATGACTCTGAGATACCACCTTACACCTGTCATAATGGCTAAGATCAAAAACACAGAAGACAGCTCATGCTGGAGAGGATGTGGAGCTCTCCTCCACTGCTGGTGGGAATGCAAACTTGTCCAGCCTCTTTGGAAATCAATATGTGCTTCCGTAGAAAACTGGGAATCCATCTCCCCCAAGAACCAGCTGTAGCACTCTTGGGCATATACCCCAGGAATTATACCACAAGGGCATTTGTTCAGCTATGTTCATATCAGCATTGTATGTAATAGCCAGAACCTGGAAACAACCTGGATGCCCTTCAACTGAAGAATGGATAAAGAAAATATGGTACATATATACAATGGGATACTGCTCAGCAGAAAAATAAAATGACATCATGAGGTTTGCAGGCAAATGCAGGGATCTAGAAAAAATCATCCTGAGTGAGGTAACCCAGGCTCAGAAAGACAAACATGGTATGTACTCAGTCATAGGAGGATACTAGATGTAAAATAAAGATGACAAGATTGCTACACAACTCCAGGGAGGCAACCTAGAAAACGGGACCCTAGGAAAGACCCAGGGATCACACAATCACACAGGAATGAATGAGATCTACATGAACAACCTGGACAACAGTGGGAGTAATGAAGTGTAAGGTTTGAGGGAAAGAAAGCTTAGGGGAGCAGGAGATCCCAGCTGGAACAAGAACAGAAAGGGAGAACAAGAAATAACAGACCATGATAAATGAAGTTCACATGAGAACAGGAATAGGCAGAGTGCTGGAGAGGTCCCCTGAAATCCACAATGATACATCCTCTCTAGACTGCTGGCAATGATCAAGAGAAAGCCTGATCTGTCCTAGTCTGGTGATCAGATAGCTAGCCAAACTCCTTTCCAGTCGAGCTGGAACTCTCATCCAATGGAAGTGGATGCAGAGATCCTCAACCAGGCCCCAGGTGGAGCTCCAGGTGTCCAATTGTCAAGAAAGAGGAGGGACTGTAAGAGCGTTAATTGTTGAGCCCAAGACTGGAAAAAGCACAGGGACAAATTACCAGATGAATGGAAGCACATGAATTATGAACCAAAGGCTGTGGTGCCCCCAGGTGGATCAGGCCCTCTGGATAGTGAGAGAATTGAATAGCTTGAACTGTTTGGGAGGCATCCAGGCTGTGGGACTGGGACCTGTCTTTAGTGCATGAGCTGGCTGTTAGGAACCTTGGTCTTACACCAGTAAACATTGCTCAGCCTGGAAGGAGGGAAGTAGACCTGCCTGTACTGAATCCACCAGGTTTAAGTGAATCCCCAGGGGAGTCTTGGCCTTGGAGGAGATGGGAATAGAGGGGAGGGGATGGGGGGGAATAGGCATGGGTGCGGGAGCAGGGAGGACAGGGGAACCCATGGCTGATGTGTAAAATTAAAACACTAATATAATAATAATAAATAAATAAATAAATAAATAAATAAATGAAAATGAATCCACTTCTATCAATATTATGAAAAGAGACCATCCAAAAGAAGGCTGTAGAAGAGCCTATGGTCAGATTACTCACTCATAATAGATTTTTCTTATAAATACTATAGCCATGAAATTCACATGATGGCTGCTATTGGAGGAGTTACTTGAATATTGTACCTAGTTCATTACATAATCTTAAATATTAAAAAAGTCAAAGTAACAGGTTAAAAAATAGTTTGCAATATAGAATATGATCTAAAAATGAAAATTCTAATTATATTTACTTTTGCATTATTACCATTATTAAAATTGATGAGTATTATAATTATTATTATGACCTCTTATTTTTCCTTTCATACAAAATCTCATTTTAATAATCTGTTCAAAAGTCATCAACTCTGAACTTTTCCAATCATTTCCTCCAAAACTTCTGTTCCTGATATAGTTTTAAAACACTATATAATTTTATATAATTTGATTGCCCGGCATTCTCTTTCGAGCTTACATTTACAATTTAAACTGAAAATATAAATATTATTGCTTCTGTATTTGTATGTCTTCCAAAAGAGTTAGCATGGTGTACTATCTAGAAAATCAAATCATAAAAATGCACTGAATTTTGAAATTAAATGCTAAATATAACATAATACTACTGATATAGGAGCAAAGCTCATAGCTCATAATTGTGGTTTGGAATATGCTTTGAGATTTTAGGATTCATAATTTTCAGAATTTATGAATTTTTATATTGGCTCTTGGTTAAAAGGTTCTTGTAAAAATAGTGTGACTGAAGTTTAGCCTAAAGAGATTACTTGTTAGTTTTCTACATATTCAGAATTGCCTGTGGGTATTGGACTGGCTTAGTAGTAGAGTGCTGGGTGTGCTACCAAATGCAGACAGTCTTGAGCACCATTCCCAGCCCTCCAAAAAAGAACTGAAAAAATCCTCTAGTCTCTCAGAACTTCGGTATCTTGGCAGCTACAGGAGGCTGCTTAACTGAATATAGACTCCTGTAATTTCTGATAACTATCCATACTTAAAAGTAAAAAGATGATTATCATAATAATAAGATCATACATTTATATTGCCCTCTCATTATTTCTTAAAGCTTGACTTTCCTCATGTATTTACATAATTAGCAAGGGGATTCATATTATATATGCAATTCTTAAGTGCATTTTTATCATTTTAAATTTTACCAACTTTATTATTCATGGCAGATTAATAAAATTCGATGTGAGGATATGACCCTCAGATTGGCATCTAGTTTGACAGTGCTGTGGATATTGCTCTGTCTCCTGTGAATATGTTGCTCTGATTAGTTGATAAATAAAATATTGATTGGCCAGTAGCCAGGCAGGAATTATAGGCAGGATAAGCAGACAAGGAGAATTCTGGGAAGAGGAAAGCTGAATAAGGAGATGCCAGCCCACCACCCAGGTAGCATGTAATGACTTACAAGTAGAACCACAGAACTTGTGGCAACATATAGATTAACAGAAATAGGCTGAATTTGAGTGTAAGAGCTAGTCAGTGGTAGGCCTGAGGTAATGCCCAAGCAATTTTAATTCATACAAGCCTCTATGTGTTTACTTGGGTCTGACTGACTGAAGACTGGGCAGGAAACAGAAAAACTTCCAGCTACATGACAAATACAAGTATTGGGAGAGATGAAGGGATGCTTCTGGAGTGAAAGCTCAAGAACTGTGTAATCTGGCTAGAGAAAAGAGATAATACACATTGGGAAAGGAAGACTGGGGTGGGGAAAATTAATGGATTTTTTTTTCTATTTCAAATTTTCTCTTTGATTTTTCTAAATTCTTTTATTTTACTTTTTTATTTTTTGTGACTGGGAAGGAAACACACATCATGCCACATGATTCACTGTGTTTCTGTAGAACTCAAAGGGGCACTTGTGGGAATTTAGTCTCTCCTTCCACAATGTGAGCCCAGAGGATCAAGCTCAGTTTGTCAAGCTTAGTGTCAAGAGATTTTACTCACTGAGCCATCTTCCTACTTCCATTATTCTTTTAAAAATCACCATAAGAGTGGAGAGATCATTAGCTGAAATGGAAAAGGATATCTCTACTGTTAGATCATCTCCCTTTCCATCACTAGAAAAGAACAGGCTTCTAAAAGATAACCAAACATGACAAAATAAAATGCAATAAGATGAAGCAGAAACTATGGCATTGAGGCTGGACAAGATATGCTGTGGATGATTGATTGATAAATAAAACACCAATTGGCCAGTAGCCAGACAGGAAGTACAGTTGGGACTAGCAGAGAGGAGAATTGGGAGAACAAGAAGGTGGAGGGAGAGAAGACGTCAGCCTGTTGTCCAGGGAGCAGCATGTAAAGGCAGCAGGTAAAGCCATGGAACACATGGCAACATATAGATTAACAGAAATGGGTTAATTTAAGATAAAAGAACTAGGTAACAAGAAGCCTGCCATAGCCACACAATTTGTAAGCAATATAAGTCTCTGTGTATTTACTCAGTTGGGTCTGAGGGACTGCAGGACTGGTGGGTGAGAGAGATTTTCCTGACCATGGGCCATAGAGGACTGAAGAAAACTTCAACTACAAAGGTAACCCAACAGAAAGAATGTAGCCCCAGCAGCAGGCAGAAGAATCAGAGCCCCACTCAGTCTCACACTCAGGATTCCCATAAAAATACTAAACTGAAAGTTCTAATATATATGCAGATAACCTGGTTCAGACTTGTGTTCACCCTGTGCTTGCTGCTTTAATCTCTGTGGATTTGTATGACCTAGCTCAGTTGATTTAGAGGACTTTTTATCCTGTGTCTTCTCTAGCCCTTAAACTCTTTATTATTCATCTTCTGTCAGGTTCCCTGAACTCTGACAGGAGGAACTTTACAAAGATATTCCATTTAGAGCTGGTGATCCAGGTTTTTCTCTCTGCATAAAGTCTAGCTGTGGGTCTCTGAATTTCTTTCTATCTGTTTCAGGAGGAAGGTTCTCTGATGATGGCTGAATAAGGCACCAATCTATGAGTATAGCAGAATAGCATTAGGAATCATTTTATTGTTACTTTGTTTTGGGGTTAGAAAAGGTCTCTGGAATATCCAGTATCTGATTCTTGGTCAGCCAAGCAGTGTTCGGTATGAGTTTCATCTTGTGGAGTGGGACATATGTCATATTGAAGATCGGTTAGTGACTCGAACAAGTGTTGGTCCACCATTGCCATAGCATATTTTCCAGGCAGACAGATTGTATAACACAGGTTTTATGGCTAAGTTGGTATTTATTTTTCTCTTTTGGTGGCTTTCAGAGTACCTTCTGTATCAAAGACACTATAACATAGAGGTGAACATTCACCATACTGTCTCTCATATTCTGAGGCTATGAAAAACAATCATCACTGCAACTTTAAATCTATTATTGCTACCCAATTCATTTTAATGTTATACTGCCAAACACATAAACTTCAATAAACCAAGTTATCAGAATATTTATAGTTTCTTTATGGGTATGATGCAAACATGTTGGAGATATATTGAAAGAAGAATATCATGAACTATATCGTTTTGACTAGTAAAACACAAAACTTAATTGTTCTAAATTGAGGGTTTTTTTGGAACACTATGCAAGCTAGTCTGTCTCAGACATTTTAAACAGAGCTGATAGTTACAATATAGTGAATAATGGAATTTATGCAACAAATTAAAGACAGCTACACACAGAAGTCAGAGAAACTAGCAAAAATGTGAACTTACAGATGTAAAAGGAATAGCAACAGGGAAGAATATCATCACATAGAAGATAGTTGAAGACAAAGAGGAACTATGAGATTAGAGGTAAGCCTAATATGGCACGGAACAAATGGAAGAAAATAATCAATAATGATGACCACAATTTTAATAATTTTTTAAATCCTAGAGGAGAAAAACAACATAATCTGGCACTATATTCTGTGCTTGTAAATGCTGCACTAATGATTGCGTCCATGTACCATCTAAAATGGAAATATTAGAAATTTGCTGAGTTTCTATGGCAAAATCTGGTTAAATGTTCAAAAGCTAGTTTACAATATTCATTTTGTCTTAGTTATTTTATATATAGTTGCCACAATGAGCATAAATGCATGTTATTTAAAATACAATGAAAATTTATAGTGAAGAGTATGTATGGAAGGGGGTAGATCTGGGAAGAGTTGTAGGGAGGAGGTGAATATGATCAAAACCCAAAACTCTCAAAGAACTAATAGAAAGTAACACACATATACAGAGGGAATATAAATGAGTGCATATACTAGAAAAATACTCAGATGGAATGATTATGGAATATTATACTCAAATAAGTTGGAAGGACAAAATGAGGGCAAGTGTTTGAGTGCATGACACATTTCTTAAACTGAAATCAGTAACTTGAGTCTGCAATGTAGCAAGGCAAAGTAGTGGAAATGTGTTAGACAGAAAGTTATATTTGGTTCTTGATACAGATGGTTCTGCCTTGTTTATTGTCTATTAGCTGTCAATTGACTCTTTAAACTATTTCTGTACTTACTAGGATTCCTAAAGTTGTGAGCAAATTAAAACTATTTAAGCATAAAATGGAGTTTTAAAAATATTTTTAATTTGAATTGTTTTATTATATAAAATATATCATTTTACAAAATAACACATTAATAATAATTATTATTATTATTATTTTACTTTTTGAAACAGGGTGTCTCTCTGTAACCATGGCCATCCTGGAACTTGCTCTATAGATCATGCTAGCCTCAAAATGAAAGATTTGCCTGCATGTCTTCTGAGTGCTATTATTAAAGGCATGGGCAACCACTACCTGATATAAAAGTGTCATTATGTAACAAATGACATTATTTTGTATGGAAATTTGGGAAAATATGTTAATCTGTGTCACTCTTTTGAAGTGGGAATTTTCATTGCTTTATTTAAAATTATAGGAATATATATAGAACATATATATGTTACTTATTTTTATATTAACTTATAGGGAAGAAGGATGAAGAAAATCAGAGGTGAATACAGAAAATTCCTGAAAATCAGACACAGGGGTCCATACATGTAATCTCAGAACTTGGGAGCACAAAGCAGGACGATTGTGTTTGAGGCCTGGTGAGATTACCGAGTTAAGTTCAAGGTGGTCAGTTCAGGTGAGAAGCTGTCTGGAAAAATAAAAAGAAACAAACAGAAATTCAACAATACCACAATACTAAACTTCCTAAAAGAGTCATTGAAGTGTTCATGATTTTTTTCAATTATGGCATTTTTTCTTCTTTTTTTTTTATTAAGAAATATTCTATTAATGTTACATACCAACCACAGATCCTCCTCTCCTCCCTCTTCCTACCCCCAGCCTTCCTCCCCAACCCAATCCCCATTTCCACCTTCTCCAAGGCAAGGCCTCCCATGGGGAGTCAGCAGAGCCTGCTGCATTCAGTTGAGGCAGGACCAAGCCCCTTCCCCTGCATCAAGAGTGAGCAAGGTGTCCACCATAGGTAGTGGGCTCCAAAAAGCCAGCTCATACAACAGGGATAGATCCTGATACCATTCACAGGTGGTCCCTTTTATGTTTGTTTGTTTAATACCTTGAATATCAGGCTAAAGCATTGGAATTTTTAATGATAACAAAAGTTAACCAGGCCATGGGATCTTCTCTACCACCAGACTTAGTAACACTTCCAATGATGACTTGAAGTAGTTTTCATATATATGAGTAGTAATGAAATTGGATGTAGAGATCTAAAGTATTTTTCCTGATGTTTATTTTGCATTTTTTTGGATATTAAACCTCCATATTCTTCAGCTAAACAGCAGAATTTGTGTGTAGTTTGAGACAATATCTTTCTGTTGCACTTGTTTGGCTGGTACTGATTACATAGTTTAGAAAGACTTCAAACTTACGGGAGTTTGTATTATATACATATACTAACATGCATGATTCAATTCTGTTGTTGCTATAAGAACTAAACAGTATAATTATAAATACTACTTATACAATTTTTGTTTTGTTTTGTATTTGGAGACAGGGTTTCTCTGTGTAGCTTTGTGCCTTTCCTGGAACTCACTGTGTAGCCCAGGCTGGCCTCAAACTCACAGAGATCCACCTGGCTCTGCCTCCCCAGTGCTGGGATTAAAGGCATATGCCACCAACGCCTGGCTCCATTGCAGATTCTTATAAGTCCATAATAAAATGCAATAATTTTCCAATATTTAATGTGTTCCTTGTAACTATTGATTGAGATAGGGATGAAGTAGTAGAAGGGAGACCTAAAAATATAGAAGGAATCAACTGTACAGAAATAAAAAGTGCTTGAAAGTTGGTGAGGTTATGAAAGTGCTTGTGAACAGAAAATTGAATAAAAATATTAACATTATTTGAAGGATATATGAGCATGAAGAAAAATGAAAAAGTGGGATATCATGAAATTAAATATAAATAAAAAAAGAACACAGATGTATAAATGTGTTATATCAATTATAATAAAATACAAATATTTTTGGCTCTTTACTTTCTGAACATGAGGACATTTATTTCTCAGATTACTTGAGAATTGTTAGGTTGCATAATTTTGGTGAATATTATATGAGTATATTTGACATCTGCCAGTACTGTGTTGTACTAATTAAAAAAAAAAAAACTAGTACATGATATTTTGAAGTTTTCCTTTCATGAATGGTAATATTAAAAATGTTTGTTGTCTCTCTCTCCTCTCCTCCTCTTCTCTCCTCTCCTCACTCACATGTGTGCTTCACACAGGCCTGTCACCTCTATCCTCTATCCTATATTAATAAACAGCTCTTCTGTGGAAAAAAAATGTTTGTTGTTTGTCCTTTTCAGGTATTAGAGTATTGATAAGAAGCTGTATCTTCTTTTCAAATTCCAACTAGTCCATTATGTTATTAATTTACAAGAGAGAACTAAATCTGTTATCTTAAGGAATGGATGTTTTGCCCTTTGTTATAACTGCAAAATAGTTTAGATTATTTGTAGTATATCTTAAAATACTATCACCAACGAGAGAAAGTGAATGGATAATGATACATTAAACAAAAATACAAGCTAAAAAATGAAGAAAGGACACTGAATTTTGCTAAGATATTGTAATGCCAGGCTTGGTGGCACATGCCTTTATTCTTAGCTTTTGGAAGACAAAGGAAGTTAGATCTTTGTTGTGAAATACTATTTTAACTAGGCAAAGATGTGTTACTTTTGTTTATGCTGCATTTATTTAATTATGTAAAGATGTGTTGCATTTATTTCACTTTGTCTGCCTATGGCTCCTGATTGGTCTAATGAAGGCTGAAGGGACAATAGCTATGCAGGAAAAAAGATAGGTGGGGCTGGGAGGGAGAGAGAATATATAGGAGAAATTTAGCTTGAAAAAGGAAGGAACAAGAGAGAAGGAGGAGAGATCAAGGGACACACCTGGAGCAAGCTAGGCAGATGTCAGACAGACAGACATAGAGAAGCAGTAAAAGTTAGATATGCAGAAGAAAGGTAGTAAGCCCCAAAGCAAAAGGTAGTTAAAGAGAAACAGATTAATTTAAGTTAAAAGAGCTAGGCAAGGCTAGGCAGTGGTGGCACATGCCTTTTATCCCAGCACTCTGGAGGCAGAGGCAGGCAGATCTCTGTGAGTTCGAGGCCAGCCTGGTCTTCAAAGTGAGTTCCAGGAAAGAAAAAAAAAAAGAGCTAGGCAGAAACATGCCTAAACTAGGCAGAACATTCAAAACTAATAATATGTCTCTGTCATAATTTGGGAGCTTGTTGGTGGCCTAAATGCAAAAACCTGGTACAGTTCTTTATGAGTTCGAGGCAAGCATGGACAACAAAGCATATTTCAGATGAGCCATGTATACATAGTGAGAACATCTCTACTCCTCATCCAAGAAAAGATATATCAGTGACCCTTTGTTTATATATGTTTGCATCTGCATCTATATCTGTATTTGTATCCATATCCATATTTATATGTACATACAAAGAAAATAACAAGAATGAAAAAGTAAATCTACTTTACTCAAATTTTTTTTAAATTTTTTTCTTCAGTTTTTCGAGACAGGGTTTCTCTGTGTAGCTTTGCTACTCACTTGGTAGCCCAGGCTAGCCTCGAACTCACAGAGATCCATATGGCTCTGCCTCCCGAGTGCTGGGATTAAAGGCGTGCGCCGCCGCCGCCGCCGCCACCGCCACCACCGCCACCACCACCACCACCACCACCACCCACCCCCGGCTCTAGGATATCTTAAAGCATCTAAAATTGGATTCTGACTTTGGTCTCTTTACAGCACTTGAGTACCTGGCATACTTAACTTTTTAAAATACTTTATATTATCTATTTTTATTATGTCATTATGTTATCTATTATTTATATAAATCTATAATTTTACTCTTTTTTTTTTTGGTTTTTTGAGACAGGGTTTCTCTGTAGCTTTGCACCTTTTTCGTGGAACTCACTCTGTAGACCAGGCTGGCCTCAAACTCACAGAGATCCACCTGCCTCTGCCTCTCCAGTGCTGGGATTAAAGGCATTTTGTGCCACCACCACCCGGCTATAATTTTACTCTTTACTGAGGAAAAACAAATTAAGAAAACTCGAGGGGTTGGGGATTTAGCTCAGTGGTAGAGCGCTTGCCTAGCAAGTGTAAAGCCCTGGGTTCAATCCTCAGTTCAAAAAAAAAAGGAAACTTGAAGGAAAGGAAGTATTTCAAGGAGCTTGTTCTAAAACCTTTGGTCAAATAGGAAGGTGAAGATTAAGTGAATATTAGAAGCAGCAGATGTATGTAAAATTTTCATTTTTATTCCTTCCAAGTAAACTAGTGCATACCTGATCATATGAAAAGAGAGGTAGGTGACAGAATGCCTGCAGTCTCAGGGATGGATGTGATTAAGCACAGACATCAATTATGGAAGTTTATTTATACAGATGTATTTTCAAAGAAAATGTATAATATGAAGGAAAATATGAGGTAGAAAAGCAAATATGTTTAAAATTTGCATTAAAATACACCCCATATATTTTATCAGAAATAATCTTGAACTTGGCTATTTAAAGCTTGTGATATAAGGTATTGGAATCATTATTCTGATATAGTGCATTTTGTGGACATTATACTTGCCTGCTTACTATGCAGGGAGCCTCCCACATAGCACTTCTCAACTTTTGAAATATCTTCACAGAGATATTTTCAAAGTGTATCTCATATCTGGAGTTTTAAAAACCTCAAAAACCAGCAGCTAACAACTTTGAAAGGAGGAACCTTCCAGAAGTGTAATATTTACTAGCAGAGCTTTACTATGAGAAGAATATGTTAGAACAAGACATGTATAGCAAGAAAATTTTATCTACCTCTTGATGTGGAAATTAAATCACTTTATAACTCAGAAGTGTAGCAGCAATCTTTAAAAGTTCTTAATAATAAAATCAAACCTGAAGCCAGTTA
This sequence comes from Onychomys torridus, assembly GCF_903995425.1. Taxonomy (NCBI): domain Eukaryota; kingdom Metazoa; phylum Chordata; class Mammalia; order Rodentia; family Cricetidae; genus Onychomys; species Onychomys torridus. The sequence continues at coordinate 72,731,389 of NC_050466.1, forward strand.
TTGGGGTGAATGCTGGAAGATCAGAGAAGCAGAACAAGCCACAGCTTCCTCACCTTGCCAGTTCCTCAGCTGATCTTGTTTCCTCAGGCTGGAAGCTTCTGTGTCCTCATCCCAATGGCTCTCAGCTGAACTGTGCTGCTCCAAAGCCTGAATGCTCAACCAGCCAAATGCTTAACCAGCCAAATGCTTAACCAGCCAAATGCTTCTAGTTTCTGGTCCTAATGCCTTATTCATTCTCTTTCTGCCATCAAGCCCTGGGCTTAAAGGCTTACTTTCTTGGATTAAAGGCATGTGTCTCCTTACTGGTTGTATCCTTGAACACACAGAGATCCGCCTAGCTCTGCCTCCCAAGTGCTGGGATTAAAGGCATGCACCACCACCACCCAGCTTCTGCTACAGCTTGCTCTGACCCATTTTCTAGCTACCATTTTTGGCTCTGTATCTAGTGGCTGTCTGTTCTCTTACCCCAGATAAATTTATTAGGGTGCACAATATTTGGGGGAACACAATACCACCACACGGATGTGTTTAAGTAAAAAGATTTAAACCAGTGATCTTAACATTTCATAACCTAACAAGTTTGCTAAAATTGTTCATTGAAATTTACTAACGCACATTGAAAGAAAGTAGACTGAACACTTGTTTCATAGAAAGATAAGCAAGTGAGTGACTCCACACACTGTGAACTTTTAAACTTACTTATCAGAATGCTTTTTACTTACTGTTGTCTTTTCAGTTCCTCTGAGGCCATGGCAGAAGGACACCTGGTTCTGAGTTGTAGGGTGACTGTACTACTTAGAAAGGAAGTAAGTAAGGAGAACAAAGTACAGAATATTGACAGTGGGGACTATTAAAATCTCTAATTTGTCAAATATTCACATTTGATAGATATGAAAACTGTGACTGAGTCCTTCTTAATGTCATGAGATAGAATAAAATTTTGAACATTTGTCTCCAGGTTTAATATTAAACTCATGCCTATAATATTCTCTTGTCAAGAAAATACTTTATTGTTGCTACACAATTATTCTTTTATTTTGAGACATCATATTTTCTCTAAATTGTTTTAATTCATAAGAAAAAGAAAATCTGGCTTCACTATGTGAATTAGTTTCCTGGATTTTCCATCAAACCAATGATCTAAGTGGTTAGTGGAATAAATGAAAACAAAACTGTCCCAAACAAGTGTATTTGCCTGCTATCTTGCGCTCCCACCAGACTTGCTGCACACACTCAGTATCCAAATGTCCTCCAGATGAAATTAATTTCATGATTTAAGTAATTTTCACCTAGTGTGGTTCTTAGTACCTGCCATAGTCTTTAGGAGGACAAACAAATTTTTTTCTAATTAACAAAAATAAATGAATGAATATTTCTGTTTACAGAGGATTTGTTTTAGTCACTCTACATATGTGTATTGTACATGTATGATATATGTATGTATGAGTGTGTACATGCAAATTATTTTGTGAATGTAGACACCAGTGTGTCATAGTGTGCATGGTTCTACCTTGCACTTTGTTTGTAGGTTTCCCTTATTTGATACTGCATTTGCCAGGCTAGCTGGTCAATGAGCTTCACGGATTCTCCTGAATCTGCTTCCATCTATTGATAGAGGTATATTTGGCTTACCGATATATGGGTTACAGTCAGGCTTTCTTTCTTTTCTTTTTTCTTTAAATGTATGAGTTCCACCCTCTAAACTCCTCTTTACATGTTCACCTAGAATTTGAATTTCAGAACTGATTCAAAATTTCTATAGATCTTTGGATTTTTATATTGGCATTCGGCTCACTCTAAAGATGTTTTCACTGACCACTAAGGACTCTCTTTCTACTTAAGATATTCCTTCTTCCATTTATATTAGTCTTCTTTCCACAAAGCAGAAACAACTTTAAGACTAAGTGAGAACTATTTTTCCAAGCAGTAAATCTTTACTCTCGAAGGTCTCTATTTGTGCTGCTAGATATGCTTCTGGCTGGAAACCTTCAGGAGCCAACACATAATTCTCCACTTTCCTCTCTACTGTTATGTGAACTATCCCACTTCTGATAATAGAGCGAGAAATAAAAATCTTTGTCATTAAAGACACTTATCTTTTAATGTTGTATTATCAAAACCTATCCTCATCAAATACTTCAGCACTTTACACTTAAAACATTAAAATATTTTATAAAATTAAAACATGTTCTTTTCAAGACCATAGTATAATGAAACCATACCATACTGATAAGCTCAGCCTGTCCATCTAATTTGCCTGAGCTAATTTAATGTGACCATAAAAGACATGTAAAACTTCTAGTCATTTATTTACCTGATACCATATTTTGATTATTTTTTTTAACTTTCTTGAGATGATCATATATTTACAACATTTCTCTGTAGCTAGAGTTTTTCTCTTCGGGTACCACCAAGCCCCAGCAGTTGCTAAGCCCACTTATAAAATAAACATACAGATGCTTATATTATTTAAACTGCTCGGCCATTAGCTCAGGCCTACAGTTGTCTAGCTCTTACTCTTATACTCAGCCCATTTCTGTTAATCTGTATGTTGCCACATGCTCCGTGGCTTTAACTGATGCCTTTACATGATGTTTCCTGGACAGCAGGCTGGCGTCTCCTCCCCTCTGCCTTCCTGTTCTCCCAATTCTCCTCTCTGCGAGTCCTGCCTATACTTCCTGCCTGCCTACTGGCCAATCAGTGTTTTATGTATCAACCAATCATCCTCAGCATTTATCCTTTCCCTTTTCTTCCTCCAAAACCCCCCATAAACTCCCTGATTTTGACTAAACTACTGCTGCCCAAACACTAGGTATGGGAAGATATGAACAAAGACACTATAAAGCTTAATTGCTTGATTTCTAAAGTAATCTCTTATCTTCTCTTCTAACTTAGCATGAGACTAATAGCTGTAGTATGCTAAACAGAAAGTCAACTGCATTAAGATTCTTCTCATATTAACACAAAAAAATGAACATGAATATCACAATTTCAATTTTCTACCTATCTAAATTAAGGATTTGTAATCTTGATGTACATTGTATAAGACTATGTTGCATTAAACAAAAGCAACATCAAAAATCTTTTTCCATAAGGTCATCTCATTTCAAATTGTCTTTCTTAATGTGTTTGATACATGCCATGAATCCATCATACATGGATAAAGATTTGATTTGAAAGTAATTCTAATTAATATATAATCCCACATTAACTCTATTTTCTGCATTTCTGAAAGATGGTGAACATTATAATGTTTTCATTCTTCTTCATTAAGAAATTATCTACTCACTCTACATACTACCCACTGATCCCACCTCCTCCCTCTCCCCACCCCACCCCAGCCTAGCAAATACACTAACTGTCATCATAGAGCCTTTGTCCAGTGACTGATGGAGGCAGATGCAGAGATCCACGGCCAGGCACCAGGCTGAGCTCTGGGAATCCAACCCATGAGAGAGAGGAGGGATTCTGCAGGCGGGGAACATCGAGATCATGATGGGAAGACACGCAGAGATCTGACTTGCCACACTAGTGGAAGCCCATGAACTGTAGACTAATGGCTGTGGAGCTCCCATGGAACTGGACTAGGCCCTCTGCATACAGAAGATGGTTGTTTGGCTCAAACTGTTTGGGGGGGGCACAGGGATCAGGATCCATTCCTGGTTCATGGGCAAGCTTTTGGGAATCCGGTGCCTTGCACAGCCTCAATGCAGTGGGAAGGGGCTTCGACCTGCCTAGGCTCAGTGTGCTGCGCTCTTCTGACTCCCCATGGGAGAGCATAGATTTTCTATGTGTAACTACCAGAGTTTTGTCATTTAAAGCATTAACATATCTTTTAATTACTGAATTTTAGGGATGCCATCTCATCAAATACCCTCAGTTTACCTTCATTGATTCTAGTATATCTTAATGAGATTTGAAATTCATTCTACTGATAGTTACTCTTCAAACCATTTTTTGAGAATTTACTATGGCATACACAATTTATTCTAAATATTTAGAAAATGGATTAAAGATACCATAAAATATTCTTTTTATCCTGGAGATTATATTCTGGTAATATTGTACCTACTGCTTTCTCTATTACCAAAGTAAATTATACATAGTGTTTTAGAAAGTGAAAAATTTTATGTGTATAAAAATATACACATGTGCCTGAAATATTATCTGTTATAAGAGGATAGGTTTTGATAATATGATAACATCAAAAGCTAAATGTCATTATGAGGAAATATTTTTATTTCTCACTCTATTATGTTCTCAAAACAGTAGGGAAGGAAAGTGGCAAATTAAGTGTTGGCTCCTGAAGGTTTCTAGCCAGAAGTGTTACATGTCTTTTATGACCACATCAAATTAGTTAAGGCAAATCAGACAGATAAGCTAAGCTTATCAGTGTGGCATGGTTTCATTTTTACTATGGTCCTAAAGGTGTTTGTAATTTTATGAAGTATTTTAATGATGTTTTAAGTTCTGATGTACTTGAGGAAGAAACATTGAATGTTAAAATAGCGAGGTTATCTCTCATGGAGAATATTATTTGATCAAATCCTTACGGGAAGCAGTGAATAATTCAAACACTTGGGAGGCCAAGGAAAGAGGGATGAAATTTGAGGCCAACCTGTTCTACAGAGTGAGACCCTGTTCAGTCTTACCACACAAAGAAACCAGTTAAAGGAAGTAAGAGTGGTAGCCATTGACTATAAAAGAGGGAGAAGTTCCCCTAGTTGTTTCTTAAAATAATTTTCTAGGTGCGATAAATAGCAAAGCCAATGTGGTTAGAGTGGAAAGTAAAAGGTGAGGACAGTGAGAGAGCAGATCCCACAGTATAAGGAATAGGAAATAATATCTATAGGCCAATTGATCATGATATACCTGGTATGTACTCTAAGTGAAAGAGGTAGTCACTGTGAAATTTTTATTTCCTTTCTGCCTAGCCATTGATATCATGTATGTCTTCACTGTATTCTTTATGGAAGTGTTTTCCCTTTTTTCTTTCCAGATGTGTTCCATCATTGATCACCAAGTTTGTTCAGGACCTCTCTGAGTGTCTGAGTGCAGAAACATGTCTGCCTTCCCAGGGCTCTACTGCCCTATTTCAGAATACTTAATCATTCAGACTCCTTTGTCTTTTCTTGTTTTTTTTCTATCACATTGTTTACTGCCATCTACTTTCCAAAGCCTTGGGGCACAGCGATGCTTCTCTAAAGTATCAGTCATATTTGAGCAGACTCCAGGTCACTCTCGTATTTTTTCTGTGCAGTTTCCCTGCCTTTTCCCTATTGGGATGTAGTTCTTATCACTGAGAGATATATAGAATCTCTGGCATTACAAATATTTTATAATCTTTTTCCTTGGAACAGGACAAGGAGTAATGGACGCTACTTTCATTTAGAGTGAAAAAATAATTGCTTTGCATATGGTACCACTTCTTTATGGCAAGAGGTCTAATTTAAGGTTCACATGGGGAATTATGATGACCAAATAAAACACAAAGCTTCCATAAACACTCTCTGGAGGTAACAACAAATTATGTAAACATATAAGCACAGTTCTAGGAGGGAGATAATACTCAAGTTCCAATCCTGGATTTAATACTGACTAGATTTATGATCTTGGATTCTTTCCTCAGTTTCCCTTCCTCTTAAAACATCAATAGGATCAACCTCATATATATTTCTCACTGTGACTTATTAAGTTTTCCATAAAGTTAAGTTGTTTTTATTATTCATCTTCCTTGAAAGTCAGTGCTCATACTTCGGCCTTAGGCTACCTCTGATTTAATGGGATTATCTGAAACATATCGAGCTCTCTTTGGAAATTCACTGTCTTTTGCCAGTCCTCAGAGAGCAGCCACATAATAAATTGACTAACAGCTGTAGAGTTCTTGGCAGCAGCACCTTTTCTCTTTAGTTTTTTGAGCATAGCCTGAATGAAATTGTTGGCCCATTCCTGTTTCTGGAACATTAACAAGCAATGTTACTACTGAATGAGAAGAAATGGAGGAGGTATGTTTTGTCCACTGTGAAAGTCAGAGCTGTTCACCTGTCAAATATAACAGTGAGTGAGAAACCATTTTATAATGACCACTAACAATAAAATTTTATGGATTTTTCCCCCTTGGTAGCCTTATAGATGCTTATTTCAGGTTTATTGTAAAAACATTTTTTAGAAGTGCAGAAGTCATCCATCCAAGTTAAGAAATGAGAATTTATAAATAAATGAAATTTTAAAGAATGGTTTAAAAGATAAATATTTTTTCATTGTCTAATTGTATCAGAGACAATCTCTTTTTATAAAAGAGCAAAAATACAACTTTAAGCAAATAGTTAATAACAGTTAAATGTGGAGAAAAATGATTAATTTCCCCATGAATTCTCCAAGATTTTATAAAATAAACATTTATTGAAGTTGTGAAATTAGAGACAATGATTTTCACACTGAGATATAGGAAACTACAACATACTACCCAAAAATATAAGAATTGCTGAGCCATAGACGAGAGAAAATTAATGAGAGTTTCTGTTTTCACTTTAGTATTCATATTTTTCATGATGTATATATTTATAGAACAATGAATCTGACCCCACTCTACCAGTAAAAGAAATGTTAATTAGAGAAGATAGCTATATACCCTTAATAGCCTTAAAATAATAACCTACCAATGGGATTATATTGACAGGGTGTGATAACTAATATTTATCTTCAGTTTGTTTTCCTTCCCTCATAATGTAGTGTCTATATGTTGATAGCAAAAGTCATTTGCTCTTGTAACATCTGTCCTTTATCAGAAAACATAGATACAATATAAATCAAAGCCATTGCTTATAGAACTATTCAACTAGTAGGTATATGCTTTATATATATGAAACAGTCATGTTGATACATATGTTTGTTTCTCTTGGTAATCTGTCTTTTTTAACAGAGCTGCATTCCAAATACAAACCTATTAAAGTCATAATTTTTGTGCTAGAGTACTTAATACTTCAATGGCTATTTCCTAATACTCACTATTTATATACTGTATATTTTTGATCATGGGTTTGAGAGATATGCTTGGTCTTTATACACACTATAGTACAAAATCAAAATTATCCTCTTCAAAATTTCTGGGTTCTTATGAAATCAGAAAAATTTAATTTCAAACAGATATACTCTATACTATGCTTAGTTTTCTTTCATGTGATGCTAATACTAGTATCAATTCATAGTGTTCTCCCTAACCAATACAACATTTATTCAATATTCAAAGCTTATCATAAAAATATTATCCCACCAAAATCTCTTTGCAATTGTTTATCCAATGAAGTCTGTTAGCCTACTATCTGTGATTACCATATGGTATTCATATAACCCTTGCACAATTATACTTTTGCTATTCAGTTTTTGGCTTTAAGTGCCTATAAACAAAATTTGGGTACTTTATAAATTTCATATTGTAGGGTGCCATGTGCATGTGCTTTTTCTCTTTTCTTTCCTTTTCTTCTTTTTATTTCCTTTCTTATTTTTTTTTTCTTTTGAGACAAAGAAGAAGCTGGGAAATCACTGCCCTCTAGCTTAACTCTTAAGACAACTCTTGGTTAATGACTATCAGAATTTAATTATGTAATCACCATTTTCTTTCCTCCAGGGAGGTTAGGAAACAACTCTGAGATTCAGTTATCCTCTAGAACTTCTCAATAATTTAGGCTCTGTCTACTGTGAATGAGACTTACTTGAAATCACATGTTTATTCACTTTCTTCTTTTCCCCATTCTGTCATCATTGCTTCCTTTTTCAGGATACTCTATAAAGACTATTTTGGGTTAGTTTCCAATGCAGTAATTTCTATTTCAGGATCTCATTTTTAAGGTTCTTAACTGAGGGTGTATGAACCTTTTGTTTTTATAAAAGCTGGATCCATTCATCTTTTCTACTTCTTATAGCACTCAGCAAATGTCCAGTTTAGAGATTTTTATATGTCAGCAGAATATGTAATTTTATTAATAGGAAATGATTTATTGCTATTTCAGAGAGAATTGCACACTTATGCCAGATAGGAGGACAAAAAATACATGCTATTGGTTTCTGCTCTTATAACCTACTCATTCATGTCTTTAGAATTTAAAGAATACAGGTGATTATTATAGAATAAGTATTTTGATTACAAGTGCAATATCTTGAATATATCATTTTTACACATAATGTACACGTATGACTTCTCATAATCTTTTTGATGGAATTTTTCATGGTTCTGGAGATTAAACCTAGAACCTCATTGATGCTTTGACCAATACTATACTAATGAACTACAGATCTGATGGGGTTTCTTTAAGACAATTTAATTTGTTGATTTAAAATGCAAGTAACATTTCACTTGACATTGATGAGTACCAGTTAAATTGAGCATCTTGCATTAAAGTCTTTTAGATGTGGTGTTTTCATACTTTTAGTAAATAGTTGTTTATCTACTATGTATGGAATATGAGAATAGAATTATTGCTGAATATTTCAGAGTTTATACTTTCAGAAAAGTGACTTTAAGTATAATATTTTAAAATATATAAATAAAAATAAGCTGAGAGGCACAAATGAGGTCATTAGGCTTTATTCAATTAATAGGTACAGTAATTCATGGTAACTCCCTGTACAAAAGCAGAACAGGAACATTATAGGACTTAGAGAAAATTGGGGTGTGATACAAGATACAGTTTGCCTCTATAATTACTTTAAAACTTGAGTTTGAAATGCTTTTCAACATTTCTTGACCACGACCATTTTTTGGTTCAACCACTTCCTCATAATTGCCACAAACCTTCCATAACTGCTTTTGCAAATTATACAGACTTTGAGGTGGGATTAGGTTATATTGAGTTGAGTTGTTGGTCAGGGAATCCTGTGGATATCCTTTAACAACCCAGGCTGCTGCTAGATGAAAAAGTCACTCTCTGAAAACTTACAGTGGCACTGCATTGCTGAGGACAACATCCAAACAACTTATGGAATGTACGGAGGTCGAGCTGGTGTCAACATGGAGCCTTCAACTGCTACTTTCTGCCTTAGCTGGAGAAGGTACTCTATAGGCTACAAAAGGGGAAATGTGGACACTATTCCAGTCACAAACTCCTCTACCTACATTTGTCCTGCCTGAAAGATGTACTGGGGTAAAATATCATAGAATTTGGAGTGACCAATCAGTGTTTGGAGGCCTAGACCAGGAGAGACAGCTCATGTTATATAGAGACTAGATAGCCAGAAAACAGACTGGATAGACCAGAGACCTAGGGTTAAACCAAAAACAACTGGACAATAAAATAAAACAAAAACACAAAGAAATATTCCTAATGATATTCTGCTGTACATATCAATGTCTTGTCCATTTGTCATCAAAGAGACTTCCTCTGGGAGTAGATAGAAGCAGATGCAGAGACACACAGCTAGACATCATACAGAGAGAGTCAAAATTGGAGTCTCCAACAGGTCCCTCACTTTAGAGTTCAGAGAAACCCAAGAAAGAGGGGTAGCAAACAGTGTAGGAGGCAGAGGGGTCAAGGATACCAGTAAAACAGGGCCCATGGAATCAACATGGACTCAATGGCTTACTGTGACTGAAGCTGCAAGTATGAGGACAGGACTGTATAGGTCTCCACCAGGTCCTCTGTATTTATGTTATAGCTGGTAGCTTTTGTATATGGTATGGATGTTAATTTGGTGGTTTTGTGGGACTACTAAGTGGAAGCTGTTGCTTCTCTGACACTTTTGCCTGCTCTTGAAACATTTTTTGGCCTATTGTGTTGCCTTGTCCAGTCTTGATAGGAGGCCTTTTGCCTTTTCTTATTGTATCTTGTTTTGCCCATTTTGGCTGTTGTCTCTTGGAGTCCTCCTCTTTTCCAAAGAAGAAATAGAGAGGGAATGGATATGGGGGAAGAGAGTAGGGAGAGGATGGGAGAGAGGAAAACAGTGGTAGGAATGTATTGAGTAAGAGAAAAAAACTATGTTAAATAAAAAGAAAAGAAAAAAGGAAAGGAGAAACAGAAACAAAATGGGAGGAAGTAGAAAGAGGAAACCACTGAGTTAGTGATCAAATCAAGAGAAATCAGGACTTACTTAAATTGTCTTCTGCTTCCTCTCCTTTGCCTTCCCCTTCCCTTTCCTGGTCCCCTTCCTCCTCTTCCTACTTCTCCTCCTCTTTCCTCCTCTTCCTTCTATGTCTTCTTCTTCCTCAGGAAAATGCCAAACAGCAAATGATGTCCATACAGTGGGAAGGTAGTGAAGACCCAGGATTATGAAGCTGAGGCATCTTCTGAGGAAGATTCCACAGCAGTCTTAGGGGCCTAGTCATGGTCAAGGCCACAGGGCTCATGGAGATAAAGTTGAAGACAAGGCATGGATCCCAATCACCACACTGGGCTGCCTGGTTAAGGATATGAAGAACAAGTCCCTGGAGGATACCTACCTGTTCTCTCTGCCCATTAAGGAATTCCAGATTATTGAATTTTTTTCATGAGGGCATCCCCAAAGGTCAAGGTGTGGCAAGCCACAAAAATATATTATAGAGATTCAGCTGTGTATTAAAGCTATACTTTGACTGGCCAAGGGTTTATCAAAAGAGAAGTCATTTTTTAAGAATATTTGGTGTTATCAAACCTTTACTATTTCAGCTGTCTTCTGCTATGAAATTTTTGCATGCCCAAATATTTCCAGACCATTTGGTAACAGTTCAGCTCCCCACACCTGCTGAACTTCTAGGTCACTAACTTCCTTGCTGTAACCAGTACTTGGATAAGGTCATATAGACAAAGACAAGTTGGAGGGAGGCACATCGCTTTGTTTGTGCTAATAAGCTCAGACCATCTTCTGCCCTTGAGGCCTAGTGGCTTTCCAAAGCAATTGACTGAGAACAAAAGAGGATTTTACATATCAAGGTGGAAGGTAGAGTAACATTCCAGAGGAGGCAGAGAACCACATGACCAGGAAAAGGAAGGACAGACATTTTTTGTAGAGCAGACAGAACAACATGACTAGGGACAAGAGAAGAACAAAGAGGTAATATAGATGGTAGAACTCTTGAGCCAGGAGTAGAGAGTAGTAGAGATGGATAATGAAGAAACAGAGAACAAAGGTGAGGCTGGAAGCATAAGAGCTTAGTTGTTAGCAGGGCTATGAGAGGGAACCAGACAGAGTTGAAGCTATGGAGTCAGGATTTCACCCCAGAGAAATGAAGTAGAAGGATAAGGAGTTTGGTGCATCTAGAGCTATTCCTGCCCTGAATGCCTGACAGAGCTGTAGCTGTGTTGATAAAGTTTTGTCTTAGAGGAATTTTTTCCCCTCAGATATCCCATGCTGAACATAGCAAAATCCCCAGACCCTGGGAGGTTCTAAAGATTATGCCTGTGTGGAAGCAGACTGGGGCTGACCAGTAGACCAGATTCAAGGCTTTTAACACTATTGCGAATACAATGATCATGTTAGTCTTGGTGTTAAGTGCTACAAGGAGTAGATCATCTTGGTCAAGCTTTTGGTTGTCTTTGTGGGGGAGAGGCTACTGGGGAAACAAGATTGGCAAGCGCTCCCACCATTACATATACAGTAACAGGCTGCTGTGGCTCTGTGTTGACACATCTCCTGTGCTCAAGAAACTACTGATGATAGCTGGTATTGATGACAGCTACCCATCAGCTAGGGGCTACACTGCCAACATGGGCAACTTTGTTAAAGCCACCTGTGATGCCATCTCCAAGACATAAAGCTTGTAGACCCCTGACCTCTGGAAAAAGATTGTGTTCACTAAGTCTTCTTATCAGGAATTCACTGACCATTTTGTGAAAACCTACACCAGAATCTTTGTTCAGAGGACCCAAGCTCCAGCTGTGGACACCACATAAGGGTTTTTATACAAGAAAAATGAGGTAAATTAAGTCTGTTAAACTAAAAAAAAACTACTTTTCATTGAAACAATACATTTTTTTTTCAAAATTTATATTGAAATGCTAACAATTTGTCTCTTATTTGCTGTTGTAAAAACTTACTGACTAACCTGGAAATTAAATTCAGAAGGAAACCCAAAACTGGAGGCTGAGGGGTGGGGGTAGTATTGGCTCAATCATTGTAGGATATAAAACACTTCCTTGTACTTCTTAATATCTTTTATCTAGTCACCATTTATTTATACTTATGTATGTAGTTAGTCAATTAGTCACATTAAAAAGCATTTGGTTTCCACAATTACTTTTGGATGCTGAATCATTTTGTTTGTGACTACTTATTGAATAAACCACATCTTTTGATCAAGTGCATTTCAATTTTACTGTATTGTGAGGTTGAATTAAAAATAAATTGATAATGTTGAAGTTTACTGAGGTCCTTAAAATACATTGCAATTTTATGCCTGTTTAGATTTCTTCATTATTAGTTTTTATCTTTTTCATTTGGAGTTAAAGTGAAATTTGCTATATTTTTCAAGAAAACATGGTGAGATTTAGTCTTCAGTGTTTGTGCGTTTGTGTTAACAATTGAATAGACTAATTTTGAAATTAACCCAAAGTAGAAGACTAAGGCAAAATATAAGCATGAATTGCAGAGGATGTTTCCATCAAAATTTCTCAACATAGTAACAAAATCTTAAAAAGGAATGAGAACTTTAGTGTCATCCATTTCCATTGCATTAAATATCAGTTTGAATACATAAAATGTTATTAAAATAATACTTCAAAGAATATATTTTATGCAATGTACTAACAGTATTTAAATGTCAATATAATTCTGAACTAACTGTAAAATTTTCATGCCCCACATTAAATATTGCAGGGAGAAAAGTGAAGAAAATAAAATGTAAGTTTTATAATCTCACTTTCTTGTGCATTTTATAATAGAATCAACTTCTTTAGTTATTGACAATAATAATCTTAACAATAATGTAGCTGCAATTACTAAAATATTAATTCCTCCATTGTTTTTCAAGATCATCAATTTTTTTCATATTCCTTATTTTCAAAAAGTTGTGCTTCATTTTGGAATTTTTTTTACTGTTTACCTTTAAACTATATCTATTGCACAGGTCCATGAATCAAAAGAGAAGCACAGTCTTGCCCCTGCCAGCGGGGTGTCAACGGGGCCACCCACCTGTGGGAGAGAATGAAAGGACAGGGCGACACAAAAGAGATGGACAGCAAGACAGTATTCCGATCAAGCCGCCAATCTTTATTGTTCTCCACATGGCTTATATAGCATAAGGGGGGAAGGGGCAGGAAGGAAGGAAAGGGAAAAGGGGCGTGTAGAACATGGAAGGGGTGCAAGACGTGTGAGGCAGATAGTGCAACTGCGAGACATCGGCTAAGGTCACTGGTCAGGGGCAGTATATTCTGTTGCTAGGCGGCCTGACCCTGGAATGCTCTTTACGTTCGGTTGTCATGGCACCTGACTGTGGGATGTTCTCTTATCTTGGGAGGCCTCTGGTTACTGCTCTGGGAAGGGGCTTATGAGTTGTTCTTTGGTTTAGCTAGTACTTTCTATGGTTCATGTTTGGTTGCTGACATCTTGGTCCCTAACACAGTCTCATTGAAAACAGGCTTTGCCTTACTGGTATTTAACACTAAAGTTTAAATAATAGAATAATTTTAGTTCTTAACAAAGCTTTTATTAAAAATATTTTTAAAGTAAGTTTATGAAAATGCCCTAATGGCTAAAACATGACTTGTGCCATTTATTGTAGCACATGCCCTTCGTCCCAGCTCTCAGGAGGCAGATCTTTGTGAGTTTGAGGTCAGAATAGCCTGGTTTACATACTGAGTTCCAGTACAGCCAAAGCTACCTAGAGATACCCTGTCATAATAAACAAATAAGCATCCCACAGAGACTCACACATTGTGGTTTTAATTTGTATTGTAGCAACATTCAGAGGTGGTGCCTAGAGAAGTGATTGAGTCTAAATGACACTAGCCTCTTCAATGGATTGATGATCATAGCTAAGCTTGCAACAGCACTAGAGAATCATAACTAATAAGATCCTTATTACTTCAAGTCTTTATAGTCTGAGTTAATGAACTGTAGGTTCAGTGCGAGACCCTAACTCAAAATATATGGTGAAAAGTAGTTGCTATAGACACTACCCACTAAATACATGTCTAAACACACATGAAGATATATATACCTACACAAACACTGTTTAAACAATTGCTTCAGTTCACATGAAAATACTAGTGGTAATTTGTATTTTTCATGTTAAAACTGTTTCATGATTCTAAAAAAGTTGTCTAGGGCAGGAGAAGTAAACAAAAGCAAGGCTATAGTCTAGAAAGAGAGCGTTAGTAGAAAATTAATTTTGGAAATTTGTGGATGTGAACTACATATGAAAAAGACTGGTTTTGCTACAAAATCTAGGTTTTCTTATTAGAAACTCAATATATAGATTTAATATTTACTTGTAGACTACTTCTATTTGTGCTTAACTTTATTCTTCCTGATAGACTAATCCATGAAAAATGTTATGTTCTTGTTGTTGATTTACATGTTCATATCTCATTGACAATAAATTGAAATTCCTGCTTCTTTGATATATTTTTTCAATATCATACTGTAAAAAGAAAAAAAATGTAAGTCAAAGAGTATTTCAAACTAAAATAAATAATACCAATCAATATGTGAATTCTTTCAGGCACATACATCACAAGCAATATGTTAGAATTGTTATATTATTTTGCTTTTATCTTTCCATTTGAAAATTATGTAAATAGTTGGGAGTGGTGATTCCATACTCAGAGAACTGAGTTTTGTTTTCAGACTGCTAAGGAGGATAAGAATAACTATATATACCATCATGTCATTGAATTATGACTGAAAAATCTGGAATTTTCCATGATTTCCTGATTAACTAAATGTGTAATAAATTAGATGGCAAAATTGACCACAATGAATAGCTCATTGGAAATTTGTGTCTTTATGCTAGAAAGCTGTAAGTGTTTAAGTTGTTAGACTTTCCAATCACTACTATCTGCTAATTCTTGATACTTCATGATAGGTATAGAAACAGATGTTAGTCCAGTTCTAACTAGTAAGACATGAAAAGAAACTGGAGAGAAAGTAAAAATGAACTTTCAAAATTCTAAGAGGCAGAGGCAGAAATGAATAGGGGTTTGGGGACATTCTCATGTATTGATGTTGACATCATGTTTGGAAATGCTAGATTTATCCTACTAACAGTTTGAAGACAAAGACAAAGCACAAAGAAGACTGAAGGAGTAGAAATGAAGTCTAATTAAATATCATTATTGTCTATCCTTCCAACTAACTTTGTATTCTGGCATTTTTTTACATTAGTACCTTTCTAGGTAAATTACAATTAATTTTTCCCCAGCCAAAATATCCAAATTTTTTAGTTCATTTTCATTTGATTCTTATTGTTTTTTTTTCTTTTTTAGAATTTCATATAATTTTTCCCTACACACTCTTCCTAGAGTCACCTTATTCCCTACTCACTCACTGCTGTGACCTGTTTTGTTTTTGTTTTTTTTCCACAAATCCAATTTGTGTTATCCATATACTATTGGATGTGAAGCCTTCCACTGAAGTGTGGTCAACTGACCAGAAGGAATGTTGTGAAAGAAACTGACCCTTCGTCTCCTAGAAGTTACTAATTGTGAGTAGATCCTCAGACAGGGGTGGGGCTTAGTGCCCAACCCCCGTCTCCTGCTGTGGGATGTTCTGTATGCCAAATACGTTCCTCTGATTGGTTAGCAAATAAAACACTGATTGGCCAGTAGTCAGACAGGAAGTATAGGCAGGACAAGCAGACAAGAGAATTCTGGGAAGTGAAGGCTGGGGCAGATAGCAGCCAGGCATGGCCATGACAAGTGAGATGTAAGGTACAAATAAGACACGAGCCATGTGATGATTTATAGATTAATAGAAATGGGTTGATTTAAGTTAGAAGAAGTAGATAACAAGAAGTGTACCACAACCATAAGTTTATAAGTAATATAAGCAAGTGAGTGATTATTTTATACTTGGGTTGTGGAAACACAGGGGCTTGGTGGCACCTGGAGAGAAGCATTCCATGTACAAATGGTGCCCAATGGCTCGAGTTTCCACCTTAAACCTGAGAATATTTAATAATCAATTCAAAATGGAGCTAAAACAGCTTCCTAGATGTCTCTCTCAAGTTGGCGGGTTCCTTGCATATGACCAGCAGAATGGAGGAAAAGAGGCATTAGCAAGCAGCACATTACTCTGCATGGTGGATTTAGCCTTTGCTACTAAAAAAAAAAAAAAAAAAAAAAAAAAAAAAAAGGAGTTTTTTGGGCTACATTCTGCTTTAATAAAACCATAGGACCACTGTTACTAACAGTTGATGATGGCTTCCAGAGCTGATGGTAAACATACCACCGCCATGTTGGAAAGCTGAGGTGGGCAGAGCCAGCACCTGAAGCAAATGTTTTAGCCCTAGCTAGTAATGCTACAGTAAACATACTCAGATGAAACAAGACTTTAAAAGCTTTACAATGTGTGTAAAAATGTACATAGGCATGAAAGAGAGAAAAAAATGAATATATACAGTTATATAAACAAACACATAGTTTTTAAAAATAAAGTATTTAAAGAGACAGTAAAGCTAGTATGAAAAATAAGCCATATAAAGATGGATATTACACAAAGAATCAGGATTGTGTTGTCTTTAGAATTTTTTTTTGTATTTTTTCATTATTATTACGTGTTTTAAATTTTATACATACATCAGCCATGGGTTCCCCTGTCCTCCCACCTAATGCACGCACCCACCCCCACCTTCCCTCCAGCCCCTCCTCTCCATTCCCATGTCCTCCAGGATCAAGGCACCCCTGGGAATTCATTTAAACCTGGTGGATTCAGTACAGGCAGGTCCTGTCACCTCCTTCCAGACTGAGCAAAGTGTCCCTGTGTTAAGCCCAAGGTTTCAAACAGCCAGCTCATGCACTAAGGACAGACCCTGGTCCAACAGACTGGGTGCCTCCCAAGCAGATCAAGCTATTCAGTTGTCTCAATTATCCAGAGGGCGTGATCCAGCTGGGGGCTCCACAGACTTTGGTTCATAATTCATGTGCTTCCATTCATTTGGCTATTTGTCCCTGTGCTTTTTGCAATCTTGGATTCAACAATTCATGCTCTTGTAGACCCTCCTGTTTCTCGACAATTGGACTCCTGGAGATCCACTTGGGGCCTGGCTGAGGATCCCTGCATCCAATTCCATCAGTTATTGGAGGAGAGTTCCAGCACGACAGTTACGGTATTTAGCCATCTAATCACCAGACTAGCTCAGATCAGGATTTCTCTCCACTATTGCCAGCAGCCTACAGAGGATATATCATTGTGGATTTTTGGGGACCTCTCCAGCATTCTGCCTATTCCTGGTCTCATGTGGTCTTCATTTATCATGGTCTGTTATTCCTCATTCTCCCTTTCTGTTCTTGATCCAGCTGGGATCTCCTGCTCCCCTAAGCTTTCTTTCCCTCAAATATTGCCCTTCATTATTCCCAATGTCATCCAGGTTGTTCATGTAGATCTCATCCATTTCTCTGTTATTGGGTGATCCCTGTGTGTTTCCTAGGGTCCCATATTCTAGGTAGCCTCCCTGGAGTTGTGTAGCAGTCTAGTCATCTTTGTTTTACATTTAGTATCCTCCTATGAGTGAGTACATACCATGTTTGTCCTTCTTAGTCTGGGTTAACTCACTCAGGATGATTTTTCCTATATCCATCCATTTGCCTGCAAACCTCATGATGTCATTGTTTTTCTCTGCTGAGTAGTACTCCATTATGTATATGTACCATATTTTATTTATCCATTCTTCAGTTGAAGGGCATCTAGGTTGTTTCCAGGTTCTGGCTATTACAAACAAAGCTGACACAAACATAGCTGAGCAAATGCCCTTGTGGTATGATAGAGCATTCCTTGGGTATATGCCCAAGAGTGCTATAGCTGGGTCTGGAGGGAGATTGATTCCCAATTTTCTAAGGAAGTGCCATATTGATTTCCAAAGTGGCTGTACAAGCTTGCATTCCCACCAGCAGTGGGGAAGAGTTACCCTTGCTCTACATCCTCTCCAGCACAAGCTGTCTTCTGTACTTTTGATCTTAGCTATTCTGACAGGTGTAAGGTGGTAACTCAGAGTCATTTTGATTTGCATTTCCCGGATAACTAGGGATGTTGAGCAATTCCTTAAATGTCTTTCAGCCATTTGAACTTCCTCTGTGGAGAATTCTCTGTTTAGTTCTATAGCCCATTTCTGAATTGGACTGTTGGGCATTTTGATGTCTAATTTCTTGAGTTCTTTATATATTCTGGATATCAGCCCTCTATCAGATGTGGGGTTGGTGAAGACCTTTTCCCATTCTGTGGGCTGTTGCTTTGTCTTGTTGACCATGTCCTTTGCTCTACAAAAGCTTCTCAGTTTCAGCAGGTCTCATTGATTGATTGTTTCTCTCAGTGTCTGTGCTACTGGTGTTATATTTAGAAAGTGATCTCCGGTGCCAATGCGTTCAAGAGTACTTCCTAATTTCTCTACTATCAGGTTCAGAGTAACTGGATTTATGTTGAGGTCTTTGATCCACTTGGACTTAAGTTTTGTGCATGGTGACAGATATGGATCTCTTTGCAGCCTTCTACACATTGACATCCAGTAATGCCAGCACAATTTGTTGAAGATGCTTTCTTTTTTCCACTGTATATTTTTGGCTTCTTTGTGAAAAATTATATGTTCATAGGTGTGCGGGTTAATGTCAGGGTCTTCAATTCAATTCCATTGGTCCACATGTCAGTTTTTATGCCAGTACCAAGCTGTTTTTATTAAGGTAGCTCTATAGTAGAGCTTGAGGTCAGGGATCGTGGTGCCTCCAGAGGTTGTTTTATTGTACAGGATTCTTTTGGGTATCCTGGGTTTTTTTTGTTTTTCCATATGAAGTTGAGTATTATTCTTTCCAGATCTGTGAAGAATTGTGTTGGTAATTTGATGGGGATTGCGTTGAATCTGTAGATTGCTTTTGGTATGGTTGCCATTTTTACTATGTTAATCCTGCCTATCCATGAGCATGGGAGATCTTTCCATTTTCTGACATCTTCTTCCATTTCTTTTTTCAGGGACTTAAAGTTCTTGTCATATAGGTCCTTCACATGCTTAGTTAGCATAACACCAAAGTATTTTATATCATTTCTGGCTATTTTAAAGGGTGATGTATCTCTTATTCCCTTCTCAGCCTGTTTGTCTACTGTATATAGGAGGGCTACTGATTTTTTTGAGTTGATCTTGTATCCTGCAATGTTGCTGAAGGTTTTTATTAGCTGTATCACTTCCTTGGTTGAATTTTTGGTGTCACTCATGTATACTACCATTTCATCTGCAAATAGGGAGAGCTTGACTTAGTCCTTTCCTATTTGTATCCCCTTAATCTCTTTATGTTGTCTTATAGCTCTGGCTAGAACTTCAAGTACTATATTGAATAAGAAGAGGGAGAGGGGACAGCCTTGCCTTGTTCCTGATTTTAGTGGTATTGCTTTGAGTTTCTCTCCATTTAATTTGATGTTGGCTGTTGGCTTGCTGTAGATTGCCTTTATTATGTTTAGGTATCTTCCCTGTATTCCTGATCACTCCAAGACCTTTATCATGAAGGGGTGTTGGATTTTGTCAAATGCCTTTTCTGCATCTAGTTAGATGATCATGTGTTTTTTTTCTTTGAGTTTGTTTATATGGTGTATTACATGGACAGACTTTCATATGTTGAACCACCCTTGCATCCCTGGGATAAAGCCTACTTGATCATGGTGGATAATTGTTTTGATGTGTTCTTGGAGTCTTTTTGCCAGAATTTTATTGAGTATTTTTGTATCAATTTTCATGAGGGAGATCGGTCTGTACTACTCTTTCTTTGTTGCATCTATGTTTGGGTTAGGAATCTGGCTAATTGTAGCCTCATAGAAGCAGTTTGGTAATATACCTTCTGCTTCTATTGTGTGGAACAATTTACAGAGTATTGGTATTAAGTCTTCTTTGAAGATCTGGTAGAATTCTGCAGTGAAACCATCAGGTCCAGGGCTTATTTTTGGTTGGGAGACTTTTAATGACTGATTCTATTTCCTTATAGGTTATTGGACTATTTAAATGGTTTATCTGGCCTTGATTTAACTTAGGTATGTGGTACCTATCCAGAAAATTATCCATTTCTTTTAGATTGTCCAGTTTTGTGGAGTAGAGGTTTTTGAATTATGACCTGATGATTCTCTGGATTTCCTCATTGTCTGTTGTTATGTACCCTTTTCATTTCTGTTTTTGTTAATTTGGATGCTCTCTCTCTGTCTTTTGTTTAGTTTGGATAAGGGCTTGTCTATCTTGTTGATCTTCTCAAAGAACCAAGTCTTTGTTTCATTAATCCTTTGTATTTTTCTCTTTATTTCTATTTTATTTTTTTCAGCTCTCAATTTGATAATTTCCTGGCAACTGTTTCTCCTTGGAGACTTTGTTTCTTCCTGTTCAAAAGCTTTCAGGTGTGCTGTCAAGTCACTAGCATGAGATTTCTCAAGCTTCTTTATGTGGGCATTCAGTGCTATGAATTTCCCTCTTAGCACTGCTTTCATAGTATCCCATATGTTTGGTTATGTGGTATATTCATTTTCATTGATCTCTAGGAAGACTTTAATTTCTTTCTTCCTTAACACACTGGTTATTCAGTTGAGCATTATTCAGTTTCCGTCAGATTGTAGGATTTCTGTAGTTTTTGTGTTGTTGAAATCTAAGTTTAAACCATGGTGGTCTGATAGAACACAGGTGGTTATTCCAATTGTTTTGTATCTGTTCAGATTTGCTTTGTGACCAAGTATGTGGTTCATTTTAGAGAAGGTTCCATGGGGTGCTAAGAAGAAGTTTTATTCTTTTTGTTTGGGTGGAATGTTCTGTAGATATCGATTAAGTCCATTTGAGCCATACCATCAGTTAAGTCCAATATGTCTCTGTTAAGTTTCAATGTGGCCGATCTGTTCAGACATGAAAGTGTTGTGTTGAAGTCTCCCACTATTAATGTGTGGGGTTTTTATGTGATTTAAGCTTTAGTAATGTTTCTTTTACATATGTGTGTGCCCTAGTGTTTGGGGCATAAATGTTCAGAATTGAGACCTCATCTTTGTGGATCTTTCCTGCGATGAGTATGGAATGTCCTTCATTATTCTCTTTTGATTGATTTTAGTTTGAAGTCTATTTTGCTGGATATTAGGATGGCTACACCAGCTTGCTTCTCACGACCATTTGATTGGAAAGTCTTTTTCCAGCCTTTTATTCTTAGGAGGTGTCTGTCTTTGAATTTGAGGTGTGTTTCTTATATGCAGCAGAAAGATGGGTCCTGTTTTTGTATCCATTCTCTTAGTCTGTGTCTTTTTATAGGTGAATTAAGTCCATTGATATTAAGGGATATTAATGACCAGTGATTGTTTGTTCCTGTTGTTACTTTTATGTTTTGGTGGTAGTGTGTATGCTCTTCTCTTCTTTGTGGTTTACTACTGTGTTGTTATCTATTGCCTGTGTTTTCATGGGTGTATATGCCTTCCTTAGGTTGGAATTTTCCTTCTAGTGCTTTCTGTAGTGCTTGGTTTTAGATAAGTATTGTTTAAATCTGGTTTTGTCTTTGAAGGTCTTGTTCACTCCATCTATGATGATTGAAAGTTTTGCTGGGTATATTAGTCTAGGCTGGCATCCATGATCTCTTAGTGTCTGCATTATATCTTTCCAGTTCCTTCTGGCTTTCAAAGTCTCCATCGAGAAATCAGTTGTTATTCTGATGGGTTTTCCTTTATAAGTCACTTGGCCTTTTTCCTTTGGTGCCGTTAATATTCTTTCTTTATTCTGTACATTTAGTTGTTTAATTATTATGTGGCGAGGGGAAATTTTTTCGGGGGTCTAGTCTGTTTGGTGTTCTATAGGCTACTTGTATCTTTATAGGCATTTCCATCTTTAAGTTGGGAAAGTTTTCTTCTATGGTCTTGTTAAATATATTTTCTGTGCCTTTGAGTTGGTACTCTTCTCCTTCCTCTATCCCTATTATTTGTAAGTTTTGTTTTTTTCATGGTGTCCCAAATTCTTGGACATTTTGGGTCATGACTTTGTTGGTTTTAGTGTTTTCTTTGACTGATGAATCTTCCTTCTAACGTATCTTCAACACCAGAGATCCTCTCTTTCATCTCTTGCATTCTGTTGGTTATACTTGCCTCTGAAGTTACTGTTTGTTTACTCAGATTTTCTATTTCCAACATTCCTTCTGCTAGTATCTTCTTCATTTTTTCTATTTCCCTCTTCAGATCTTGGATTGTCTCCCTTGCTTTTTCATGATTTTCATTCAAGGATTTATTGTTTTCTTTTGCTTTAATTGTCCTTTCCTCTAGTTTTTTATAGCATTCTTCCCATTTTTTGTTTGTCTGTTCCTCTACTTTATTTTTGATTTCTTCTATATTAGGCTCTAGCCTCTTCATGATGTTACTTATGAGGTTGTTTTCTTTGCTTCTACCATTCTGTGATGTTCAGGTCTAGTTGTTGGAGAAGGGCTAGGTTCTGGTGATGCTATATTGCTCTTTATTTTGTTGTATGTACTTCTGCCTTGGCGTCTGCCCATCTCCTTGTGGATTCATTCTTGGTCTTATCAGTGTACTTGGTCCAGACAGAGCTGACAGATTTAGGGAGCCTCTCTCTGGTCCAGATGGAAGCTCTGGGCCAGATGGGAGCTCTGGTCCAGATGAGAGTGCTGGCTGCATGGGAGCTGGGGGGCTGGACTATGAGTCTTGGGAAGTCCCTGGGGTCTCCTTATTTTGTCCAGATGGGAACTCCTCTGGTCTCTCTGGTTCAGATGGGAGTTCTGGGGCTCATGGGAGCTGGGGGTTGGTCTCTGAGTCTTAAGAAGTGGCTGGGGTCTCTGGTCCAGATGGGAGTTCTGGGGCAGAGGGAAGCTGGGGCTGGTCTCTGAGTCTCAGGAAGTGGCTGGGGTTTGGGCAATGCATGTGGGGGAAGGGTGTGGAGACTGCAGTGTCTGCCTGTAGTCTTGGAAAAGGGGAGCCTTCCTGCAGGGCCTGCCTTTTGGCAGGAAACTGGGGCTGAGTTGGTCAGGTCCTCCCGAGGTGGCCTGTGTCCAGGGGTGGGACCCAGGCGCAGTTGCTTCTCTGACTACAACCCAGGCACTCACCTCTGGTCCAGATCTGAGTTCCAGGGTGGACAGAAGCTCATCTTTGGACTTTTTAACTGAAGAGAGCTATTAGATTGTAAAGGCAGCAGAGTTAAGCCAATATGTATATTTTAAAAACACCTTGACTTCAAAATATGGATCTAAGGATATGTTGCTTTGGAAAGGAGTCTCTGCTTTTGTTTCCACAGAAAGCCAGAGACTATGGATTTGTTCCAGATTAAGATATATCAGGTTTGACCAGCCAAGGCCCCCTGAAATATCTCCAATGACACCATGGCCCAGATGATCCAACATCCAGAATGGTTTCAAGGCAACTGGCTCAGCCTTGGACTACTCCTCACAGACTACTCAATAATCCTAAAATTTTCTTTGTTTCCCCATAAGATATAGTGCCCCCTCCAGTAGGAAGTAGTGAGAAACTATGCCCTAATTCCCAAATATATCAAGCTGGCTTTGGACATGGAATTGGCTCACTCCATCTCTAAACCCGAAATATTGATATGAAAAAAAAAAAAAAAAGGTTAAGAGATTCTTGTGTCCCGAATCAAAAGAGCCCTGTGGTGTGGGACAGAGAAAAAACAATATTTTTATTTTAATCAGGTTGATTATAAATGTGATCTCTTCCTAAAGAAGAAAAGGGGATATGATACAGATATAATAGGATCAAAGCGTAGATTAATGAACTTAGTTTTAAAAAGCAACAACTTGTTTAAAATGTTTAGCATTGGTATAGATTTTAGTCTATTGATACAAACATAGTTAATTTTGTTATGCTGTGTGTATATTTCAACTCTCATTTAAGGTATTATGTTTGTACAGCTCATTTAAAATTGTAATGAATACTTAAAAAAAGATTAATAATTAGCCATCTATGATAATCATACTCATAGTCTTGTTAGTTAAGTCTTCTAGGTATACATAGATATATTTCACATAGATAGTTAATCTTCAAATACTTCAAAGACCTATAGAATATGGCATTTAAAATATTTTAAAAATTTAGATTTTCTGGACAGTGAGACATGTCTGCTCCTGACAGTACCAATTTACTTCTGAAAATGGGCATCAAAAGACACTTCATATAGAGTTTATCTTCACCTTGGCAAAAATAGCCATTTGGGCAAGAAACTGTTCTTGCCTGGACTGCTTGATCAACTGGACATGCAGGACCCTTATGAAGGTGAACACTGAACTTTTCTTGGTGAAATGGTCCTTCAGGTACCTGCTTTGCAGAGGAAACTGCCAGACATTCTATAGGACACAGAGAAAAATGACTGAGACTCTCTAGCCCTGTGAGCTGAAGACAGATGCCCCAACTTTACAAAGAAACATTAGATGACTGTCCAGGCTTCCAGCTGTCTCTGTCTATGCTGCAAAACTCCCGAAAGTTGCTTGCATCCTTCTCCCATCTCTCAGGTAATATTATATCCTTCTGAGGTCTTTGATGTAGTTGAAGCTAGATAGCTACAATTTTCCTTAGTTATGATAAAAGATAAGTTAGATATTAAACCTTAGACTGACAAGTCTAAAATAGATGGGTTATCTTCTTTAATTTTGCCAAATAGAGTAGTTACTATAAATAGACTGGATATTATAACAGTAATTCTTGCTTGATAATTGTTTTGTTTTCTGTAATTTTACAATATGAAAGTTAAAACCTTCCTTTTGAAGAAAGGGGGAAGTGCTGTGGGATGTTCTGTATGCCAAATGTGTTCCTCTGATTGGTTAGTAAATAAAACACTGATTGGCCAGAAGCCAGACAGGAAGTATAGGTGGGACAAGCAGACAAGAGAATTCTGGGAAGTGAAGGCTGGGGGAGAGAGCAGCCAGCCACAGCCATGACAAGGAAGATGTAAGGTACAGGTAAGCCACGAGCCATGTGGCAAGTTATAGATTAATAGAAATGCATTAAGATAGAAGAAGTAGATAACAAGAAGCCTGCCATGACCATACAGTTTATAAGTAATATAAGCAACTGGGTGATTATTTTATACTTGGGTTGTGGGACTGCAGGGGCTTGGTGGCACCTGGAGAGAAGCTCTCCATGTACAAATGGTGCCAGCTACACTCTCCATGTTGGAATATAGTTTTGTTTGAACTTATGTGTGGCTTGTCTATGTTGTCATATCCACTATAAGTTCATATGTGCTACTGTCCTGTGTCATCCAGAAGGCAGTTGATACCCTGTAGTCATCAACTATGAAATGATTAAAGAGATTTACGGAACCAAAAAGCTGGGTCATGGAAGCCAAGATAGTAGGAGTGCAGAGAAAACTAAATAACACTAAATAGCTTGTAAAAAAATAAGTATGAAAACTTAATACTATTGAAGATTCTTAAAATATATGACATTCTACTAGTAGATACTATAGGCTAATAAAAGCCAGCACCAGGAATAGATTAACTCTTTTACTGTGACCAGTGGGGTCCCAGAGACCTTTCAAATATTACCATCACTCTGAGATGGCTATTGCTGTCACTCTGAGATACTTTCCAAAACTTGTTGGTAAAACTGTAGTGCTGAATAAAATACATACTTCATAGTAATCAAGATGGTACTGACCTGGAAGCTTCATCCCTATTGGTTATCTTTATAGTAATGGAAGATTCTAAACATGCCAAGAGATGAAAAAAAACATCAATTTTACCCAGCTAAGAAACCTGTAAGATATGTGTTCTTTAATAATGTATAATATAATCAAAATTACTTTCTTTTAAACATGAGGTAATATTTAATATTTTAATGACACAATGCATTAACATAATCTGAGTTTGAAACTGTATTTGTTTTGCATGGGGAAAAAGCTTTTGGGCAACTAACTCTTTCTCTGCTCTATGAGAAGCTTATTCGGCCTTCTGAGGAACAGATGGAAATAGAATTAGGTGAACCATCCAATGGTACAACACATAAAAACATATTTAAAATGGGCAGAAATATATAGTACAGGTGACAAAAATAAGTATTCCTCATGTGAAACTTTCTCTCACATAAACACATGCACTGATGCATGCATGCTTATGCACATGTACACACATTCATATCATATATATGTATATGAGATGGCTATTGCTGTCATATATATACATGCCACAAAGTACTATACATAATCCTGCAAAGAAAATGATAGGTTTTCATATAACATTTCTTGGCACTTCTGTCTTGTATAATTCTTAGAATTAATTGAACTTTTCTGGATATTTATAAATTGTTTAAGAAATCCACTATTTCTAGCTTTTTTCAGAAAAATCATATTCCTGATCTTTTGAAATCCTTTTTTTCACATCCTATTTTACAACATAATAGTATATAGGAGACTCCATGAAGCTTTTAAGCTTACAGCATGTCTTCGTTGGGTAAGTCAGAGAGAAGAGAATGATGATAGTGTTTCCTATTGTAACTCAGTAATGGAAAAATTAAAGCTTGGAATTCACACTTTCAGTGTCCCTTAGATCTGTATTGTCCATAGCCCACTCTTGTTCCTCTGAGGCTTCCCTTTGAATGTAGCTGGAATGACTGCAGATTTGGCCTTTCCACTACTCTGTACAAAGAAAAGGCAGAGAGAAATAGACTCCTCCAGCATGTGCAGCTGCTGTATCTCCCTAAACCCATCCACAGTGGTCACAGTAAGAGGCACTGTGAAGTCTTTGCCTGGCAAAAGAATTTTATTTGTCTCCTACCATACCCACAATAGTATGCAGTAGCTGAGGCAGTCACAGCACAACATAAAGCAGGGGGTGGAGTGCAAATAGCAACTATTCATTTGGCAAAACAGGTCAAGCAAATTCTAGTAACAGTTGCCATGAAGACAAATAAAATAAACCTCAAACATTTGTTCAGTTCTCTGTTATAAAACCATTTTTCTCACCCCAGTAGATGTCAAAAAACCCTGCATAATCAGAGTGAAAAATTATGCCTCTGGTAACCAGAAATCATCTGATGCTCAGAAATAAGATTTTTAGCATTCCCATTAGGCCTTTCAGTTTGTCTTCTTAAGAGTAAATGGGCAGCTGAACAAGATTAGCTTCCCTTATAGAAGGAAAATAAAGTGAATAATAAGGCAAGCATGCTGCTCTGTTCTTTACTCTGAGTCCTAAACTCCCTTCTTCAATTCCTACATAAGGACTTAACACTATGGGGACCTTGATCAGCTCATTTTATTGTTTAAAACTGATTTATATTTTGAGTTAAAAATGTGGTACAAGAGACAACTTAGTAAGTATGTAGAATTTGGAAGGTTGTGTAGGTAAAAATACTATGAAACATTTCTGTTTTATCCCCTGTCCAAAGCTCACCAATACTTTAAGCTGCATTTTAAAATACATCACCAGTCTGCAGAAAAGTGATTATTTGTGTATCTAAAGGATGTAGATGGATTGAATCTGCTCACCTGTACTTCACAGGTTATAGGGTGATTTTCCACATTTGAATCCTGGAGAATGTATGCCCTATGACATTTTTTTCCCTCTTTGTGAATTTTGAAACATTAGCAGATGGGACCTGAGGCATACCATTAACAGATTGTCTGGCCTCTGTATTTTATCTTTTGCCTTTGTTGAAAAAAATCAGTTTCTCTTCAATATGTCTATGTACTTTTTATTCCTGTGTCCTACATAAGACAGTTTAGTAGGTGCTATGGAAAAAAAAAAAAAAAACCATAGTATTGAACTTGTGCCTTAAGCTTCATTCTTAATTATGGAATAAATTATTCCATCAAAGACATTTCAATCTCCACCTAGTAGAAAGGAAAATGCTATTTAACAGAAATTCAAAAATCACAGCATGTAGTTACTAACTCTACTGCTTTGCTGGGCCACTTTGCTCTTAGGGGTTTTCCCAGCAATTTACTGAGAAGGCTCAAAGGTGCAAATGGCATCTGATTTGCATAAGTATTTGGTCTGAATACTATGCTCAACTTGACTGTGGTCAAACTAGTTATTTCAGAATAACATTGATCATTTTTCTACTGCAGTCTAGAATTGTCTTTAGCATGACTAAAGAGAACTGTGGTGCAGTTCATTGCCAATTCTCTGGTGAACAGGCTTAGAAAATGGGAGATTAAGAGTAACTAAGGAAAACTACCAGGCTGGATAATATAGATCAGAACTATAAAAAATATGATATAAAGTCAAAAGATAAAAAAGCAATATATGGAAACAGTTACAGTTCAAATCCACAAGGCAATATTTTAAAGGGAGAGGGAGGGTGTGTGTTAACTACACAAAAGGGAAAGTCCCTATAGGTTGCTGTATTTGGGTAGATATTCAAAGGAAAGATGTAGTGGATTATGAAGGTGGTATGAGTAAGATTGAGATTTCTGATGGAGCAAATGGATACATTCCAATAAGAGGGAATCAGGCAAGGATGAAAAAAAAATTGCATGTGGTACTAGTAAGTATTACTGGGAACAGAGAGTATGGAAAGAGGTAAGGTTGAAAAAGCAGGAAATCAAATATAAGAAATGAATTTTTATATGGGAGGACATAGGAAATCACTCAATGTTATAGTACAGTGAGTGAATGATGAAATAAATTACAAATGTTGTTTTGTTTTTAGCTTTTACTGTGTGACCGTCACTGTGTTAGATGGCCATTTTCATTCTCAGGTTTCTTATGTGTAAGATGGGTCACAGAGTCATGTGAAGATGTGAGGGTCACTGGAAAAGATACACCATTATGTCCTTCTTTTCTTTTTCCTCCCTGCATTTTCCTGTTATCTTCATAATAAAATATTGTCATTATTTTATTGTTGTTCATCAAGGCAATTACTACCACTTATTACCACTCTATTTTCCACAACCTGCATGGCTTTGGGGTTGACTTGACTGTGGTAACTGGAAATTAAATAACCACAGACACATATGATGAAAAGCTGGATTTGCTTGGGCTGTGTGCTTTGATGGAGCCACACCAGCAGCCAGAAAACTCAGTGCATTTATTCTATGTAGCTGAAGGAGGAATCAGGTCAGCTAATAATCATGGTAGGGAGTTTCTGTATGGGAGCACATTCAGGTTACAGTCATCCTTGTTTGAATGTTTCTGCATACAATGGTTTTAGCTAAAGGTCAGTTGTTTGTAACATTCATATTTACAACAGCAGAAGGCTTTGCCATTCCTCTGAGCCTAACACGGGAAATGCTTGGCCAGTCATGTAGATCAAGAGCCTAGGGTCCTTAACATGCCATGATTATGTCAAAAACAAAATGAAACAAAACATTCACTCAGGACTTTATTTGCCCCTTGCAACATTTTCTCTGCTTCTCTCATCCAAAAATTTCTATTTATATCATCTCCACTTGAGTATGTGATTTTGCAGACTGCTTTGAATAATGGAATACTACAAAAATTATGGTATCCCAATTTATAGACTCAGACTTTCTCTGCCTTCTTGTCACTTGGAATTTTTGTTATGGGTATAAGTTCTCAAAGAATCCAAACACAAAGATTTAAAAGACAGAGCCTCAAGTAAAGGCCACATACATATAGAGATGTCAAAGCTAACAGCTATACTCTCAGCTACCAGTGACACACATCTCTTGGTTATAGTGAGAGGATCATCAAGTCTTCTCAAACTGTCAGATGACTTCAACTTCAGTTTCTGTCTAGAAAGTGCAGGTGAAGTGTCATACAAAGCTGAAATGATTTTGCTAAATTAATCCACAGAGCTTTGATGAAAACTAGTCCAGGGGGCTCCACATATCTGCACTTTGTTCAATATGTTCTCTGAGTATGCAGGTACTTCCCGGCAACTGCAGTCTATCATAAAATAAGACATTGGGAGAGAGAATAGCTCTCCAATTTTTATATTGTATCATTATCTTCTGTGTTATTATTAAACACTAATTTTATATTTTGCATATTATGTGACCTTTCATTATATGCTAAAGCAAAATACATCCTATACTGTGTAGGGCTAACAGCTAATCACAGTTTTAGACCTCTACTGTGGATTTTAGACTTTTCACACATAGACAAGATAAATTGTTGCATATTTGTTTTTAAAATCTCTGTTTCAAGAAGTTTTTAGATCATCTGTTAATCAAAACTTGATAAATGGACCATTGATTTTTCCTTTGTAAGATAATACTGTTAAGGTGTACCTTTGGGTTATGTGTAAAGTACTGGATGCCAGGTATGGAGGAAAAAAAGGCTTTGATTAGGAAATCAAAACTGAAAATAAAGAATAATTCATTCATTAACCATCGTTCATCTGTTGTGGGATGTTCTCTGTGTTAAATGTGTTGTTCTGATTAGATAATAAATGAAACTCTGATTGGCCAGTAGCCAGGCAAGAAGTATAGGTGGGACAAGGAGAGAGGAGAATTCTGAGAAGTGGAAGGCTGAGGCAGAGAGACGTTGCCAGCTGCCACCATGACAAGGGAGATGTAAGGTACTGTTAAGCCACAAGCTACGTGGCAAAGTATAGATTAATAAAAATGGGTTAATTTAAGATAAAATAACTAGATAGCAAGAAGCCTGCTATGGCCATACAGTTTATAAGTTATATAAGTGTTTGAGTGATTATTTTATAAGTGGGCTGTAGGTCTGCTGGGGCTTGGCAGGAGCTGGAGGGAAAAACTCCAGCTGCATTAATCCACTCAGTCATTCAATGAATATTTATTAAGCAAAAGCCCTCATGGCTTCAATGTAAAATTTTTCTTATTATTTATTTATATTTTTGCTTTTACATTCAAATCAATTTCCCAATCTACCTCTCCTCCCATCCACTCCTCATCTTTTTCTCTTCAGAAAAGTTCTGATCTCCCATGGATATCAACTGGCCATGGTATATCAAGTTGAAATGAGACTAGGCCCTTCCTTTCCTATTAAGGCTGGGCTACGAAACCCTATAGGAGGAAAGGTTCCTAAAAGGAGGCAAAGAGTCAGACAACCCCTGCTCCCACTGTTAGGAGTCCCACAAGAAGACTAATATTTTTTTCAGTTGAGACGGGTCCAATCCCCTCCTCCCTACACCAAGGCTGAGCAAAGTGTCTCAGATTAGGCCCCAGGTTCCAAAAAGCCAGCTTGTGCACCAAGGACAGGTCCTGGTCCCACAGCCTGGATACCTCCCAAACAATTCAAGCTAATCAACTGTCTCACTTATCCAGAGGGCCTGATCCAGTTCCATGGGGGCTCCTCAGCTATTGGTTCATAGTTCATGTATTTCCATTAGTTTGGCTATTAGTCCCTGTGCTTTTTCCAATCTTGGTCTCAATATCTCTTGCTCATATAATCCCTCCTATCTCTGGCTGATTGGACTCCTGGAGCTCCACCTCGGGCTTGGCCATGGATCTCTGCATCTGCCTCAATCAGTCACTGGATGAGAATTCTATCATGACAGTTAAGGTATTCGGCAATCTGATCACCAGAGTAGGTCAGCTCAGGCACTCTCTCTACCATTGCCAGTAGTCTATAGTGGAGGTATCTTTGTGGGTTTCTGGGGACCTCTCTAGCACTCTGCTTCTTCCTATTCCAGTGGGTTCTTCATTTGTCATGGGATCTCTTTCCTTGTTCTCCCACTCTATTCCTGATGCAGCTTGGACCTCCTGCTCCTCTAAGCTTTCTTTTCCCCAACCCTTGCCCTCCATCACCCCTGCTTATCCCCAGTTTGCTCATGTAGATCTCATCCATTTCTCTGTCATTGGGTGATCCATGTGTCTTTCTCAGTGTCCTCTTTACTAGGAAGCCTCCCTGGAGTTGTGAGTTGCAGTCTGGTTATCCTTTGCTTTACATCTAGTAACCACTTATGAGTGAGTACATACCATGTTTGTCTTTCTGAGTCTGGATGAAGTTTCTCTGATGACTGTTGGGCTAGGCACAAATCTGTGAGTATGGAAGAATATCATTAGGAAGAATTTCATTGACTTTTTTTGCCAGTCATGTTTGGCTCAATTCTATGTCTCTTTACTATCTCTCTTCTGAGTACTGGCCCTCCAGGAAGTTTCAGTGATGATCTCCCTGTCAGGGTATAGGTCTCAAGCTAGACAAGTCATTGGTTAGCTACTCTCACAAGTTCTTTGCCACCTTTACACCAGCACATCTTATAGGCAGGACAAATTTTTTGTAGGTCGAAGGTTATGTGGCTTGGTTGATATCCCAATCCCTCCACTTGAAGTCTTGCCTGGTTATAGGAGATGGCTGTTTCAGGTTCTGTATCCCCATTGTTAGGAGTCATAGCTAGGGTCACCCTCATAGATTCCTGAGAGTTCCCATTGCACTAGGTTTCCAGCTCATCCCAGAGATGTATTCCCCTTACCCTGTCCATTTCAGAATTTAGGGAGAGACAACAGTGTGAGCATTTTATTAGTTGGCTATGAGATTATGTATGAATTGGAAACACTTAAGTCTTCTAACATGGTAAAGGACATGAATAAAAACTGAAATGCTCACTATAGTAGAAATAAAGATTGGAAAATTCAAAGCCACTAGATTATAATTCAAGAACCATATGCAACATATGTTTAGAAAGGAAATGAAAAACAAACACTCCATACAGCAAACAAATACTAGATATAGGGACAAGTAATATGACAATTCATATGGAGCTTTGTATCATAATGGATAGTTTTAAACTGAATATTATTAATAGACTATTAAAATCTTGGACAAGTTTTGACCTATAAGATGGAAGTAATAATAAAAAATTATAATATAACATTATTAAGCATTAATTAAATAAACTCATGCATATGTATATATGTTTATCCACTGTGTTCTGCATAAATTATGCTATTTTAAGTAGAATTTAATGACATTCAGCTCTCTGAATTCCCTGTTTCATCATTACATGCTTTATTATTTTATTTCTTGAAAAAAGGAAGCTTTTATAGCATAATAAATCTCCTACAAAAGTAGAAATGTAGAAATTAGTAAGTATAAATGTTCATGTAAACACTTTTGTTTTTGTTTCATGTCTGGTTTCTCTTGGCCATGGTACTTTGATTTTTTTATTAGATAGTCTGATTCTGCTCCCAGTCTACTCACCATGCTATTTCTCTGCTGTTCTAGAGTAGAAACAGGAATGTATAACTTGACACCTGTGAGTATTTTGTGTCCCACCATAGTTATGAAAGCATCCCAACTCATTTGTGTATGACAACTTCACATTTTCATGACAAAAGTTGAGCTTATCCCTAGCTTTTCTGTTGAATTTATTAACATTCACTGATATTTTCTTAAGAAAGAAAATGCTTGCTTTTCCATTCTTCCCTTCCAAACACTTCTAAATGAGGTAATAGAAGTTTGCACTTTAAAATATTAATGTGTGGTCAAGATTTATGAGCCTCAGTGGAACCATAAACCCTTGACAGTCTGAAACACATTATTTTCAGTCCTATAGGTAGCAATTGCTGAAATTATATGAAAAATTTAAAAGTCTCCTTGTTATTTTATTTTTTGGTAATACTGGAAATTGAACTCTGGCCATCTTGCCTATAAAGCAAGTACACTACCACTTATTTTATTTTCTTCTGTATTATCAAAATGATAGACATATGATATTTTGAGAACCACATACAGCACACTGTAAGATACTCCAGTATGAAATACTGAACATGTTTCAAGTTATATGTAATTAATGCAATGTCTAGAACATACAAGAAAAAGAGGAATTGTGGTAGCTTGGAGATAATTCTACAAAGGAGGACAGAACCCTGACTCACTGATGCAAATTCATTATGAGAGTACTGTTTTTTTACTTCTATAGCACTAGGTGGCATGAGAGATACATATCATTTAAATGAAACCACTTTGCTAAAGATTTAAATTGTTTTCTTAATGTTTCAGACAGAATAAGCATTATTAAAACAATGGAGTACTGCAGTGCTCCACTTTGAGATGCCAGTAATCTGTGAAAGTGTACTTGCCTCTGCCGTTATTGCCTGAATAGCACAGGAAGGCAGAATACAAAGTGTACACATTTCACTTAATATTCTAAGTCTTAAGATGATTTTTGCAAACATTTCTACTCAAAATCATGATAATAATATATGTCAAGCTTCATAAAATCATAAAAAATTGTATTTTACATTTTCAAA
Source organism: Onychomys torridus (assembly GCF_903995425.1). Taxonomy (NCBI): domain Eukaryota; kingdom Metazoa; phylum Chordata; class Mammalia; order Rodentia; family Cricetidae; genus Onychomys; species Onychomys torridus. The sequence continues at coordinate 72,765,581 of NC_050466.1, forward strand.
GATATTAATATATAATTTTATTTGATATTCATAAAATGGCCATATTACAGAATGTGAATTTATCTGAGTTATGTTAATTCATGTAGATTATATTTTTCTCAAAGATACTATTGTGATATAAAAATTTAGAGAATGATATTCTGACTAATATACATGCTCACAAAATGAAATCAAAAGTTTTCAGGGGCTGGAGAGATGGCTCAGAGGTTAAGAGCATTGACTGCCCTTCCAGAGGTCCCGAGTTCAATTCTCAGCACCCACATGGTGGCTCACAACACTCTGTAATGAGATCTGACTCCCTCTTCTGTATACATAATAAATAAATAAATCTTTAAAAAAAAGTTTTTCAGGATAGGGAAAATTAATAATAAATATAAATGTTAATGAAAATACAAAATAGAATCCCCCATTTGTTAGGAAGAATGAATTGAGTCCTCAACTGCGACTTTTGAAATTCTACAGAATAATCTCTCTTATCCCTTCAGATATTTTATTAGCGGTTCTTTGGTTCAGTTTGGGTGAAGTTGTACAAAATTATGAAATAACATAGATACGGAATACCAAGAAACAAAGAGAAAAAGTCAGCAGAGGTATAAATAAGAGACAGCTGAGGCTTCAGGGAGATATTAATGAGAATAATTTCTTAGAAATTTGTAGGACATCATAGTGAAAGTTAGTGCAGGTTGCAGATATAGGAAAAAATGTCCAGGCTTTTGGAGGTACGTAAGGGTCAGAGGAGAAAATGCAAGCCTTCAGAGAATCACACAGTTTCCTAGAAATACAACAGTGAGATTGAAGTTCACCTACAGCAATGACATAAAATTGCAGGTTTGATTATAAGATCTGAAATGAGCACTAACCACTATTACTCTGGGAACAATGCCTCAAAACTGTTGGAAGCCAAATCCTTGGAAAGAAACTTAGAAACCATTCTTTTATTTTGATAATTTCATGAATGTATACAGTGAAATATGACCACATATGCCCCTATGTCATTCTCTAACTTTTCAACTATTCTTTCCTACATGGCCAGACTCTAGAGGATTGAGAATCTACCAGTGGCTATACCATCAAAGAAGAATGAGTCTTTCCATTCTTATCAATTACTAATAGCTCCTCATTAAGGGAATGATCCTTGAAAATCATCTATTCTAACATTCAGTGCTTCTATCTCCCTGCTTGGGAGAGGTCAAGGTGGCTAGATAACCTCTCTGTCTTGCATCTCAATACATGTACATATTACTAGCCATTCAATGTGCTTGAAGATACAAACACAAAATAACTGACACAGCAAGAATGGAAGTTTAGAAATCTTGGGTTTTTCCTAAGCTCTAGCTGGTTGTAATGCATTATGAGATCAGGTAGAAGCTCCCATGTAACCAGGTTTATCAGGGACAGCTTTCCAAAGAGAGTTGTCTAGGCTGATAATTGACAAGTAACAGGACGTGGGCAGACAAATGGGGGAATACATCTTCTGTCTAACTACAGGATAGGTTTAATGCAGAGCAAAGTTTAGGGATCATGTAAGAAGAGAGCTAGGAAAGAATGGTAAGTGAGTAGTACAGGGACAGTTGATGAAAGAATTATATATTTTCAATAAGTACATATTCTTGACAAGATCCCTGATGACCTGGTCCTACCACCTTTTTGACCACATATTCTATGTTTTCCAAACCTGGCCACTTCTGCTTGTACCACATGGATCTCCTTGCTATTCCCTACACATGATTTCACATTTGAGTTTGGGATTCATTCTTCTAACTATCCAGAATCCTCTTTATCTAGACATATAGTATAACTTTCTCTCCTCTTTTGTCAAGTAATATACCCAACCAATCCCAATTTTCAAATTAAATGCTGAACTCATTATCTTAAATATGTACTTCACAGAATTCTTATAAACTTGTTAAACAATTGCTGTCTATTTACAAATTTTTGAGTGCCTCTCTGAGTGCTCAATGAAAAGATATGTCTAATAATACAAGATACTGAAAAGCACAAATATAAAATTTTATGATTGAAATTTTCACACTTTTAAGATCTCATCTTTTATTTTTTTCACCTTTTATGAAGGAGAGAGAAATATTGAAGTTTTCTAGCATTATTTTTTCTATGATTGCCATCCACAATCTTCTTGAGAAGTTGTTTATTTTCTGCTCTATTTAAAAAATGTTTCAGTTAGTAATCTCCAAATAATGAGAAAATAAAACCAAAATGTAAGGACAAAAATTAAATATACCTCAAGAATCTATCACTTTAAAATATCTCCTAAATGCACAATTATCTGATTATCTATCATACCAAAAAATACTTGAAATCCTTTCCCCTTCCTTGATACATTAAAAAATAGAAGAGTTATAAGAGAAGAGATACATTTCTATTGTCAGTGACACTAGAGTCAGGAACAGAGCTCAGAGAAGAAAGCAAGGAGAAGGGCCAATGATCCAAAATCTTTCCCCAGAATAGCAAAGGTTTGTAGCAGGATAAGACAGATAGACAAGCACACAAGGAGAAAGATGGCAGGTCAGAGTTCTTGTGAACTCTATAAACCAGGACGAAAAGTGTTTAAGAGATCATTTAAGTCAAGCATTCTCCATGGTTTTACACATGAGATTTATAGAAATAAAGTCCATTCTAAGAGAGTTTATAGGCTTGCATCACAGATAGGAAAATACTAGTATACTAACTACTCTTAGCAAGAAAGTACATTTGATGCCTGGTCAAACTCTTTTTATTTTCTTGGGGAAGTACAGGATTGTGTCAAAATTTTATTTCTGCTGTCAAGTTTATTTTTAAATGCATTCTTAAAAGGTTTAATGTAACAAAGTGCTAGGGAGATGGCTCAGGAGTTAAAGATTTAGGCTTTTCTGTTGGATTGGGTTCAGTTCCCACAGCTATATCAGCCTGTGATTCCAGCTTCAGTAAGTTCAAATATATCTTTGGTCTCTGCAGAAACCTGCACACATTTGTACACACCAGTACTATGAAACACACACATACACATAATTAAAAGATAATAAAATTTCATCATTAAACAAAGTTTAGTACAACAGTAAAACACAGGGTATATTATATGCTTTGAAACCAACAAAACTGTGCTTTAGTTGAACAAACAGTTCTAAAATTCTGTGAAAGACAGAAACAAACAATAATATTAGAAAACTTGATTCTTCATCAGTGTTAGTCTCATATCTTTTTCTAGATTAGCTGCGACATACATGTTTGATACAGTTTTATTTTGATTGATCAATATGATTTTTTAATTATACTTAATTTATTGTGCATACATTTCTTAATTTAAGTAGAATCATTTTCACCATTACATTGTGATACATTAAATTCATTTTCCCTTCCCTTTAAATAATTGTAGCTGTAGGGTTTTTTATTTTTATTTTTAGGTCCTGCCTGGCCCACAGTCAGGACAAATGTTTCTCACCTGCCAGACCTGCAGCTGCTCAGACCCAACCAAGTAAACACACAAAGACTTATATTACTTATAAACTGTATGGTTGTGTCAGGCTTCTTGTTATCTACTTTTTATCTTAAATTAACTCATTTTTATGAGTCTATAAGTTGCCACATGGCTCATGGCTTACCACTATTGTTTACATGACTCAAAGCAAGACTACTAAACTCATTGGTTCTGCATAGAACTCATGTATATTTAACCAATAATTTCCAAGTTTCTTATTGAAATTCTAAAGGATTTTCTGTTGAAGACAGAGCATGCAACAAAGTACCTAAATGGTAGGTGAAACCTCAGTGTTAATCATTTTCTTCTATACAACTGTAGATGAGAATTGCTTGTTATTAATTTTATTAGTTTCTGTTTCCTTCACATTGCCAATGAGAGAAAGGGAGTATCATTCCTTAATAAGCAATGCTAGTTATATTAGAACTAAAGGTAATTAGAAAAGAAATAAATCCTTGCTTTTTAGCAGTTTTAAACACATGTTGATGTAAGGAATATTTTAATTGTGTGTGTGATGAATAGAACAGAAGATGGAAATACAAAGGAAGTTCATGGAATATATATGATAATTTTACTACAAGTGTCATTAAAAATGCTTTGTATGAAATGAAAACAAATATAATCAATGCTCAAAATATTCTGGGGACTTTTAAAAGGACATCCAGCCTTCTATAAGCAAATCAGCAACAGTCCGATATTCAAAATAAGTTTTAAATAAGCAAATAACAGGAAGAAATTCTTGTAAAACAACACTGGGAAAAAAGCAGACTCAGGGCAAAATATAATGTTTCTTATAGGTTATAATGAAAATAAAGTTTTGCTTTTCCAAAGTGAAATGGAAAGTCAATAAAATGTTTAAGCAGCTGTGCTTTGGTCTCCATTCCCTAGGATTTCCTTGGCTGCTGTATGAAAACAGAATTTGGTCCATTGAGAGCAAACCCTTCTGTAGGCAGTGACAAGAGTCAAGACAAGAATACAGAAAAAAAAAAAAAACAAAATAAACAAGCAAACAAAAAGAAGCAATTCTCAGAAGGTAAAGGAATATATTAGAAATGCCAACCTCCTGCCTGCCTTTGCTTAAGATCTGCACACTCATTATTTACTATAACACTAAAGAAGATTCCTTGTTGAAAATATTCTTGCTTTGATGCCAGCTTGTCAAGCAGGGATGCCACTACAATTTCAGAAAGTGAGGGAGGGGGTTTTGAAGCATAAGGTTTTCATTCGTTCTATTTTGTTGCTTAACTTTATGTTTATGACAAGATGATGAATTCGCTGAATTCATATAACAAAAATGGTATACAATACTAGCATTACTTTTCTTTCCTAAAGGAAATATCATATTAGAAAATATGGAATATCATCTAAGTCATTCTTCAAAGTGGATACATACTTTAAGGGTTAGATATGTATCAGGCTGCATTTTGTATTTTAGAATCAACCATTAAAGGGAGAAAAATTGAACATCTTGTATAAAAGATGCATATCTTTAAAATGATTTTGACTTTCCACTGGAGCCTTCAAAGTTCATATTCATAACAATAGTGGAAGTGTGAAATAATATCACTTGGCACTGGGGTAAAAAAAAAACCCTGATTCAGCTATATTTTATAATGATGTATGTTATCTTTCTTATTTATAGAAAATAATATGAACATGACATTATGAATCACCTTCATACTTCTGTACTATTTCTTCCTTCTAACATCAGGGCACACCAATAAGATATTCCCTGCAATATGACATGTCAGTACAATTTCCAGTTATTTCTGTATCAAATCCCTCTTATTTATGGGAACAGAGAGATCAGGGAAAATGAGCATGCATCTACTTACCTCTGAGTTTTCAAGCTTATTTAGTCTCACTAATCCTATAATAAATGAGAAATCATCTATTCTAAGTGCCCCATTTGAGATAAACTCAGTGACATAATGCATATTTTTCTGCTTCATTTGACCAGCAGAATCTCACCTATGCATTTCAAAATGCATAATGTAGATATTATATACTTGATAATTATATCAAAGAGTCAGAAAATACCTTTTTGTTTACATAATGTGAGAGATAATCTTTTAAAACTTCACCAGTGATTTTCAAGTCATTTCTTCCATGATACTGCATAAATCTCTATATGAAACCAAGAAATAATAAAAAAGTAGATTTTTTTCACATTACAAATACCAAATGTTATTAATATGCTAGAAATTAAACATGCAATCCATCATTGATCAACACAACAATGATAGAAATGATTATAATTTTGACTTGCTACTAAGTTTAGTGAAAATATTTTGAATCTCATTCCATTTAGGATGATGAAGACTATGAGATTACTGTAAATTTCCTTTATTATGTTGAACTAAGACTCTTGTTTTCCTATTCTTTCCCAAACATTTATTGTGAATGGATACAGGATTCTTGCCAAAAGCCTTTTCTATTTCTAGTAAGATGACCAAGGTTTTTGTCTTTTACTCCGTTTATCTGAGGGAATTACAGTGTTTGATTTACAAATGCTGAATAGTCCTTGCATCTCTGAGATGAAGCCAACTTGATCATGGTGCATGATCTTTTTGATGTGCTCTTGGAACCAATTTTCAAGTATTTTATTGAGTAATTTTACTTCAAATTTTATAAGGGATATTCACCTATAATATTCTTGTCCTTTGGATTTTTTTGTGCTTTTGGTATTAGGAAAATGGTGGCATCATAAAAGGAACTTAAACATGTTTTTTCAGTTTCTATTTTGTGGGATAATTTAGTAATGTTCATGGTAGTTCTTCTTTAAAGGTCTGGTAGAACTCTGTACTGAATCCATCTAGCTCTGGGCCTTTTGGGTTTGGTGTTTGTTAATTATTGCTCCCATTTAACAATGTACTATAGGTATATTTTCTCTTGAAATAAAGAATTTAAAACTTAAAACTTTGGTAGATCATATCATCCATTCATTGCAGGTTTTCCAATATGGTAGAACACAGTTTTCAAAAGTATGTATGCTCTTAGGGTTATCTTTTTCCTGGTTTTCTGTTGTAATGCCTCCATTTTCAGCTCTAGTTTTATTTATTTGAATTCGCTTTCTTTCTCTTTGGTTAATTTAGCTAAAATTTCATGAATTTTATTGATTTTTCTCAAGGGAAATTAATCTTTCATTGATCCTTGGTGTTGCATTTTTAGTTTTTCTTTTTCATTGATTTCTACCCAGAATTTGACTATTTCTTCCAATCTACACTGTTTGAGCATCAATTATTCTTGCTTTTTTATAGCTTTCAAGTGTGTTGTTAAGTTATTAATTTGGGATATATCCAGTTTTTTTTTTCTTTAGTACTTAGCACTATGAACTTTCCTCCATTGTGTCCCAGAGTATGGAGTATGTTGTATGTTCTTTCTCATTCAATTCTAAGGAGTTCAAAAAAAGTGCTACTGAACTCACTAATTGTATGAGTAAAAAGTAAGCTTATTTTGCGAGACTGGGCCATTAAACATTTCAGATCTACTTGTTCAGTAGTTAGCCTAACTAACATAATGTGGGATCAAAACCTAACAGTTCTGCTATTTTCCTGAGTACCAGATGATAAGTTGATTGACTTGGAGCCCTAGATTTAAAAATAAGGCTGGGGATTTGAGATTATGTGGTTGTTGTATGAACTACACATATTCACAAAATTCTGGAAATTGAAGTATACCTGCTTTTCCAGCTGAGTGGAAGGTTGTAGTTGAAGTTAACCTGTCACTTATTTCTTTTAAAATTTGTCTCATGTCTGAGTCATTTATCATTGATGGGCTGCTTTTATATATATTTATATATATATATTGCTAGCTACTTATTTTATATTATGTATATTTTCCATCTATTTTTGGAAAAGCTCTCAGAATAGTTATTCCTTTTGAATTCTCACTTTCCTCTTCTCTCTTGATGTACTTGAACAAAATCAACTCTATTTTGTAGTGATGCCTAGTAGTAAGGACCTGAACAATATTTCTTCTAAAAAAAGTCTAAAAAAGGCTCTCCAATTTTCACAAAATTTCTCCACAAAACAAAGAAAGACCAATCATATTTTCCACTGGAATGGGAAATCTTTTCTTTCCTATTTTTTAAATTTTATAATTTAATTTAGTTTTACATATCAGACATGGACTGCACCTCTGCCCCTGCCCTGCCTTCTCCCCAGCCCCAACCCCCATCCCAATCTCCTCCAGGGCCAAGGCTCCCCTGGGGATTCATTTAAACCTGGTGGATTCAGTCCAGGCAGGTCCAGTCCCCTTCTCCCAGGCTGAGTGATGTGTCCCTGCATAAGCCCCAGGTTCCAAACAGCCAGCTCTTGTACTAAGGACAGGCCAACCTCCCACTGCCTCGATGCCTCCCAAACAGTTAAAGCTATTCAACTGTCTCACTTATTCAGAGGGCCTGATCCAGCTGGGAGCTCCTCAGCTTTTGGTTCATAGTTCATGTGTTTCCATTAGTTTGGCTATGAGTCCCTGTGCTTTTTCCCATCTTGGTCTCAAAAATTCTTGCTAATATAATCAGTCCTCTTTCTTGACAATTGGACTCCTGGAGCTCCAACTGGGGCCTGGCTGAGGATCTCTTCATCCACTTCTATCAGTCATTGGATGAGAGTTCTAGCAGGACAGTTAGGGTGTTTGGCCATCTGATCACCAGACTAGGTCAGATCAGGCTTTCTCTCGACCATTGCCAGTAGTCTACATTGGAGGTATCTTCATAGATTTCTGGGGACCTCTACAGCACTCTGCCTATTCCTATTGTCATGTGATCTTCATTTATCATGGTCTGTTATCCTTTGTTCTCCCTCTCTGTTTTTGATCCAGCTGGGATCTCCTGCTCCCCTAAGCTCTCTTTCCCTCTACCTGTGTCATTCACCGCCTGCCTCACGTCCATTTTGCTCATATAGATCTCATCCATTTCTCTGTCATTGGGTGATTCCTGTTTCTTTCTTAGGGTCCTGTTTTCTAAGTAGTCTCCCAGGAGTTGTGAGTAGCTGTCTAGTCATCTTTGTTTTACATCTAGTATCCTCCTATGACTGAGTACATACCATGTTTGTCTTTGTCTTTGTCTTTCTGAGTCCAGGTTATCTCATTCAGGATGATTTTTTCTAGATCCATCCATTTGCCTGCAAACCTCATGATGACATTGTTTTTTTTTCTCTGCTGAGTAGTACTCCATTGTATATATGTACCACATTTTGTTTATCCAGTCTTCAGTTGAAGGGCATCTAGGTTGTTTCCATGTTCTGGCTATTATAAACAATGCTGATATGAATATAGCTGAGCAAGTGCCCTTGTAGTATGATTGAACATTCCTTGAGTATAAGCCCAAGACATACTGGGTCTTGGGAGAGATGGATTGCCGATTTTCTAATAAAGTGCCATATTGATTTCCTAAGTGGCTGTACAAGCTTGCATTCCCACCAGCAGTGGAGGAGGGTTCCCCTTGCTCCACATCCTCTGAAGTATAAGCTATTTTCTCTGTTTTTGATCTTAACCATTCTGACAGATGTAAGGTGATATCTCAGAGTCATTTTGATTTATATTTTCCAGATAATTAGGGATGTTGAACAATTCCTTAAATGTCTTTCAGCCATTTGAGCTTCCTCTGTTGAGAATTCTCTGTTTAGTTCTATAGCCCATTTCTTAATTGGACTGTTGGGCAACTTGATGTCTAATTTCTGGTGTTCTTTATATATTCTAGATATCAGCTCTCTGTCAGATGTGGGGTTGGTGAAGACCTTTTGCCATTCTGTAGCCTGTCACTTTGTCTTCTTGAACATGTCCTTTGCAATAGAAAACTTCTCAATTTAAAGTGGTCCCATTGATTGATTGTTTCTCTCCGTGTCTGTGCTATTGGTGTTTTATTTAGGAAGTGATCTCCAATGCCAATGTGTTCAAGACTACTTCCTACTTTCTCTTCTATCAGGTTCAGAGTAACTGGATTTATATTGAGGTCTTTGATCCACTTGGACTTAAGTTAGGTGCATGAGAACAGATTCTGGCTTTCAAAGTCTCTATTGAGAAATTGGATATTATTCTGATGGGTTTGCCTTTATAAGTCACTTGACCTTTTTCCTTTGCTGCTCTTAATATTCTTTCTTTATTCTGTACATTTAGTTGTTCAATTATTATGTGGCAAAGGGACTTTTTTAGGGATCTAGTCTGTTTGGTGTTCTATAGGCTTCTTCTATCTTCATAGGCATTTCCTTCTTTAAGGTGGGACAGTTTTCTTCTATAATCTTGTTCAATACATTTTCTGTGCCTTTTAGTTGGTATTCTTCTCCTTCTTCTATCCCTATTATTTTTATGTTTAGTCTTTTCATGGTGTCCCAAGTTTCTTGGACATTTTGGGTCATGACTTTGTTGGCTTTAGTGTTTTCTTTGACTGATGAATCTTATTCTTCTACCGTATCTTCAACACCAGAGATCCTCTCTTCCATCTCTTGCTTTCTGTTGGTTATACTTGCATCTGTAGTTCCTGTTCATTTACTCAGATTTTCTATTGTCAACATTCCTTCTGCTTGTGTCTTCTTCATTTTTTCTCTTTCCCTTTTAAGTTCTTGGACTGTTTCCCTCATCTGTTTCATTGCTTTTTTATGATTTTCTTTCAGGGATTTATTGTTTTCTTCTGCTTTATTTGTCCTTTCCTCAAGTTTTTTATAGCATTCTTGCCATTTTGTGTTTGCCTCTTCCTCTACTTCATTTTTTTTTATTTCTTCTATATAAGGCTCTCGCCTCTTCATGATGTTATTCATAAGGTCTTGTTTTGCTTCTTCCATTCTGTGATGTTCAGGTCTAGCTGTTGGAGAAGGGCTAGCCTCTGGTGATGCTCTTTTGCTCTTTATTTTGTTGTTTGCACTTCTACCTTGATGTCTGCCCATCTCCCTGTAGATTCTTTCTTGGTCTTATCAGTGCACTTGGTCCAGACAGAGCTGACAGATTCAGGAAGCCACTCTCTGGTCCAGATGGGAGCTCTTGGCTGGATGGGAGCTGGGGGACTGTTCTCTGAGTCTCAGGCAGTGTTTGGGGTCTCAGACAGATGGGTATGGGGGCAGGGCATTGAGTTTGCAGGGTCTGCTTGGGGTCTTGGAGAAGGGGAACATTCCAGGTGGGAATGGGGGGATCCTTTCCAATGGCCAGAACCTGGGGCCAAGTTGTCAGGCCTTCCCTGGGCTAGCTGGTGCCCAGGGATGGGTCCTAAGGGCAGACCTCTCTGAGTATGATCCCAGTCACTCACCTCTAGTCCAGGTGGAAGTTCCAGGCTGGATGGGAGCTGGGGACTATTCTCTGAGTCTCAGGAAGTGGCTGGTTCTCAGGCAGATGGGTGTGGGGGTAGGGCATAGAGATTACAGGGTCTGCTTGTGGTCTTGGAGAAGAGGAACCTTCCAGGTGGGGATGGGTGGATCCTGCCCTATGGCCAGAACCTGGGGCCAAGGAGGGCAGGTCTTCCCAGAAAGGCTGGTGTTTAGGGATGGTACCTAGGGGCAGGCCCTTCTAGGTATGACCTCAGGCACTCACCTCTGGTCTAGATGGGATTTCCTGGCCTTATGGGGGTATGGCAAATCTTTAAGGAGTGAAAATCATTTAAACTGAAGAGAACAATTAATTAACTCTCTAAAACCTTGCACAGAAATATTCACTCAAAATATTAGGACAGTTTCTATTCTATAATCAATGAAGACAATTAATCATTCTAATAAGTCATTTAGTACATTAAGATGACTTGTTCTTTTTCAAGCTTGCAAGATGAAGACCATTCTATGTGATGATTAGAATAACAGTTCACTTCTAAAACCCCATGTCTTTGTTCATGTAGGAAATCCTTCATTGATGTTAGTATAGAAAGCAGCTCAGATATCTTCAGAAATTGGTGCCAATAAAACCTATAGGAATAAAAGTGAGAGTGAGATGTATAGATAAAATGCATCTATAGACCTGGGCATAAAATTGGAGTGATTGACATTCTGAAGAACATGATCAGAGACATTGGAGACTTAAGGTTCTGAAATCAGTATCTTCTTTTTCACATACACTGAGAAAACTAGAAATGCTCAACTTTAGGTACCAAAACCAACAAGACATGTCAGCCAGAAAATACAAAAGATAAAACTATCTGAGGGTAAGGCTCAGTTCTGGAACGAAATAGAAATTGTAGATGTAATATTTATATTCTGGTATTGAGCGTCATATTGATTTGACTAGGGTTTTGTGTCTGAATAAGATTAGCCCTCCTATTTTCATATACTTGAATGTTGCATGCTCATTTCATGTAACTATTTTGAGAAGATTAGGAGGTATGGTATTGTTGGAGTAAATATGTCACTAGGTGTGGGCTTTAAGTTTTCCAAAAACATAACAGATTTTCTCTCTCTCTCTCTCTCTCTCTCTCTCTCTCTCTCTCTCTCTCTTTCCTTCTCTTTCTCATTTGCACACCTTCCTGTGGATCAGGATGTAAAGTTCTAAGCTACTGCTCCAGAAACATGTCTGTCTGCTTCCTGGTATCATGATCATGGACTAGTCCTCTAAACTGTAAGCAGGCCCCAAATTAAATGCTCTATTTTGTGAAAGTTACCTTAGTCATAGTGTCCCTTCTTAGAAACAGAACATTAATACTGGTTACTCAAAACTCATCTTATTAGTTTCATAAATAAATAAATAGATTGGTCAGTTGTTAAAGTTTGGAAATTTAGTTCTGGAAACCAAAGAAAGCTGGTAGAGCAGAGTAGATGTGTAGGGAATACAAGGTGGTGAGATAATGCAGTTGAAATATATAACCCAATGATGAATTGTAGTTTAAACTCATTGTATCTGGATTTTTTTAACTTCTCTAAAACAGAATCTATACTTATTGGTTTAAATATTAAGGCAACTCCATGTACTTAAAAGGGAGGTTTATTTTGTGGAGTAACTTACAAGTAAAGGGATAGGTTACAGGGTCTGAGAAAGGTGAAGTGCAGTCCATCAGTGTTCTCCAGAGAACACTGCTCCATCTCCCTCCAGCATCCAGGGTCCAGGAACCAAGAGAGCTGCCCCATCTGGATCTTGGGTCCTCAGGGATCCTCTCTCAGCCCTGCCTTGCAGGTTTGACAGTTACCAAAGCCTCAATGGGGGTGGTACTTCCAGGTCAAAGCTGAAACAGCTACCCACTATACATACTTTTCCAGATTTTGTAATAATTTTCTTTAATGAATGATTAAATTCACTGCAATCTGATAAAATAAACCAAACACAAGCCTAGTATTTAGTATTTACTAAAATATCCCTGCTTCTTTTGTCAGGACAAAATAACACATTTTCATTGAAATATCACAAAAGGCAATTCAGAACTTTAAATATTACCCTTTCCACATCATGAGTAATAGTAATTAATGCTGGTAGCCAATGATTTTTCTGTTTTCTTTATCCTGGGAAATATCAGATTATACTAATTTGCTCTATTTAATTAATGAGGCAATATGACTAATTTTGACCAGTGGTCTGTGAAAAGAAGTGAAGTATTTCATAGTCCTTGAATCATAGAAACTGGTCTTGTTTGAAAATATGACTGAACTACCATTTAGTCATAAGCAAACACTCTCTGCCAAAAGATATATAGCAAAACATGTAGCAAGTATATAACACAAACACACATAGCAAGTATATAACACACACACACACACACACACACACACACACACACACACACACACACTGAAAAATGATGTATTAGAATTTGCATTATACCTATAAACCACTAAAATGCCACTATGACACAGTAATGCTAAAAGTCCAGTAGTGGCACATATATCTTGGTCGCAATTGACAGGTATCTAATAAGATTTAAGAACCACTTAACAAGAGGGCAAAAATGCCTGCTACTGGAAACCTTCAATTTACCCAGAAATACTGTGGTCAAAATTTTAAAGGAGAACCTATAACTGCCATTTTACTAAATCAGTATAATACCTAACTGCACTATGAACATGTGTCCTTATAACCATGGATAAGTGTAGTCCTCACTTCTCTTCAAGGAAACCTCTGCAACAGATGGAGACTGTTATAGATAAATCACAACCAATCGAAATGCAGTGTTGTGAATCCTAGTTTCTTATCTACAATAAATCTCCTGTACTTAAGCCTTGGTTATCATTATGTAAGAGGGGTCTGAAAAGATTGTAAGGCCAGAGGAACAGTTTACTATGAGATTTTGTCTCTTAGTAAAGTCAGAAGCAGCACTCTTAAAGTATCACCTACATGACTCCTGAAACATAAATGGAACAAGCACAAAAACAGTGGAAAACGGATAATCCATGAGACCTCAGTTATAGACAGCTAAGGAATTCTGTGAGCAGAAGAAATAGACTTTTCCAAGGACAAAAGTATACATAAAGGAAACATTACACAGAGTGAGCAGGATATATATATATATATATATATATATATATATATATATATATATATATATATATATGAAAAATAGGCAATGATTCAAAAGATAGCCAAGAGGGGTATATTAGAGTGTTTTGAGAGAGGAAAGAGAAGTTAATATTATGTAAAAGAAGGAAAGCAAGTGAACAAGCCATGAAGAGAAAAACAATGAACAATATTCTTCCATGGCCTTTGCTTCAGCTCTTTCCTCCAGGTTCTTGTTTTGAGTTCCTAGAATGATTCCTTCAATGGTGGACTGTGATGTGGCAGGGCAAGCCAAATTAACCTGTCTTACTCATGTTGCTTCTGGTCATGGGGTTTTATCACAGCAAGAAAAATCCTAAGACACATGATTCTACCCTTTCCCAAAGGATGTATACACATATGGAATGATAGCTCTTATGTTAGTCATTTTAAGAAGAGAGGAGTTCTCATATAGGAAAAAGAAATGGAAAAGCAACCTTTGTTATTTGTAGGATTAGTTTATACTCAAGTGGCAACAACATTAATTTTAATGTTTTTGTTTTAATGTTTTTGCCTTTTGCCTTTTCTGGAAAGATCTCATATGTACACATATCATGAAGAACAAAAATTATAGCAAAAAAGGGTTTCTTTATCTTAAACACATTTATTCTATAACACCTCCTTTTAGTAATCCTCATGTTGAATTTTAATAAAGGACTATCATTATTCATTTTCATCTTCAGAGCATGCTGTTTTTATCCAAGGTTTGACATAGAATCCTGAATGTGTTGGCAGTTTACCTCCAGCCACAATTTAAAACAGGGGAGTCCACACAAAGCCTTTAGACTATATTTGGAAAAAGTTATAATTTATGTGGCACAAATGAATCTTAGTGCAGAATGGGACTCCCTGGATTGACATATGGCCTAAATGAGATAATTCATTTACATATATGCAAAATAAAAATACTGCTCTACTACAATAATCTACGTTTTTACATATGATCCACTAAGTACACATTCAAAACACTTGGGATAAGGTAGAACATTTCTACTCTTGTTTGGCAGAAATGAAATTCAAACGCATTTACTTAAAATGAAAATGTATTCAATTGCATCATTTGATTTCCCTATCCAGTGACCCAGTAATGGGACTCCAATATAACATCTGATATTAATATTTTCTTGTAAATATGTGGATAGTATAATATTTATAGTGTGTGCTTGTGTTCAAGCTTTTTAAATCAGAAATTGTACAATGTGTTCCAAGCCCATACAGATACACTGATCAATTTCTCTAAATATATCCATGCAGAAATTTCTCATAATAGAAATTGATAAAAACTTCAACTCCTCAAATATTTAACTTAATACACTTTCTAATGTGCATGGTTACATACAATTTGCCACAGTATTTAAATTATTGTAAGTAAATTATATTTTCTTGTATGGTTCAGTAAATATATATCTTAGTGTAAAAACTAATGCAATAATATATAAAAGATATTGAGTACATATAAGTGAGACCATTCCTAAAGTTGAATGAAGTTATATTTATTATACTTGCTACAAAAATGCAATGTACCAAAGAAATCCTAAGACAATATTTATATTAATATTAAATGTGTATTTATGAAATATTTTGATGTGATGGTAAATTTCTTTATTATTATTATTATACTTGTGTTTTAATTTTACATGTCAGCCATGGGTTCCCCTGTCCTCTCTCCTCCCGCCCTCACCCCCAACTTTCCCCCATCCCCTCCCCTCCATTCCCATCTCCTCCAGGGCCAAGACTACCCTGGGGATTCATTAAAACCTGGTGGATTCAGTACAGGCAGGTCTAGTCCCCTCCTTACATGCTGAACAAAGTGTCCCTGTGTAAGCCCAAGGTTCCAAAAAGCCAGCTCATGCACTAAGGACAAGTCCTGGTACCACAGCCTGAATGCCTCCCAAACAGTTCAAGCTATTCAATTGTCTCACTTATCCAGAGGGCCTGATCCAGCTGGGGGCTCCAGAGCCATTGGTTCATAATTCATGTGTTTCCATTCTTTGGCTATTTGTCCCTGTGCTTTTTGCAATCTTGGTCTCAACAATTCTGGCTGAGGATCTCTGCATCAACTTCCATCAATTATTGGATGAGAGTTCCAGCTCGACTGGTAGGGTGTTTGGCCATCTGATCACCAGACTAGATCCGATCAGGGTTTCTCTTGACCATTGCCAGAAATCTACAGAGGATGTATCATTGTGGATTTCTGAGGACCTCTGCAGCACTCTGCCCATTCCTGTTCTCATGTGGTCTTCATTTATCATGGTCTGTTATTCCTCATTCTCCCTATCTGTTCTTGATCCAGCTGGGATCTCCTGCTCCCCTAAGCTTTCTTTCCCTCAAAACTTGCACTTCCTTACTCCCAATGTTGTCCAGGATGTTCATGTACTTCTCATCCATTTCTCTGTCATTGGGTGATCCCTGTGTCTTTCCTAGGGTCCCATTTCCTAGGTACAGTCCCTGGAGTTGTGTAGCAGTCTAGTCATCTGTGTTTTAAATCTGGTATCCTCCTATGAGTGAGTACATACCATGTTTGTCTTTCTGAGTCTGGGTTACCTCACTCTGGATGATTTTTTCTAGATCCATCCATTTGCCTGCACACCTCATAATGTCATTGTTTTTCTCTGCTGAGTAGTACTCCATTGTGTACATGGACCACATTTTCTTTATCCATTCTTCAGTTGAAGGGAATCTAGGTTGTATCCAGGTTCTGGCTATTACAAACAATGCTGATATGAACATAGCTGTGCAAATGCCCTTGTGGTATGATTGAGCATTCCTTGGGTAAATGCCCAAGAGTGCTACAGCTGGCTCTTGGGGGAGATTGATTCCCAATTTTCTAAGGAAGCACCATATTGATTTCCAAAGTGGCTGTACAAGCTTGCATTCCCACCAGCAGTGAATGAGAGTTCCCCTTGCTCCACATCCTCTCCAGCATAAGCTGTCTTCTGTGTTTTTGATCTTAGCCATTCTGACAGGTGTAAGGTGGTATCGCAGAGTCGGTTTGATTTGCATTTCCCAGATAATAAGGAATATTGAGTAATTCCTTAAAAGTCTTTCAGCCATTTGAGCTTCCTCTGTGGAGAAATCTCTGTTTAGTTCTATTGCCCATTTCTTAATTGGACTGTTGGGCTTTTTGATGTCTAATTTTGGGAGCTCTTTATATATTCTGGATATCAGCCCTCTGTCAGATGTGGGGTTGGTGAAGACGTCTTGCCATTCTGTAGGCTGTCGCTTTGTCTTGTTGACCATATCCTTTGCTCTACAAAAGCTTCTCAGTTTCAACAGGTCCCATTGATTGAATGTTTCTCTCAGTGTCTGTGCTACTGGTGTTATATTTAGAAAGTGATCTCCAGTGCCAATGCCTTCAAGACTACTTCCTACTTTCTCTTCTATCAGGTTCAGAGTAACTGGATTTATGTAGAAGTCTTTGATCCACTTGTACTTAAGTTTTATGCATGGTGAAAGATATGGATCTATTTGCAGCCTTCTACACATTGATATCCAGTTATGCCAGCACCATTTGTTGAAGATGATTTCTATTTTCCATTGTACATTTTTGGTTTCTTTGTAAAAAATTCTATGTTCATAGGTGTGAGGGTTAATATCAGGGTCTTCAATTTGATTCCATTGGTCCACATGTCGGTTTTTATGCCAGTACCAAACTGTTTTTATTACAGTAGCTCTATAGTAGCGCTTGAGGTCAGGGATCATAATGCCTCCCAAGGTTTTTTTATTTTACAGGATTCTTTTGGATATCCTGGGTTTTTCCATATGAAGTTGAGTATTATTCTTTCCAGATCTATGAAGAATTGTGTTGGTAATTTAATGGGGATTGCATTAAATCTCTAGATTGCTTTTGGTAAGATCGCCATTTTTACTATGTTAATCCTGCCTATCCATGAGCATGGGAGGTCTTTCCATTTTCTGACATCTTCTTCCATTTCTGTTTTCAAAGACTTAAAGTTCTTGTCATATAGGTCCTTCACATGCTTAGTTAGAGTTACCCCAAGGTATTTTATATCATTTGTGGCTATTGTAAAGGGTGATATATCTCTTATTTCCTTCTCAGCCTGTTTATCTATTGTATATAGGAGAGCTACTGATTTTTTGAGTTGATCTTGTATCCTGTAATGTTGCTGAAGGTTTTTATAAGCTGTATCAGTTCCTTGGTTACATTTTTGGGGTCACTCATGTATACTATCATATCATCTGCAAATAGGCAAAGCTTGAATTCTTCCTTTCCAATTTGTATTCCCTTAATCTCCTTACGTTATCTTATACCTCTGGCTAGACCATCAAGTACTATGTTGAATAAGTATGGGAAGATGGGACAGCCTTGCCTTGTTCCTGAGTTTAGTGGTATTGCTTTGAGTTTCTCTCCATTTAATTTGATGTTGGCTGTTGGCTTGCTGTAGATTGCCTTTATTATGTTTAGGTGTGTTCTCTGTATTCCTGATCACTCCAAGACCTTTATCAATAAGGGGTGCTAGATTTTGTCAAATGCCTTTTCTGCATCTACTGAGATGATCGTGTGGTTTTTTTCTTTGTGTTTATTTATATGGTGTATTACATTGATGGACATCGATATATTGAACCACCCCTGCATCCCTGGGATGAAGCCTACTTGATCATGGTGGATAATTGTTTTGAAGTCTTCTTGGAGGCTGTTTGCCAGTATTTTATTGAGTATTTTTGCATCAATGTTCATGAGGGACATCAGTCTGTAGTTCTCTTTCTTTGTTGCATCTTTTTTTTGGTTTAGGAATCAGGGTAATTGTAGCCTCATAGAAGGAGTTTGGTGATATTCTTTCTGCTTCTATTGTGTGGAACAATTTACAGAGTATTGATATTAAGTCTTCTTTGAAGATCTGGTAGAATTCTTCAGTGAAACCATCTGGTCCTGGGCTTTTTTTGGTTCAGAGTCTTTTAATGACTGATTCTATTTCCTTAGGGGTTATTGGAGTATTTAAATGCTTTATCTGGTCTTGATTTAACTTAGGTATGTGATACCTATCCAGAAAATTATCCATTAATTTTAGTTTTTCCAGTTTTATGGAATAGATGTTTTTGAAGTATGACCTGATGATTCCCTGGATTTCCTCATTGTCTGTTGTTATGTCCCCCTTTTCATTTCTGATTTTGTTAATTTGGATGCTCTCTCTCTGTCTTTTGTTTAGTTTGGATAAGGGCTTGTCTATCTTGTTGATCTTCTCAAAGAACCAACTCTTTGGTTTATTAATCCTTTGTATTGTTCTCTTTCTTTCTATTTTATTGATTTCAGCTCTCAATTTGATAATTTCCTGGCATCTGTTCCTCCTGGCAGACTTTGCTTCTTCGTGTTCAAGTGCTTTCAGGTGTGCTGTCAAGTCACTAGCGTGAGATTTCTCCAGCTACTTTATGTGGGCATTCAGTGCTATGAATTTCCCTCTTAGCACTGCTTTCATAGTATCCCATAAGTTTGGGTATGCTGTGTATTCATTTTCATTGATCTCTAGCAAGTCTTTAATTTCTTTCTTTATTTCTTCCTTAACACATTGGTGATTCAGTTGAGCATTATTCAGTTTCCATGAGATTGTAGGATTTCAGTAGTTTTTTGTGTTGTTGAAATCTACCTTTAAACCATGGTGGTCTGATAGAACACAGGAGGTTATTCCAATTGTTTTGTATCTGTTGAGATTTGCTTTGTGGCCAAGTACGTTTTCGATTTTAGAGAAGGTTCCATGGGGTGCTAAGAAGAAGTTATATTCTTTTTTGTTTGGGTGGAATGTTCTGTGGATATCGATTAAGTCCATTTGAGCCATAACATCAGTTAAGACCATTATGTCTCTGTTAAGTTTCAATTTGGCCGATCTGTCCAGAGGTGATAGTGGGGTGTTGAAGTCTCCCACTATTAATGTGTGGGGTTTTATATGTGATTTAAGCTTTAGTGATATTTCTTTTACATATGTGGGTACCCTTGTGTTTGGGGCATAAATGTTCAGAATCGAGACTTCAACTTAGTGCATCTTTCCTGCGATGAGTATGTAATGTCCTTCATCATCTCTTTTGATTGATTTTAGTTTGAAGTCTATTTTGCTGGATATTAGGATGGCTACACCAGATTACTTCTTAAGACCTTTTGATTGGAAAGTCTTTTCCTAGCCTTTTATTCTTAGGAGGTGTCTGTCTTTGAATTTGAGGTGTGTTTATTGTATGCAGCAGAAAGATGAGTCCTGTTTTCATATCCATTCTGTTAATTTGTGTCTTTTTATAGATGAATGAAGTCCTTTGATATTAAGGGATATTAATGAACAGTAATTGTTCATTCCTGTTGTTATTTTTATTTTTTGTTGGTAATATGTGTGTACTTCTCTTCTTTGGGGTTTACTGCTGTGTATTATCTATTGCCTTTTTTTTCATGGGTGTATCTGCCTTCCTTAGTTTGGAATTTTCCTTCTAGTGCTTTCTGTAGTGCTAGGTTGGTGAATAGGTATTGTTTATATCTGGTTTTGTCTTGGAAGGTCTTGTTCACTCCATCTATGATGATTGAAAGTTTTGGTGGGTATATTAGTCTAGGCTGGCATCCATGGTCTCTTAATGTCTGTGTTATATCTGTTCAGGTCTTTCAGACTTTCAAAGTCTTCATTGAGAAATCAGGTGTTATTCTGATGGGTTTGCCTTTATCAGTCACTTGGCCTTTTTCCTTTGCTGCTCTTAATATTCTTTCTTTATTCTGTACATTTAGTTGTTTAATTATTATGTGGCAAGGGGACTTTTTCTGGGAGTCTAGTCTGTTTGGTGTTCTATAGTCTTCTTGTATCTTCATATGCATTTCATTCTTTAAGGTGGGAAAGTTTTCTTCTATGATCTTGTTAAATATATTTTCTGTGCCTTTGAGTTGGTATTCTTCTCTTTCCTCTATCCCTATTATTTGTAGGTTTGGTCTTTTCCTGGTGTCCCAAATTTCTTGGACATTTTGGGTCATGACTTTGTTGTTTTAGTGTTTTCTTTGACTGATGAACCTATTTCTTCCAATGTATCTACAACACCAGAGATCCTCTCTTCCATCTCTTGCATTCTGTTTTTTATACTTGCCTCTGAAGTTCCTGTTTGTTTACTCAGATTTTCTATTTCTAGCATTCCTTCTGCTAGTGTCTTCTTCATTTTTTTCTAATTCCCTCTTCAGGTCTTGGACTGTTTCCTTTGTTTTTTCATGATTTTCTTTCAGGGACTTATTGTTTTCTTCTGCTTTAATTGTCCTTTCCTCTAGTTTTTATAGTGTTCTTCCCATTTTTTTTGTTTGTTCCTCCACTTTATTTTTGATTTCTTCTATATAAGGCTCTAGCCTCTTCATGATGTTACTTATAAGGTTGTTTTCTTCTTCTTCTTCTTCCATTCAGTGATGTTCAGGTCTAGCTGTTGGAGAAGGTCTAGGTTCTGGTGATGCTGTGTTGCTCTTTATTTTGTTGTATCTACTTCTGCCTTGACGTCTGCCCATCTCCTCTTGGTTTCGTTCTTGGTCTTATCAGTGTACTTGGTCCAGAGAGAGCTGACAGATTTAGGGAGCCTCTCTCTGGTCCAGATGGAAGCTCTGGTCCAGATGGGAGCTCTGGTCCAGATGGGAGCTCTGGTCCAGATGAGAGTGCTGATCAGATAGGAGCTGGGGGGCTGGACTCTGAGTTTCAGGATGTCCATGGTGTCTCCTTATGTTGTCCACTTGGGAGCTGCTCTTGTCCAGATGTATGTTCCAGGACAGGATGGAAGCTCTTGTCCAGATGGGAGTTCCAGGGCAGGATGGGAGCTGGGGGCTGTTCTCTGAGTCTGAGAGTATCGGGCTAATGGGTGTTGGGGCAGGGTGTGTAGACTGCAGGGTCTGCCTGCAGTCTTGGAAAAGGGGAGCCTTCCTGGTAAATTTCAAGGAGGTTTCTGACAGTAGTAAAGTAAGTAGTAACTCAAGACTGTTAATAATTGGGGTTTATAGATTCTTTCTTGTTTAAGAGCAGTATTGTCTTTGTCATGTTCCAGGAATGTTTCCTGATTGTCATTTATTGTGAATCATAGGTTTCAAATTGATAACACAACAAATTTTAGACAATTTGTAAAATGACTCTATCCTATCAAGAGAAGAATGGAGATAAAATCCAGTACATTTAAAATGTCTATGTTGGATTCTTCACAAGCAAAGGCCATATGCATTAATTTTTTAAAAGGAATTACTTTTGTGTTATATTTATTCCTGTTTTCCCTGCATGCATGTAGCACAATATATGTGTTCCTGTTTTTACTGGAGTCCAGAGGAGAGAATGAGATCCTCTATACCCACAATTATCAATGGTTGTGAACATCAATGTGAGTTTTATCAATTAATGTCTGGTATTCTCAAAGAGTAGCAAGTTCTCTTAACCTCTATTCCATCTCTCCAGCCCCTAAATTTATTTTATTGTTAATTGACAAGTAGGTATTTGCACTGATTCCTGGGGCACATTGAGGTATTTTGAGACATGTTTACATTGCAGAACAATTAAATCAAGTTAATTATCTCACATACTTACTTTTATCTTGTAAAAACAGTTATAAAATTTTAGCAATTTTATTTTTATCACTACATTTTATAAATCAATATATAAGGTATGCATTTGTTAGTTTTGCACATCATATTTTGAACAATATATGTTTCAGTATGAATAATTAACATTTATTACCTCATAGAGTATTTATTTTTATGACAAACATATAACATAAATTTTCTTACAAACTTGAAATAATCCAATGTATTGTTTTTGGAATCATCTGCTGTACAATAGATGCTGTGAAACTTTTTTCCTATCCAACTAAAACTTTGTATTTTTTGATATCTCTGGGAAACATTCCCATTTATAGAAGATTACAAACTAGTACAGTCACTCTGTAATAAAATTTTTTTAACAATATAGGTTCCAGTAATCCCACTATGTGGGTATATACAAAAAGAAATTAAAACAATATTTTAAGAGATAACTACTTTGTCATGTTTTGCACAAAATTATAATCAATTACTATATTGCAGGTAAAGATAAGTCTTTATCAACAAATAAAAATGAGAAGTTATCACACACACACACACACACACACACACACACACACGCACGCACACACACACGCAAGCATACACACACAAACGAAGCCAGAAAAAGAAGGAACTCAGAAAATTTGAAACATACATTGTTATTATTAATCATTCTAGTGACTATTTTGTGTAACAAATTGCATAAGATACTTTTCTTAGCTGAAAATATATACATTTTAATCAATTTATTACATGTCTTTATCCTATCCCACCCCTGCTCCTAGTAATGTTCATTATATTTTCTAATTCAGATTCCTAAATGAAATCTTAAAATATGTATACTTCTAAGCACACATATATTTTCAAATGCAAACAATGAATTTTGTTTAAAAATTCCAAATCATCAGAGCAAATATTTAAAAATTAGGGAGCCAATACAAGGAGAATCATATTTAGAATTTCTAGTTGTAATATCCTTCACTGAATGTTGACATAGAAGATGTCAACTATCAATTTAGGATGAATATTACTGACCTTAAGGTCTTATATCCAAACTGAAAAACACAAAATCTGAAATTTTAAATTTTGGTGAAATATTTTATATGTAATATAAATATATATAAATATATAATAAATTTGATGTTTAGATTTGAGTTCATAGTGAATATGTTATAAACATAAATATTCTAAAATGAATGCCAAATAAATAAGCTGAAATGCTTCTGGTCTCAAAACATTTTAGGAAAGTGAGTCTCAACATATAGAATACAATTTTCAAAGGCAGTACACTATTATATAAACCAACTAAGAAGAAAGGAAATATTGGGGACAATTGAGAATGTGGTCGTATAGAGAAATGGAAGAGTCTAATTAGTCAAGGTTACAGAGGTTTGGTAATGAAAGCTTAATAAGTCTTGGAGATATAATTTACATCACAACAACAATAAAATAGCAAAAATGCACAATCATTGGTCATTTATATTTCTCAATATTACAAGACTAAATTCACCAATAAAAACAGCACAGACTAACAAAATGAATGTGAAAATAGTATCCAGCTTTCTGATGTGTACAAGGAACACACTTTAATACCAAAGGTAGCAATTACCTCAGAGTAAAGGATTGGAAAAAGACTATCCAAGGAAATGGACTTAAGAATTAAGCTGGTGCAGCCATTCTAATATCAAACAAAATATACTTCAAACCAAAACTAATCAGAAGAGATATGTAAGGACACTTCATACTCATCAAAGGAAAAATCCATCAAGAGAGCCTGTTAGTTCTTAACACCTATGCTCCAAACATGAAGACACCCTTGTCAGCAAAAGAAGCATTACTGAAATATAAAACACACATTGATCCTCACACACTGATAGTGGGAGACTTCTTTACTCCACCCTCACCAACAGAAAGGGCATCTGGGCAAAAATCTAATCAGAAAAAAACTATAGTTAATAGACATTATAAGCAAAATGTACCTAACAGATTTCTACAGAAGAGTTCACTCAAACATAAAAGAATATATCTTCTTCTCTGCACCTCATATAATTTACTCTAGTATTTACCACATATTCAAACACAAAGCAGATCTTAACAGATGAAAGAAAATTGAAATAATCCCCCGAATCCTATCAAACCACCACATATTAAAGCTGTATTTCAACAACAGAAATAACATAAAACCTACAAACTCATGGAAACTGAACAACTCTCTACTTAATGGCTACTGGATAAAGATAGAAATAAAGAAAGAAATTAAAGACTTCCTAGAATTCAATGATAATTCAATAAAAGCTTATGAGACACAATAAAAGTAGTGTTAATAGTAAAGTTTATAGCACCAAGTGAATACATAAACATATTGGAGAAATCTTATACCTGCAACTTAACAACACACCTGATAACTCTAAAAAAAAAAGAAGAATAAGCAAACACACCCAGCAAGACTAGTGAGCAGGAAACTTGGGGCTGAAATCAATAAACTAGAAACAAAGAATAATACAAAGAATCAATGAGACAATGAAATGGTTAATTGAGAAAATCACACTGGAAACAGAGCCAGCTGTGGTGGCACATGCCTTAAATTCCCAAACTAATTAATCATGAAGGTCTGAAGGTCTGTACAGATAGACAGGAAGTCAAAAGTCAGGGCAGAAAGAGGAAGTGATGTAGCTGGTCAGAGAGAGCAAATCAGATGGCAGAACAGCAAGGCATATAGGTGGGGGTAGAGAGGAAGTCCCGGTATTTGGAAGCTGCAGAGTTCGTGAGGTAGTTTGGCTGGTGGCTTTCTCTCTAAGGCTTTCACCACTATATTTGGCTCCATGTTTTTTATTTAATAAGACCATTTAGAAATTCATCTACATGTGGGACCTTCTGGAAGTGAAAAGTTTTAATGCAAAGGACACCCTAAATGCAACAAAATGGCAGCCCACAGATTGGGTAAAGATTTTCAATAACTCCACATCTGATAAGATAATATCCAAAATATGACAACTCAAGATACTAGAAATCAATAAACCAAACAGTACAATTAAAATGGGGGTACACTTCTAAACAGATAATTCTCAACACAGGAACCTTAATTGGCTGAGAAACCTTTAAAGAAATGTCCAACATCTTTAACTATCAGGGAAATGCAAGTCAAAACTTATTTGAGATTCCATCTTACACCTGTCAGAATGGCTAAGTTCATAAACATAAGTGACAGCTTATGCAGGTGAGGACATGGAGCAGAAGGAATATTCATCCATTGCTAATGGGAGTGCAAACTTGTTCAACCACTTTGGAAATCAATATGGGAGTTCCTCAGCAAATTAGGAGTTAATATAACTCAAGACACAGCTATACCACTCTTAGGTATATATCCAAATAGTGGTCTATCCTTCCACAAAGACCCTTGCTTAACTGTGTTCATAGCAGGTTTATTCACAATAGCTGGAAACTGGTAACAACCTAGATGCCTCTCAAATGATGAATGGGTAAAGAAAATGTGATACATTTACACAATAGAGTATTACTCAGCTGTTAAAAACAATGACATCATGGAATTGGCAGGCAAATACATAAAAAAAAGTATCCCAAGTGATTTAATCCAGACCCCAAAAGATAAATATACCATTATTTGCTTATATATGTTTATTACCCACTAAATAAATGATAACCACCATATAATCTCTAGTACCAGAGAGGTAGAGCATAAAATAATGCACAAGGGTTAAATACATATATCTCCTTGGGAGAGAGAAATAAAATAGATTTATTGGTTGACTGAATGGGAGAGAAATGGGAGGATTGGGTGGTAAGGAGGGGTGAAGGGAGTACCGTAGAGACAGAACTGAGGGGCTTTTGAGGGGCTGTAGGAAAAACAATTGTAGTGGAACCTTCCTAAACCTTCCTAAAGTATATGAAGGTAACCCTAAAGAACTGATCCTGAGAGAGGCAACCCAGACCCCAAAAGAAAAATAGAATATGTACTAATTTATATGTGGATATTATCTGTTAAATAAGGGATAATCACACTAAAATCCACAGACCTAAAGAATTTAGATAAAGAGGAGCAGAATGAGGGAAATACATGGATCTCTGTGGGAGGGCAAAATAGAACAGATTTTGTGCATGGAATGGGGGTGAGTGGAGATGGGAACAGAAGGAATCAGGTGGGATGTGAAGGGATGGAAGGAGAGAGTACAGGGAGAGAAACATGAGTAGGCGGGAATTTAGGAGGCAATGTGAAATTCTAGTGCAATAAAAACTTCTGGAAACTCTGAGTAACTAGGTTCCAGGAACCTAGTGATGACTGTTAGTAATGGGGGATATCAAGCCTGAACCAGCCATCTTTGGTTACCAGGCTAGGCTTCCAATGGTGGGTCTGGAAGGCCAACCAAGCCGGGAAACCTAGTACCCACAACCTATCCTACCTGAAGATATGCTGGTGAAATGGTGGCTCAGAGCTAGTGAGTGTAGCTGAACAATGATTGGTCTAACTTGAGGACAAAGCCACAAAAGGGAGCTCATGCCCAACACTGCCTTGCTGGGCAGGATCTAGAAGCTGGGTGACCCAGGGACCTAGGGTAGAACCAAATGTGAATGAAATAAAACAAAACAGACAATAACCTGAAATGATTCCTGATGATAGTTTTCTATACTCATTGATAGGTGCCTAAGCTGAAGGTCATCACACAGGCTTCCTCCAGCAGCTGATGAGAGCAGATACATAGACCCATAGCCAAACTTTAGGTGGAGCTCTCAGAGAATGCCATAGAAAAGGGGGAGGAAGGATTGCAGGAGACACAGAGGTTGAGGACACCAGGAGAACATTGCCCACAGAATTAACTAAGTAGGGTAAACAGGGGTTCCCAGAGAATGAAATGGCAACCATGGATTGTGCATGAGTTTGTTCTAGTCTCGAGGCATGCATGCTATGGTTGTTTAGCTTGGGGTTTCTGTATGACTTCTAACAGTGGGAGAGGCTTGTCCCTGACTTTTTGCCTGCTCTTAGGACACATTTCCTCCTACTTCGTCATCTTGTCCAGTCTTGAGTTAGACTTAGTTTCATTAAATCTTGTTGTGCTGTGTTAAGTTGATATCACTGAGATGCCTATTATTTTCTGAAGGGAAACAGCAGAGCAGAGAATCTGGATGGAGGCAGACTGGGTGGAGGGAAATAAGGAGAGGCTGCTGTCTGGATATATTGTATGAAAGAAGAATTTAAAAAAAAAGGAAAGCAGAAGAACACTTTTGGAAGTTTATGCCATAGACTATGGTGATATTTTTATGAACATATATTTCTCTTCACTCAACTAGTTAAATATGCTATGCCAGTAAGATTAAATTGCTTACAGGTATTTTATAAAATCAAATACCATATATAAAGGTGTTTATATTATGACTGAACACTTGAGTTAACAAAATAATAATTATTGTCCCTTTAATACAGTAGCCCCATTTTATATGTGAGGGGATACAGTTTTAAGTACCCAGATATGAAGGAAACCGATCCTTATTATTTGTCTGTTTCATACTAACTAAATAACCGTATTTGCACTTTCAGGTGTGGGAAAACAAACAAACAAACAAACAAAAAACTTCCACAAATTTGTTTTACTTTCTTCACAATTTCATTCTTCCTATAGATATTTTTATTTAAAAATTTTCTTTATTCATTTTAGATACCAACTACAGATCCCCCTCACATCCCTTCTCCTACTCCCTTCAACCCTCCCCAGACCCACCTTTAATCCTCTCCTCCAAAAGGGTAGGGGCTTCCATGGGGAGTTGTCAAAGCCTAGTACATTCAGTTGAGGCAGGAGCAAACCCCTCCCCATTGCATCAAGGCTGAGCAAGGCCTCCCATCATAGGTAATGGGCTCCAGAAAGCCTGCTCATGCACCAGGGATGGGTCCTGATCACACTGCCAGGGACCCCTCAAACAGACCAAGTTGTACAACTGATAGAGGGGGACATTATGGGGTAAGGGATGCTAGGGAAATTCCCAGAAATCTACAAGGATGACCCCAGCTTAGATTGCTAGCAATAGTGGAGAGGGTGCCTGAAATGGCCTACCCCAGTAATCAGATTGGTGGATACCTTTCCTATAGATCTTAACAACCTATTTGTATGATTTTTTTTCCTTATGCACTTTCACCTTTAAAAGAAGCAGTTAATGGCTTATTTTGGCATATCTGAATTATTAATATCACTACTCTTGTATTTTAGTGTTTTTGTCATCTTGAAACTAGTTTTATTTTAATATATTTATGATTCAAGAGTTTTATATACCATATTTTGATCATACGTACCCCTCCCCCAACTCTTTCCAGACAAATACATCTTCCCTAGTTCTCCTTTATCCACAGTTTATGAAATTATGCTAGAAAATACAGATTCTTGTTTGAGGAGGGGATGTTAAAGAAGAGAATGAAGGTCAATAAAAATCCACAGAAATTAGAATGCACATCTTCAGACCTTCAGCAGCAAAAAAGTTCCTAGGATAAAAACACATTGATGAGATGTGGCATGAATGGAAAATGTCATCAAAATCATTAAGTGTTTATTGAAGAATATAATATTGTAAAGAAAACTTGGAATATGGTACAGATGTAAAATAACATTTCAGTTTTATAGAGGGCTAAGGTTATGATACTTTTAGATGCTGAGAATATTGTTTACTAAATTTCTGAGTATAGTTCTTTACCCTTAATGCTTATAAAATACAGTGCATTGGGAGAAAAATAGCATTGTTTGGTTCAATGATAAAATGTTCACATAAGTAGGAAATACTATAGCAATGGGTAATATATACAAAAATAATTTCATATTTTTTAAAACTATAATTTCTTTATTGATTCTATGGAATTTCATATCATGTACCCCAATTCCACTCACCACCCAGTACCCTCACATATCCTCCCCTCACCTGTGAAGTCCTCCCTAAAGAAAATTAAAAATAAAAACAAAACAAACAGTCAAACAAACAAAAAAAAGAACAAATCAAAACAAACAAACAAAAACCCCTCTTCCTTTCTCTATCTTTCCTGCCTCTCCAATATCCCCTCATTTATCTTGATGGCAATGGGAGTGGTATGTCACACAGTACACCCATTGGTCCAATCAGCTTTACTAGCAAATGCTCATTGCAATGAGTCATTGGTGTGGCTCAAGCCCTCTGATTTCTCATACATACCATATTTACTCAATATTACTGAAACTCCTGGTCATTTCAAGTCATGGAGATCCCGCAGATATCATTCCACAGGACAAGCCCCTTCATGATCTCCAGCAGATCCTAGATGGGGAAAATGTTAGGGTGGGCCAACCCAAGTCCTGGTTGTGGGCATGGGTGATAGCTGAGCTGGTCATTCTGGGCCACTGGGGCCATCAGACTCAGGCAAGGGGGCAGAACCAGCTCTATCACAACATACCCTAAGGATCTGTACTCCTGCACCTGTCGTGAGGAATGGGAGTCATCTCTCCTGAGTGCAGGAAATAGCTCTCCTACTGCAGTGTCCAGCGACAGATAGGACCAGCTTTCTCAGTGTCAGTGAAGGGTGGGTCTGGCTCAACATGGCCCTCTGATTTTATCATGCATGGACCCCTGAGGTTACATAGGCCCAAGACATCAACACAGGCCCCAGCTGCAGGTGGACCATGGACTAAGACATGGCCCTCTGCAGCAGCTTGGGCTTTGACAATACCCTGGCTCTGGGTGGAAGGACTGACCATTCAGATCAGGATGGCTCCAGGGCACCATGGTACCCAGACAGCAACATGGCCAAAGATTGTATCCCAAACCCCAGGCATTTTTGTGTGATCTTTGGTGCCAACATGGACCTCAAAATTCAATGCAGATCCCAGCCGCTGTATGACCACAAACCCAGACATGGTCTTTGGAAGCAGTGGGGTCTCAATATCACCA